>NW_024429188.1:108210538-108652245 GCF_017639785.1 Mesocricetus auratus | reverse complement strand
CAAGTAAAAAAATAAATATCCTTACTTCCTTAAGACCACGGAATGGAATCCAAGTAACTGCAGAGGGCTTACTGTGTGGGCTTACTACAAGTGACTGCTGGAATAGATAAAAGTAGTTCTCAGTGGAGGGAAATTCACAGTTAACACTTAGCATAATTTCTTTCTCTGCCCAGAATCTCAACATCCATGACTCTCCTCCCACACAACCCACTTCCTTTAATTTCCTAAGACTGTGAGATTTCCCTCAGTTATCCTCCACCTGAACCTAAGAAAACCTCATCAAATGATGTGACTGACTGTGATGACCCAGGTGGAGAGCCTCACTCTCCTTGGTGAGTGAGTAGGGGGTGGGTTGGAGGGGTCCCTGGGAAGCATGGGAAGATGGGAGCTGGGAGCCTGAGGGGATGGGACCTTTTATATGTAAAATAAGATTGTCTCTAAATTTGAGAAAAACACCCACTACAGGTTATCACAAAATTGGACCTGTGACTTGGGTAGCTGCCTGGGAAGCCCAGACTCTAGTGCCCCATTTCTATTGCAGATTGGAAGACTAATTCTGCTTACTCAGGATTCCCCTCACCCTTCCCTCTTCTGTAATCAGTATTCTACCTGATCAAATCAAGAAATTCTTTCCTGCTGGCTGGCCTTCCAAACCCAGTCACAAAATGATTCACCATTCTCAGACTCCCAAAATGACACGGGGCAGGCAATGCAAGACAACACAGTTACACACACAGACACATATAGACACACACACACACATACACACACACACACACACACACACACACACACACACACACACACACACACACGAATAATCCTGGCCATTGCATGCTGTTGTGTCCCCTAGCTGTGGGGCTACATGGAAGGCTCTGTCTCCTCACCCAGATCCAACAGGAGGCACCAACACCGTTCCTGCAGACCTCCAGTCAGTACTGAATAAGCCAGAAGTCACTTGGTGACTGACCAAGCGCCCCGTCACAAGATTCCTCACTACCTCACTTCATTATAACGACGCAATGGCACTGGGAAAGCAGGACAGGCTGCACCAGTCACAGACCACGCCGTGGCTTATCCTCATGGGCAGCCCTGAATGCTTGTGCCCCCTGTTTTCAGGAGCAGAATTTTCCATCAGGCACAGTTCCACCTCAGTACTCCACAATGCGGAACATCCGGAATTTCTCACTTGCTAACTGACGTCTAACTCCATGCACAGGAAGCATCCAGACCCTCACACTTGCCCTGTGGAACCTAACCACTTCTGCAGTGGCAAATATCGCTGGAGCCACTCAAAGCCAGCTCCAAGCCCCCTCCCCCGGGCCAGTGGGATGCCTCTACTCTATTCCTGTGGTGCAAGAAAAGTCTCTCTTCCCTCCACTGTGCCACACCCCTTGTCAGTTCAAAGTCACCAGCCCTGCCACCCAAACTAGGATCCAGTCCCCACACCCCACACCCACACACACACCCACACACTTGCCTAAAGAAGGAGATGGAGCTGAAGAAAAACAGCAAGCTGTCAACACTGCCAGAGGTACCGGTCAGAAAAATGGCGGAGGTCAGGCTCTAGCCCCGCCTCTTGTTTGTGAGAAGGACTTGAGCATGCATACCTAGATGATTGGTCAGGTCTAGGGCCACGCCTTCTGCTTAGGTGAAGCCACACCCCTCTGAATCCTGGATGGAGTTCTGGACCAAGGACTCTCTAAGCAGTTCTCTGACATCACGGGGTAGACATAGACAGGGCTCAAAATCGCTGGATTACCCTCTGTGTGAACTGAAAGCACCTCCTTATTTCTGACCTGGTTCTGGACGACTGGGACTCTGTCAGTTTATTTTGGACATATTTCCTCCTGTGCAAACATCACAAAGACTTTCCCCATCTTCCTACCCTCACATCTTCATGCTATTTTCGCAGAACTTCTAAACAAAATTAAAAATTAAAATAAAAAGCAAAACAAACAAACAAACAAGAAAAAAAGCAAAACAGTAAGACAGAAAAAAAAACACCAAAATAAAAGGACATAAGAAACACTGATTCTGTTTTGTGTTGGCCAACTATTCCTGGGCAATAAGCCTGCCGTAGGGTATGCTTGATAAACCCAGTGACACTCCATTGAGAAAAATATATTTTTCCTTCTCTACATATATCATTACCAAGCAGATTCTGTGTTAGTAGTGGAAATTTCTGTCTATTTACCCCTCTTCAGATATTCAGACAGAGACCTTGTCTGATTTAAAGTCAGGCAGGACTTTATATATGTGTCCTTCAAATAATTTTTAAATTTAACTTAGAAAAAAGTTTGCTGCTCATGTCAATTCCAGGTCCCTCTCTGTTGGGGGCTGCTAAGAACCTTGAACAAAATGGAGTCTGTCTGCCATTTCTTGGCCTTCTGCCTACGTGGCTGCTGGCACACATGCCCTTGAGACAAAGGAAATAGCTAACCACAAAAGTTAAATTTACACAGGGCAGCCAGGGGGAAGTAACCCTTATAGAACAATTGCCTTTGTTAGCAAAGGGTTAATGTGTTCCTTTGGATGCTTTTACCATAATGATAGGTGGAGGTAACCCTTATAGAGCAATTGTCTTTGTTGACAAAAGGTTAATGTGTTCCTTTGAATACCTTTTACCCCTCCCTAATCCCTGCACCTGGCTTAAGCTGACAAGCATTTGCGGAATGCAACTGATAGAAAATTACAGCTTCATCTTCACCTTGTTTGTTGTATATTTGAGTTGAGACTTGATTGACATGCTTGTACCGCCCCCTGAGATTCTCCTCTAAAAACTTCCTCTAAAAACTATTTCACCCCCAAGAATAAACACTCTTGATCAGCAAAAGTTGTCTTGAGCCTGTTTCCCTTAACCTCTTGAAGTTTGCTTTTAAGATCAGATCTGCTCGTGAAGACCCACTAAATTAGTATCGACCCTCATTACTTCATGCCTGTGAGTCGGGGGTCCTTTCTGGGGGTCGCACCTCCCATTTCCCTCCCTGCCTCACATGCCCTCCCACCAAAGCCTCCAACACCCCTCATTTCCTCAGGGAGGGTGTACAAATTCATGGGGGTGTCCATAGTCTGTCATTTTATACAAGGCAGGGCCTATACCCTCCCCCAAGAGTCCAGGGAGAGAGTGCATCTCTAATTGTTGGATGGGAGTCCAAAGTCCATTTGTATACTCGGGATAAATACTGATCTACTACCCAAGGCTCAATAGATTACCTAGGCCTCCTCACTGACACCCACATTCAGGGGATCCTGATTAGTCCCATGCTGGAATCCCAGGCATCAGTATGGGGTTCAAGAGCTAACCCTTGTCAGGTTAGCTGTTTCTTGGTGTTAAACCAGCCCAGTCTTAACCCCTTTGGTCATCAGACCTCCCTCTCTGTTATTGGCTTTCTTGAGTTCAGCTCAGTATTTAACCAAGGGAGTCTGCCTCTTCTGAGATCAGCCACTAAATGAAGTTTCTGTTTCCCAGACTCTCTGGCCCTGGGATTGTAGGCTGGCACTCCCCAGATCTATGTGTAAAATATATATGAGAGAGTACATGCCATGTTTCTCTTTTTGTGACTAGGTTACCTCGCTCAGAATGGTTTCTTCTAGTGCCATTCATTTGCCTGCAAATTTCAGCATTCCATTGTTTTTTTATTCTGCTGAAAATACTCTATTGTGTAAATGTAGCACATTGTCTCTAGCCACTCTTAGGAAGAGGGGCATCTAGGTTTCTTCCAAGTTCTGGCTTTTACAAATAATGTTGCTATGAACATAAGGGAACAGACATCCTTGTTGTATGAATGGGCATCATTTGGATATATGCCTAAGAGTAGAGTTGCTGTGTCTTGTGGTAGGTTTATTCCCATTTTTCTGAGGAATCTCCATACTGATTTCCAAAGTGGTTGTACAATTTGGCACTCCCACCAGCAGTGGAGGAGTGTTCCCCTTTCACCACATCCTCTCCAGCATAAATGTCGTCAGTGTTTTTGATTTTAGCCATTCTGACAGGAGTGATATGGTATCTCAGTCATGTTTTGATTTGCATTTCCCAGATGGCTAAGGATGTTGAGCGTTTTTTCAAGTGCCTCTCAGCCATTTTAGACTCCTCTATTGATAATTCTCTATTTAGCCCAGTTTTTAATGGGATCCTTTGGTATTTTGGAGACTTGATTCTTGAGTTCTCTGTCAGATGTGATGAGTATGTAATGACCTCCTTCATCTCTTTTGATTGATTTTATTTTAAAGTCTAATTTGTTAGGTATTAGGATTGGTACTTGCTTGTTGCTTGGGTCCATTTGATTGAAAAATCTTTCCCAACCTTTACTCTTACTTAATGTCTGTCTTTGAGGGTGAGGTGTGATTCTTGTATGCATCAGAAGGATGAGTTCTGTCTTTGAATCCATTCTGTTAGCTTGTGTCTTTTTATGGGTGAATTAAGGCCATTAATATTGAGTGATATTAATGACCATTGAGTGCTCATTCTTTGTTACGGGCAGCTTTTCCTGCTAACCTCTTTGGTTTATCCCCCGCCAGCCGCCTGGGCTCTGCCGCATTGTAGTCCCCAAATAAACACACAGGAGGCTGTATTAATTATGAAGCTGTTGGCCTTGCTTGTTTCTTGCTGGCTAGCTCTGACTTAAGTAATTACCCCATAATTGTTAATCTAAATATGTCTCTTACCAGAGAATAGTTCCGGGCTCCTACCCCATGGCATTACATCTCGAACTCTCTCGTGTTTCTCCTTCCCAGAATCCTCCTGGATTCCTAGCCGCACCTATCTAGATTCCTATTGGCCAGACAGTGCTTTATTGACATATACACAGGCCTTCCCCAACATTTCCTCTTTTCTGTTTAAACAAAAAGAAAGGTCTTAACTTTAACATAGTCAAATTGTATATGACAGAACAGTTATCAAGTAAGAACACAGTTACATTTTGTCTATTAACATTTAGCAAGATCTAAAGAAAATATCATCCATCCCATCCTTGTGAGTCCAAAGTCCTATATGTAGCTTATCTTTTATCATAACTAAGGAAAATTATAATTATAACTATCTGTCTTCAACTCTATCAAAAACCACAGAAAGATAATATATAAACACTAGGATTGACAGAGATATCTGTCTGGACAGTCACCCGAAGTTCCTCTGTAACGTTGGGGCATCCATCTTCAGCTCATAGGCCACGATGTGTCTGGAACACTTCTCAGCAAAGCAGGAAATTTCAAACCGTCCATCTGCATTGGCAGTCTGTCAGTCATTTTTCTGTGTCCTGCAGAATGTCCTGTAGACTCTTCCATGAAGCAGGAACCCTGTAAGACTGAGTTCAGCAGTCACTTTTCTGTGGGTCCTGCATGTTCAGTTTATACAGCAACAGTCAAACAGCCTAGGCAAGAGCAGTTTCTTGCCCAAATGGCTAATCTTGCCATGTTGAAAGCAAACTCCATAACGAGTTTCTTCGATGCCCATCTTCCTCTCAGACGCAATTGGTGCTGCCAGGAGCAGACATTTCTCATTGTTAAGAAAAGCCCTAAACCATTTTAAATGCCATTTTCTGAAGGTCTTTGAGAGGTTTGAAGACTGTTTATCTATCTCAAATATATTTCTGTATATCTAGAAAACCTAACTTACCTAACTATAAATTTTGACTATTATAAGTAACTATCTATAGTCTGTATTCAATTATGCATTACGTTTTAAAAGATCAGTATAAGCACAATACTTAATCAAGAGGAGAAATATACATATCACAAAATTGACCTTGAATTCATATCAATAAAGGAAAAACAATACCCATAACATAATTCCCCTTTTACCATTAACAAGAGATCGGCTGTGATCATTAGCCAATTATATACAATCCCATTTAAATGAAAACAAAGATTTATAAACAAGATGGGAATTAGGATGTCACTCATTCCAAACTGCTTCCTGCTGCAAGGGGGGGCTGTTCATACCATGGGGATCATGACAAAACTCAGAAACCTGTATAAGTCAGTATTTTCAGGGTCTGTAAAGCTCCATCATCTTAGCTGTTTCAGTTGTTGGAACAATTGGTCCACTGCTTCCGGGGCTCTTGGTTCGTCAAACCACAGAAGCCTGGAAGGAATCCTCAGCTTTTCATTTTCTGTGAAAACATAAGTAAAATCTCCTTTTCCAAGTAACATATCCTTATACTTAAATTTTGAAGTCAAGGCATTTTTAAAAGATGTAAGTTGAATTAATTCAGCAGCATTTATAATCAAGTGTACTTTAGCAATTGTTCCTTCCTGAGCAATCAAAAAACTGAAAAACATAATAGCGTACAGTATCCAGACTCTGCGTATTTTCCATCTTTACGTGGCTTATTTATTTATTTCTTATTACTTTATTTCTTTCACTTTTATTTATTTTTCTCTGAGACAGGGTTTCTCTTTGGAAACCTGCCTGCCTCTGCCTCTGGGGCAATTCCTACCGGCGTGCGCCACCACAGCCAGCTTCTTTATTTTCTCTCTCAACCTTACCTATATTTTTAAACACACTGTAAACCTTTAGAGGTTTTGTTCATCCAAGTCTGACTTTACTGTAAAGCTTTATGTTTTTCTGGCCACGTGTCTTATCTGTAAAACCGTGGCTGTTTTAAACTGCCGGTTTTTTTTCAAGATGGCGGGCATAAACTTGACTCCAGCTTATCGCCTCAGTCCATGCTGACCTCCAGCAAAAGCTGCCACTTCCAGCTGTACGTACAACTTTTCAATTGTTAGCAGAGTCTCTTAAAACAACTTTGCTGGCTGATTTTTTTTCTTTTTATGCCCAGTCAGGAAGACTCCGGTAAGCGAGCCTCGTGAATCTCGGCTTGTGGCTAGCAAAACAGAGCACACCTGAGAAAAATCCTGCTACCAACATCTGTGCTTCTCTCTGTTCTTTTGTTCCCAACATTCCTTTAAAGCGTTTGTTGTTTTGCGTGGAAATTCAATCCCACCGCTGCCACCATTCTGTTAAGAGAAGCTTTTTCTTGCTAGCCGCTTTGGTTTATCCCCTGCCAGCCGCCTGGGCTCTGCCGCATTGTAGTCCCCAAATAAACACACAGGAGGCTGTATTAATTATGAAGCTGTTGGCCTTGCTTGTTTCTTACTGGCTAGCTCTGACTTAAGTAATTACCCCATAATTGTTAATCTAAGTATGTCTCTTACCGGAGAATAGTTCCGGGCTCCTACCCCATGGCGTTACATCTCGAACTCTCTTGAGTTTCTCCTTCCCAGAATCCTCCTGGATTCCTAGCCCCACCTATCTAGATTCCTATTGGCCAGACAGTGCTTTATTGACATATACACAGGACTTCCCCAACAATTCTTCTTTGATTTGGGATTTTTGCTGGTGGTGGAATTAAGTGTGGAATTCCACCCCTTTTTCTTTTAGCTGTTGGTAAAGTGGGATTATCTGATGCCTATGTTTTTCTGGTTGTAGTTAAATTCCTTGAGTTTGAGTTTTTGTTCCAGAAGTTTCTGTAGGGCTTGGGTAGTGGATACGTATTGCTTGAATCTAGTTTTGTCATGGAATATCTTGTTTTCTCCATCTATAGTGATTGAGAGCTTTGTCGGGTATAGTAGTCTGGGCTGGCTTCCATGGTCTCTTAATGTTGGTAGAATATCTATCGAGGACCTCCTGCCTTTCAGAATTTCCATGGAGAAGTCAGGTGTAATTCTGATAGGTTTGGCTTCATATGTTACTTGGCCTTTTTTCTTAGCTGCTCTTTATATTCTTTCTTTATTCTGTACATTTGGGTTCTTGATCATTATATGGCAAGGGGACATTTTTTGTTACCCACTCTATTTGGTGCTCTGTAAGCTTCTTGTACCTTAATTGGCATGTCTTTCTTTAGGTTTGGAAAGTTTTCTTCTATGATTTTGTGGAATATATTTTCTGCGGCTTTGAGGTGGTTTTCTTCACCTTCTTCCATACCTATTATTCTTAGGTTTGGTCTTTTCATGGTGTTCCATATTTCCTGGCTGTTTTGTGTTAAAGATTTGTTGGACTTAAGATTTTCTTGGGTTGATGAATCCATTTCTCCTAGTATATCTTCAACACCTGAGATTCTCTCTTCCATTTCTTGTATTATTTTGGTAATGCTTATATCTGTAATACCTGATCATTTGCACAGCTTTTCTATTTCCACAGGCAGGACTTCTGAATGAACTCTTTGATACACATTTGTATCAACCCTGTTGTGTCTGGAGACAAACACCACCTCTGGCTCTTAAAATCTTTCTTCTTCCTCTTCTGCAATGATTGCCAAGCCTTCAGTAGAATGAAGTCATTAAACCATCATATTCAGGTCCTACTACCTTCGAATCCTACCTTTCTCCACATTGTACACCTGTGGATATAGATAGCAATATGTCAATAGTAATAATTTCATTGCTTACTGTGGAATATTATTTTCACATGTGTTAAATTTATTCATGCTATGGGACATTTGTTTAGTGATGCAGCCTGGTTACCCAGGCATGCATGGAGAAAGAAGAAAGGCATACATAAATAGACAAATATATAAGCCCAGGGGAAGGGAAAAGATACATGGGATGAATTAACTTAAGAAAAGCTGGCTAGAAAGACATGAAACAAAGAATTGGAATTTATAAGTAAAAATAAATCTCCATGTGTATTTATTATTGAGTTGGGTGGTGAACCACCCCCACAAAGAGTAAACAAGAACAACAAAATTTGCTTTTCTCTGATGGCTAAGGATGCTGAAAATTTTGTTAGACATTTGTGTTTCACCTTTTCAAATCTCATTTCGTAGTGTACTTCATTTTTTAAAGTAGGTTATTTGGTTTTTTATGGACTTTCTTTTACTCCTTTATATGCTCTAGATACAATGCCTGTATCAGATATAACTGGCAGACATTTCCCTTTTCTGTAGACTGACATTTTGACAGAATGATGGTATCCTTTGGTATAAAGCAGCTACTTCACTTCATGAATTCTGTCTTAGTTACTTTTCTGTTGATGCAAAGAGTCATCAAGATCATGGCAACGTACAGAAAAAAGTTCATTGGAAGCTTAAAATTCCAGTGTGTTCTAGCATACAGCCTTACCCATAAGTGGAAGGTATGTAAAGCTAACTTGGAATAGCATTATCTTTTTAAACTTCAAAGCTGGTGCTCACTGAAACACCTTCTTCAACAAAACCACACCACTTAATCCTTATAAACAGTTCCAGAAACTGGGGACCAACCTTTTGCTCATTACCTGAGAATGAACGAGGTCTGTGAATCTATCTTATGCTTGTGTGGGTTTGGCAGTGGCAGATGGAACTATACTTCACCAAACCTGGAAAATTGGAACTCATCTTACATCATATCTTGGAACACTGCCTTAACCCTTTGAGAGGTGATTACCAATGTAGAGTCAGTCTAAGGATTTTCTTTTCCTTGTAGAGGAGTGATAAATCTCAGTATCAGCCTATAGTCTTCATTTTAGGCTTTTACTGCCTGTTTTCATTCTCTTTCTAAACCTGACTCTGTTAAACTCAAAATAAACTCCATTCCTGGAAGAAAATATGGAGTTCATGTAGACTCCTATAAGACTTCCAAGCCAAGAGTCTTCCTATAAGTGGCAACTAAAATACAACAGGACTCTGGGCATTTCTACATGTAAGATACCGGGCATAATTTTGTTCTTCAAGATATTATTATTTAATCTGATAGGATCGATGTCCCATCATTTTTGCATGCTTCATCTGTTTTTCATATCAAGCCTTTGTTTTCCTCAATAGTTTCAGATAGGGAAGCAGGGAGGAGACATATTTTCCTGACTGTACAATTTATATCTCAAAGACAAGCCTTAGGGGGAGGTTTCTGTAGGTCTTTCTCTATATTGATAAAATAGTTTCCATTAGCCAGCCTCCAGGGTCTTCTTGATGATGTCTGTTGGAGACTGTATCCTTTTTTCCTCTCCTTATTTACAAGCAGGTTCTCCTGTTGCCCTGATTAGAAGTCAGTAACCCACACATGCAACTATCAAACCCCAGAGCCCCCAATGGATGCAAGTAGATAAGGAAGCTGGATTATGGGGTGTCTCCCCTACCTGTGATTAGGTATGTGCAATATACTAATGTACTTACCCTAAGTTCTGACAAGACATGGTCCCTCCCTAATTATGACTATATATATATATATGTATATATGTATATATATATATTCCCTGTGTCTTCACATAACTGCTCACAAGAATATAGAAATATTGAAATATTTCTTCTAGAATGAAAAAATCATGTAAGTCCTCCCTTAAATTTCTGTTTGACAACTGCTAAGATTTTGGCTGAATTCCTTTTTCTTCTCATATGTATCTCTTAGATATGGATACAAAACACTCTGGAAATGCCAGTCCTACATGCTTGAAATGAATGGTGCTGCTTATCATAAGATATCTGTCTATGCTCTGATAGGCTGTACCCTGGAATGGTGACCCTTCATTTCTTTTCTTTTCTTTGGAAGCCCCTCATTTCTTTTGCTTTTGTCATAGTATTTTTTACAGTCTAATGATGAGAATGTGATATTTAAATCAATGATTATTGTTATAAGAGGACCCATATGACTTTTTCTATTAGTGCTTATTATTTGAAATTTAGAGTCCCAAGATTTGGTGTCTATATGTTCATAGTAATTATATATCCTTGGTAGATTATTAAAAATCACTTTACTGAAATTTAGTACTGTCTTTACCTATTCTTTCTAATTTTGATTTGAAGTCTACTTTATCATACACCAATATAAGTATATTGGTTTGCTTTCCATGTTTACTCACTTGTTAGTTAGTCTTCTATCCTTTTGCTCTTTATCTACAAATGATTTTACCAGTGAGCTGAGTTTCTTGGCAACAACAGGACAGTTGATTCTAGCTTCAATCCTGTCAGTTAGTCTTCATCTCCTTATTGGTGATTTGAAGTTATTTATATTAAAAGTTATTACAAAAGATAATGAATACTTCTTGTTATTTTGTTGATTCTTTTTGGATTTTTTATATTATTGGTTGCTGTTTCTTTTTCTCTTATTATCAGGGTTTACTGCTTTACTATGTTGTACTTGATGGATTCCTTCCTGGTTCTTTCTTGTTCATGTACTTCTTCAATAAAATTTAATTCTTTTGTGCTTTCATGACTAAAAAAAAAAAGATATCTGTCTAGACTGTTGGATGCAGAGGCTGCTAGATATATGTATATAGTGGAATAAGACTGTTAGATGTGCCATTCTCAGTGAGTTGAGATTTTATTCCTCACTCTTAAATGTCGCCTTACTATACTCAAGATTGTTAATTAAATGTTCACTTGGAAATTATTTGTTTACTATGGTGACCAAGTATTCCTTAGGTAAAATATTTATAGAAAATGATTTTAGCTCTCAGTTAATCCATGATAGCCACATTTACATCAGGTAAGAAACCCAAATTCCTATAGTATCTGTTTCATGTAGCATTAGTCTTCAGAAAATAATTCTCTTAAAGAGTTCTTTTCTACAGGGAAGAAACTGAGCATGGGAGATTTGGCCTTATTTCTGCTTTTATGACATTATATTTCTCAAAACATATTTATAACCTTCATTCATCGTGAGTACAACACACACAGTTCTTACTATCCTAATATAAGACAGTTTGACAATTTATTAGTAATATTTCTTCTCAAGTGATGGGGATGTCTTCTGTACATGTTTCTCTTATTGGTTGATTAATATAGTATTATGGCCAATGAGGGAGAATGATAGTTTGGACAAGCAGACAAGCAGTTTGGATTCTGGGAAATGTAGGCAGTGTCACTCACCATGTAGGACTCCAGAGGACTAACAGGTTCAGACTCATTCTCTGGTAAGGTAATACCACATGGAAATACATCGATTAATAGAAATGTGTTAATTATTAAGACAGGGCTAGCCAAATAAGAAATCATAGTCACCAACCAACAGTGTCATATTAAATATAGTGTCCTAGTGCTGCTTGTGAGCATAGCAGAGGGACTGGACAGGCCAGAAACATTCATGTCATAAAACGATGCCCACTTTGTTGTAAACTTGACAAAACCTTACAAAGGGATTTTAGAAACAAAGAACAGAGACAAGAACAGTTTCTTGATAGCAGCCTTTTCTCGGGTGAGCTCTGTTTTGATAGAGATAAGCAGAGACTTGCAAGGCTCCTTTAAGTGAGGTTTCCTGACACAACATAAACGGAACATCTGCATGGCTTTTTTACATGCCATGTTAACAACTGAATGGTGTGTATGAGCAGCGGAATATGGCAGTGACCACAATCTCCATGTCAGCAGCATACTGCTTAATGGCAGAATAGACCAAGTTGGTGAGCACAATTCCCAGTACTGGCAGTAAACTTATGCGCACCATGTTAGAAGTCCAGCAGCTAAAATAACTACTGCATTTCATTTTAACTTTAGCAATGTTACCTAGCAGAAAAAGTTAAATATTTACAGTAAAGACAGATTCAGATGAAGAAAAACTTCTAAAAGTTTAACAGTGTGTTTAACAATATACGTAGGCTAGTGAGATAAAAAGGACCAGGATACTGTTTAAAGGAAAAGAAATAGAGTAACTGGGTGATGTGACACACACCGTTTATCCCAGCACTTGGGAGCCAGAGGCAAACAGATCGCTGTGATTTAAATTTCAACCTGGTTTACAGACTGAATTCCAGGACAGGAAAATGTTAAAAAGAGAAACAGTGTCTAAAAAATAAATACATAAATAAATAAATGTAAAATAAATAGAGTGCATAAATAAAATAATACTATAAAATAATTTTAAAAACCACATGAAAGATGGAAAGTACACAGAGTGTCTGGATACTTGATGCTATTGTGTAGCCTTTGAATCTTTCAGTTGCTGAAAAACAGCAGCAGCTGCTAAAATATATTTGATTATATGTGCTACTAGATTAATTCACCTTATATTTTAAAATGTTTTCTCTTCAGAATTTAAGTTCAAGTTCTGGTTACTTTGGTAAAGAAATTTCTTTCTTCTTCCCATAGAAAATGAAAATGTGCAGATGCCTTCCACACAAATATGGATTGATCAAGGAAGACCCCCTGAAACAGTGACACAGGTGATCCAACACTGAAAAACAGCTGAGATGATATACTCACAGACCACTCCAGCCAGGATTTCTGGGTCTTCTTAGGATCCCCACACAGTACCCCAAATAGCAGGAAGCAGTTTGCAAAGAACGATACCCACATTCCCAAACATTATTTATAAATGTTTGTTTTCATTTAGTTTGCATGGGTTCTAAATGGTTAAAGATCACAACCAACCTCTGTCTAAAGGAATAAAAGGGATTATGATATAGAAATGAATAAGCTTGTATTGGAATGGATTTTCATTATTTGATACAAATTTAAGGTCACTTTTGCGATATGTATTATTTCTCAACTATTTTAGATATTGTGCATATATACCTCATTCAAAAATGTAATGTATAATTAAGTACAGATTTAATATAGTTACATATAATAGACAAAACTGATACTTAGGTTAGTTAGGTTGTCTGGACATATAGGTGATATATTTCAATTGTACAGGCTATGTTCAGACCTTTTAAAGACATACAGAATATGGAATTTAAAATGGTTTAGAGGGTTTTTTCATGAAAATGAGACACAGCTACTCCTGGAAACACCAATTACATCTGGGAGGAAGAATGGCAAGGAAGAATCCTGCTACAAACTTCGCTACAATGATTATCTGGTAAGCAACTTAGGATCACCTTACACTATAATTTCTTGTGATTACAGCAGGAGATGGCTCAATGGTACAGGAAAATGTTGGGACAGTACTTACCACCACCAACAGTGCTATGTGAATTATTAAATTTTCTGGTGACAAGAGAAAGAGAACTTTCACTACTGCAAAGTGAAAATAAATCACAAAGTGTTTAATCACCTCTTGGGCATTGAATACCCTCACAGTGTCCTTTTGTCATCTGAGACACTTTGGAATTCTGTGAAATGCATTAGAAAACCAAAAGTTCTAATTTGGACTCTGAAGAGTGGGAAAATATGTGCTATAGACAAAAACCTCTCCAATCCTACTAGGTAGCACCTGTGTGGTCTTTGGATAAGTCAAAAGAACCAGAAGCCCTCAAATACTGACTCAGAAGCAGGTTTGGCAAATGAAGCAACATAAAGAAAATGTGTTGACACTAGAACACATGTCACCTTGCAAAATGTACTGGGTATTTAATGAATAAAAGTTGATTTGAGTGTCATTATTTTGACCCCCACACAGACACCCATTTTCCTGAGTTTTGTCATTGTTACCTAGAGTATTCAAAAGATACAAATCTATAAGGGAAAGAACCCACAATCAGAAAAGAAACGTTTTTCAAATAAAAGTCATTATACTTGGGCCCTTCTGCCCAGAAAATCCTTCTGCATTGTGAGGAAAAAACAAAGCATTCACAGGGAATTGGTGTACATTTCTATGTACCCTAGATTCACAATATTTTTTCAGAGTGAAAACACTCAACTCATATTTGTGAATAAATGAGTCAGAAAGCAAAATTTAATAATATTTATTAACACGTTCCTGTTTTCTTGCATGAGCTTAACAAATAAAGGTACACAGCATTTGATGTGAGATAATGCACTGTACGAATTAAAGGAATCCTAAAAGATAGTATAGTTTTCCTACATTTTTGGAGAAATATAAAGGAAAACAAAGGCATGACCAACTTACCTCCCAGACTCTAAAACTAATAAACCTCCTATTTCAGGGATTAATGTTTATCTACCCCAAGAAATCAGTGAATGAAACACACAGTCAGCATGTTCTGTTTCAGTTGAGAGAGGGAGGAGGAGGACAAGGACAAGAAAGGAGGACGAGGAGAAAGAGGAAGTAATATAAATGGAAGGCATGTCTTCCTCCCTTTGATACTCTTCCCTTTCTTCTTTTTCTTCTCCTTTCCCTCTCTCTCTTTTATTTCTCAGTTTTATTCCTCATTCTCAGTGACATTGATATCTTCTTCTTCCTCCCTTTCCTCCTCCCTTTCTTCCTCCCTTTCTTCTTCCCTTTCTTCCTCCCTTTCCTCCACAGTTTCCACGAGCACCAACTCCTCCTCTCCATTTTCACCTTCCGTTTCTTCATATATTTCTAGAATTCCATGCACACCCTCTTCCATGTCATCCACCGGAATCAGTAAAATCAGGGTGTCCCATGATGTATGGGGCTCCAGAATGTCTTCAATGTCGAGACATGGACAACTTCCGTAGTCAAGCATGATGACCCTTACTGGAGGCTGTAGGAAGAAATATGGGTGAAGCGATCCTAAATGCCTAGGGAATGGAGAAGTGGAGTAAATGGCCTGAGCTGAAAAGTTTACATCTGAATATTTGGACGAAAGCCACCTTGCAGAATTTCTCTGGGGTAAATTAGATACAAAGCAGTACTCATATTTATAGGGAGACCTAAAGCTTTTCCCAACTCTATGGTATGGAATGTTACTAAGAGTTTGAGGTAGAGCATACCTGCAGTGAAACAGTCTTTTCCAGATAAAACGAAGCAGGTTTACAATAGAAATCAAAGTGCCTGGGACTTCGTGTGAAAATTGTGCACATAAATCAAGCCAGTACAAATGCTACCACGTATGGAGGAGGGGGTTCTAGAGTTCTCTGTCTGAGGAGCTATGGGAGATTGATGGCTGTGAGGGCAAGGAGGGTCTGTTTTATTCAGGATTGCTGTTCCTGAAATATTCCCAACACCAGCAGATGATCCCAAACCTAGGCACATGCAAGCAGCACTAAGCATACTCCGTTGAAAAAGACCACATGTGGATGAGAAGGTGGTGAATGGGGAAAGGGGAAGAAAACAGAATAAGGACTGTATTTGACCAAGGCATGCATTAGAAAATAAAAATTCGTATTTGTGAGGTAGTGAAATAAAAAGGTAGAGTGCGTGGAATACCATCTCTAAACAAACCCGTCAGGGTCTATCTGGGAAACAGTCAGGACTGGCTACATATTGTCGAGAATCTGACTTTTCTAAGTCAGAGGTGGATTTATTCCTTATGGTGTCCTCAGACCTAACACTTCCCCTTCTGCTGCATTTGGACATGTCTCCTCATAATAAGACTTCACTTGTTTTGTGACATTAAAAAGGAAGTGAGGGTGAATACCTCACTGTGACTCCCATGGTCTTTAAGAGCTGACAGCAAGGCAAGGTAGAGAAGGAGACACCTTCATTTCCAGAAAGGGGAATTATGCCCTCTGCCCAGGGTTTTTCTTAGATCCTGTTAGAACCTGGGACTCTTCTCTCTGCTGCTAGAGATACTGTCCCCACCTCAGTATCAAATATTCACTACCCTCAGAACACACATAACAATGAGGAGTTGGAATGTCTGACCAGTACTGCCTGTCCTTTCCAAGGCAGGCAGCAGAGGGTAGATCCTGTCTGGTCTACAGTGTGCTTTCCCTGAGTTTTCCCTCACACTGTTCATCTTTACTCTGAACCATAGAATGTTGATGTGATGTCTAATAAGACACAATCTCGACTTTCTAAGTGATATCTTCACTGTTAAAGAAAGTGATAGTATACCACAACTTGTCTCATTTTACTAGGTCCTTCAATGGCTGAGAACAGAAGAGTTCTGGAGTCTTTAGGTCCATTACTTGAGTTATTTTAGTATTCACCTAGGTCCTTTACATGCAGGTATCTTCTCTATTGAATTGTTGTCACAATTTCAAGAGTCTCTAAGGAAAAATAACACTGACTCCTTAGAAAGGGATGTTTCCTGTGAGCTGGAGGACTGCCCTTAAATATCTATCATGATATTTATTTTTATACTTGGCTTTTCCCCCACCTTTCATTGTCAATTGAATATAAGACATCATTTCTGGAGCAGATATGAAAGCATTACATCTGAAAATTTTTGTTCATATCATCTAAGAACTGACATGAGGGACAGGTGTACTTTGTGTGAGACTCATCTTGTATGGGTTGGAGTCTTTTCTTGGTGACTTGACCTTACAGTGGAGGAGTCTTTTCTTGGTGACTTAACGTTACTGTAGATCTTGACAGATCCTAGAAATTCTTCCTCTGCTCATGTCACATGTGGTAATAAATGTGTTCTTCTACCTCTCAGGATACTTCAGAAAATAGTACAATGTATCAAATATAGTGATTCCCTTACCAAAGTCATGTATACTGTGCAAAAAATTAGACCTATCACAGTACATTCATCTTTAGGATTGCTATGTCTTCTCATAGTCTGGTATGATTATCTGAGTCCTCAGCATCTTGAGATACACCAGCCTGTTAGATTCTGGGATAACTTACTGAAGTAATGGCTTCTCATTCCATCTTTCCATCCTAGACTTTGTCTTCATTGGGATAAAAACATGATGCAGCCACAATCTGTATGATCCTATTTTTCTAATGCAAGGAGTAAAGTTGGAGTGAATGTCCTCAGTTCACCTCTCCAGGAGTCCTTTATTTAACCACAGGGAGAGCCACACTGACCTGCCATTGCTCCTTTTCAGTTGGCTGACTCTCAGAACAACAGCCTCTCTTCATGATTGTCAGAAGGGACTGAATAGATCTGGGGTCTACTCTCTCTATGACTTTATTCCACTAAAGGCAGTTGTTGATACTAATATTTTATTTGAATCCAGTCAGAATGGCTAAGATAAAACAAATCAATTGACAGCAATTGCCTTTAGAGAAGTTGTTGGGGAAAGGGAACCTTCAATTACTGTTGGTGGGACTGCAAACTAGTATAGTCACTTCTAAACTAGGTGTGGAGAATTCTCAAAAACATAAAACAAACAAACAAACAAAAACCTAACATGTGATCCAAACATGCCACGCTTTGACATATGCCCAAAAGATTGACATTGTACTCCTTAGATACTTGCTCAGTGGTGTTCATTGCTACTCTAACTCTACTTATTTTATTGACTTGTGTTTTTTAAAATTTCATTTATTTTATTGCATGAATGTTTTGCCTGCATGTATGTTTGTTTACTACATACGAGATGGGAGAACCATGGGGGTCAGAAGACACAATCCCCTAAGACAGTTGTGTGCTGTCTTATGTTTGGTGTGAATTAAGCCTGGGTCTTCTTGCAATAGGAACAAATATCTTTGACCACTGACTCACCTCTCCATCCCCATAACTCTAGCAGTAAAAGGTAGGAAATTGAAACAAAATGTGTGTGTGTGTGTGTTTGTTCATTACCAAAGTGATTAGTTATTAAATCATTAGTATACAAGATGGACTAAGAAGACTGTATTATATATTTAGGAATATATATGATACAATAAGTAAAGAAATGGAGCTCAGGGACCATGAATTGGAGACAGAACTGTGGGTTTGCACATTTGACATTAGAGGGAGAAAAAGTAAGGAAAATTGATGTAAATATATTTATGTTTTAAATGAGAATAAAGTTTCACCTCCCTGAGTAACTCAGATGTGGAAATGGCAAATTACCTGCAAACTCCAGAGAATAAATCTTTCAGAAGGTATATGATCAAGGTTGGTCAGAATCCCCTCTCAAAGGAAACAAATAAAAAAATAAATATCCTTACTTCCTTCACACCACAGGATGGAATCCAAGGAACTGCACAGGGCTTGCTGGGTGGGCTTGCTACAAGTGACTGCCGGAAGAGATTAGAGTAGATCTCAGTGAGGAAGTTCACAGTTATCACTTAGCATCATTTCTTTCTCTTCCCAGAATCTCAACATCCATGACTCTCCTCCTACACAACCCACTTCCTTTAATATCCTAAGACTGTGAGATTTCCCTCAGTTATCCTCCACCTGAACCTAAGAAAACCTCATCAAATGATGTGACTGACTGTGATGACCCAGGTGGAGAGCCTCACTCTCCTTGGTGAGTGAGTAGGGGGTGGGTTGGAGGGGTCCCTGGGAAGCATGGGAAGATGGGAGCTGGGAGCCTGAGGGGATGGGACCTTTTATATGTAAAATAAGATTGTCTCTAAATTTGAGAAAAACACCCACTACAGGTTATCACAAAATTGGACCTGTGACTTGGGTAGCTGCCTGGGAAGCCCAGACTCTAGTGCCCCATTTCTATTGCAGATTGGAAGACTAATTCTGCTTAGTCAGGATTCCCCTCACTCTTCCCTCTTCTTTGATCAGTATTCTACATGATCAAATCAAGAAATTCTTTCCTGCTGGCTGGCCTTCCAAACCCAGTCACAAAATGATTCACCATTCTCAGACTCCCAAAATGACACGGGGCAGGCAATACAAGAAAACAGAGTTACACACACACACCCTGGAAACTCACACACACACACACACACACACACACACACACACACACACACACACACACACAAACACGCAGCTGTGGGGCTACATGTAAGTCTCTGTCTCCTCACCCAGATACAACAGGAGGCACCAATACCATACCTGCAGACCTTCAGTCAGTACTGCTTATGCCAGAAGTCACTTGGTGACTGACCTCACCCTGTCACAAGACTCCTCACTGTTGTTAAAATGTCTAGGTTTGCAAAGCCTGGACTACAATAGAACAAAGAAACCAGCATGGCAACACCCCAAGTCTCTCAGCTTCCCCCAAAGATGATCGACACCCCCAGGTCAGCAGTAAGCAGTCTTAAGAACTCAATGTCCTTGATCCAGAACTGCCATGTCTAACACCCCCATCTCTTTTTAATCATAAATAAAGGTGGGAATGAAATGTTCAGACATTACGCTGGCCTGCCCTGTTACCTGGCAAGATGCACTCAGGCAGCACTCTGGCCAGCCCAGAGTTGTTTGAGAACCATGCAGGTGCAAAAGGCCCCTTTAAAGGACTGACCCCTGCCTGCTTATGCTCTCTTACACTTTTACTCTCATCTTACTCAACATCTCATCTCCTCTCTTTCTCTCATCTCTCTCTCTCTCATATCTTATCTCTCTCTCTGCTCTGCACAGGTTGGTTACCTCTCACACCCCTTTCCCTCACTGTCCACCAATAAACTCCACTTGGGATCGTTGAGTCACAGTTTGTGTCTCCATATTGGATAAACTTAAACATCTTAACAACATCGGTCCCCTGCCCGGGAACCTAGACATTTTAACAACACTCACTACCTGACTTCATTATAGCCACACAATGGCACTGGGAAACGAGGAAAGTCTGCACCAGTCCCGGGCCATGCCCTGAACCTGTGCAGCAGGGACTCTAGCTCTAGGCTACAAGGGAGGACTGAAAGGCTCCTCCTCATCCCCCACTATTCCCTTGTGCCTCTTCCCTCTCCTCCAGTAGTACTGAAAGGGCAGGAGTTCCAGAACAGGTCACTAGCTGACTGCCATCTACCACACTCATAGAAAGCTTCAGCATATTTTTACTGCCACAATGACCCTAGACAGCCACACAAATCGCGCAGTCGCTAACCCTTCACTGAGATAACTGCGTGGGCAGCTCTGACTCTAATGCTCCCTGCAGTTTCTATGGAGGAAAATTCCCCTCCCACTTCCTATTTGTCCTCTGCTCAGTATTGCAGAAACGAAGAAGTCCAGAAATTCATGAACCTTTGTGGCCACCAAACAGCCAACTCACTCACAGAAGGATTCAATGTCCTAGGACTCAAAAAATGGCAAAGGGAGGCCACTAGGAGACTGCTCCAGTCACCTCTGCCCCGCCCCACCACCCTACACACCCAGGGTAAGTCTGGGCATCTCACACTCTTGCGCCCCCTTGCTGTGGGGCTACATGGAAGGCTCTGTCTCCTCACCCAGATCCAACAGGAGGCACCAACACCGTTCCTGCAGACCTCCAGTCAGTACTGAATAAGCCAGAAGTCACTCGGTGACTGACCAAGCGCCCGGTCACAAGATTCCTCACTACATCACTTCATTATAGCGACGCAATGGCCTGAGAAAGCAGGACGGGCTGCACCAGTCACGGGCCATGCCCTGAACCTGTACAGCAGGGACTCTAGCTCTAGGTTACAAGGGAGGACTGAAAGGATCCTCCTCATCCCCCACTATTCCCTTGTACCTCTTCCCTCTCCCCCAATAGTACTGAAAGGTCAGGAGTTCCAGAACTTGTCACTAGCTGACTGCCCTCCTACCCCACTCACAGAAAGTTTCAGCATATTCTTACTGCCAATATGACCCTAGACAGCCACACAAGTCTCGAAGTCGCTACCCCTTCACTGAGATAACTGCCTGGGCAGCTCTGACTCTAATGTTCCCTGCCGTTTCTATGGAGGAAAATTCCCCTCCCACTTCCTATTTGTCCTCTGCTCAGTATTGCAGAAGCAAAGACATCCAGAAATTCATGAAGCTTTGTGGCTTCCCAACAGCTAACTCACTCACAGAAGGATTCACTGTCCTAGGACTCAAAAAATGGCAAAGGGAGGCCACTAGGAGACTGCTCCAGTCACCTCTGCCCTGCCCCACCACCCTACACACCCAGGGTAAGTCTGGGCATCTCACACTCTTGCGCCCCCTTGCTGTGGGGCTACATGGAAGGCTCTGTCTCCTCACCCAGATCCAACAGGAGGCACCAACACCGTTCCTGCAGACCTCCAGTCAGTACTGAATAAGCCGGAAGTCACTCGGTGACTGACCAAGCGCCCCGTCACAAGATTCCTCACTACCTCACTTCATTATAACGACACAATGGCCTGGGAAAGCAGGACGGGCTGCACCAGTCACGGGCCACGCCCTGGCTTATCCTCCTGGGCAGCCCTGAACGCTTTGTGCCAGCTGTTTTCAGGGGCTGAATTTTCCATCAGGCACAGTTCCATCTCAGTACTCCACAATGCGGAACATCCGGAATTTCTCACTTGCTAACTGACGTCTAACTCCATGCACAGGAAGCATCCAGACCCTCACACTTGCCCTGTGGAACCTAACCACTTCTGCAATGGCAAATATCGCTGGAGCCACACAATGCCAGCTCCACGCCCCCTCCCTGGGCCAGTGGGATGCCTCTCCTCTATTCCTGTGGTGCAAGAAAAATCTCTCTTCCCTCCACTGTGCCACACCCCTTGTCAGTTCAAAGTCACCAGCCCTGCCACCCAAACTAGGATCCAGTCCCCACACCCCACACCCACACACACACCCACACACTTGCCTAAAGAAGGAGATGGAGCTGAAGAAAAACAGCAAGCTGTAATCACTGCCAGAGGTTCCGGTCAGAAAAATGGCAGAGGTCAGGCTCTAGCCCCGCCTCTTGGTTGTGAGAAGGACTTGAGCATGCATACCTAGATGATTGTTCAGGTCTAGGGCCATGCCTTCTGCTTAGGTGAAGCCACAGCCCTCTGAATCACCTGGTGGATTTCTGGACCAAAGACTGCCTTGGAGTATGCTTGATAAACCCAGTAACACTGCATTGAGAAACATAGACTTTTCCTTCCTTGGCATATATCAGTTCCCAGCTGATTTTTTATATATTTTTTATTATTTTAATTTTAAATAGCTTGTTTTACATGTCAATCCCAGTTACCTCTCCCTCCCCTCCTCCCGTACTCCCTCCCCATCCCCCCATCCCCCCACCCTATTGCCAATTCCTTCCACATAGGGGATATTTAGAGTCTGTCATTTCACTCAGGGTAGGGTCCAGGCACTCCCCTAAGAGTCTAGGCTGAGAGAGCATCCCTCTTTTTGTTATGGACACGTGATGTCTGTTAGTATTCGAGGGATAAACACTGATCCACTGCTCAGGACCCCATAGGATGCCCAGCCCTCCTCACTGACTGTCACAATCAGGGGGTTTGGATCTGTCCCATGCTGGCCTCCCAGCTGTCAGTCTGGGGTCCATGAGCTCTCCCCTGTTTGGATCAGCTGTCTCTGCTGGTTTTGCCAGCCCATTCTTTGCCAATTTGCTCATCGCTCCTCTCTCTCTGTCACTGGGTTCCTTGGGTTCAGTTCAGTGTTTAACTGTGGGTGTTTGCCTCTGCTTCCATCAGTCACTGGATGAAGGCTCCAGGATGGTTATAGACATCAAGTTCGCTACCAGGAATAGGAATTCGAGGTGGTCTCTACACTGTTGCTTAACTTGCCAATTGGTCTCATCCCTTTAGATCAGTAGAGGTCCCAATGGTGCCTGATCTGTCTTCTAACCTATGATTCCCTCTTCTGCCTATCCTACACCCCCAGTCAACCTTCCTGTTCCCCGATGACCCCATGACCTACTCTCTCTTCCTCTTCCCCTCTCTATTTCCCACCTCCCCCTCCCCCCATCCCTGGCTGTGTTCCCCATCTGTTCAGAGGATCTTGCCTCATTTCTCTTCTCTTGAGTACCATGCATATCTTTTATGTTCTTTTCTGTTTCCCAGACTCTCTGTCATTGGAAATGCAGACTGGCACTCTCCTGATCCATGTCTAAAATCCATATATGAGTACATACCATGTTTGTCTTTTTGTTACTGGGTTATCTCACTCAGGATGGTTTCTTCCAGTGGTATCCATTTACCTGCGAATTTCAAGATTCCATTTTTTTTTCTGCTGAGTAATATTCCATTGTGTAAATGTACCACATTTCCTCTATCTACTGTTCAGTTGAGGGGCATCTAGGTTGCTTCCAGGTTCTGGATATTACAAATAATGCTGCTATGAACACAGTGGAGCAGATGCTCTTGTTATATGAATTTGCCTCTTTTGGATATATGCCTAAGAGTGGAATTGCTGGGTCCTGTGGTAGATTGCTTCCCATTTTCCTGAGGAATCTCCATACTGATTTCCAAAGTGGCTGTACGAGTTGGCACTCCCACCAGCAGTGGAGGAGTGTTCCCCTCTCTCCACATCCTCTGCAGCATAAATTGTCTTCGGTGTTTTTGATTTTAGCCATTCTGACAGGAGTGAGATTGTATCTCAGAGTTGTTTTGATTTGCATTTCCCTGATGGCTAAGGATGTTGAAACTTTCTTAAGTATCTTTGGTCACTTTAGCCTCTTCTATTGGGAATTCTGTGTTTAGTTCTGTACCCCACCTTTTAATTGGATCCTTTGGTGTTTTGGAGACTTGCTTCTTGAGTTCTTTGTATATTTTGGAGATTAGCCCTCTGTCAGATGTGGGGTTAGTGAATATCTTTTCCCAATCTGCGGACTGCCTTTTTGTCTTGTTGACTGTGTCCTTTGCCTTACAGAAGCTTTTTAGTTTCATGAGGTCCCATTTGTTAATTGTCAATCTCAGTGTCTGTGCCACTGGTGTTATGTTCAGGACGTGGTCTCCTGTACCAACTCGTTGAAGAGTATCTCCCATTTTCTCTTCCATAAGTTTCAGTATGGCTGGATTTATGTAGAGATCTTTGATCCATTTGGACTTAAATTTTGTACACGGTGATAAACATGGATCTATCTGCAGTCTTCTGCATACCAGTACCCAGTTATTCCAGCGCCATTTGTTGAAGATGCTTTCTTTTTTCCACTGTATAGTTTTAGCTTCTTTGTCAAAAATCAAGTGTTCATAGGTGTGTGGGTTAAAATCAGGGTTTTCAATTCGGTTCCATTGGTCAACTTGCCTATTTTTGTGACAATACCAAGCTGTTTTCAGCACTATAGCTATATAATAGAGCTTGAAGTCAGGTATGATGATGCCTCCTGAATTTCCTTTATTGTATAGTGTTGTTTTGGTTATCCTGGGCCTTTTGTTTTTCCATATAAAGTTGATTAATGTTCTTTCCAGGTCTGTGAAGAATTATGCCAAAATTTTGATAGGGATTGCATTGAATCTGCAGACTGCATTTGGCAAGATTGCCGTTTTTATTATGTTGATCCTACCAATCCAAGAGCATGGGAGATCTTTCCATTTTCTGGTATCCTCTTTTATTTCTGTCTTTAAAGACTCAAAGTTTTGATATACAGGTCTTTCTCTTCCTTGGTTAACATTATCTCCAGATATTTGATGCTGGTTATGGCTATTGTAAAGTGTGAGGTTTCTCTGATTTCTTTCTCAGTCACTTCATCGTCTGTATATAATAGGGCCACTGATTTTTTTGAGTTTACCTTGTATCCTGCCACTTTGCTGAAGGTGTTTATCAGCTCTAGGAGTTCCCTTTCGGATTTTTTTGGGTCACTGATATAAACTATCATATCATCTGCAAATAGTGAAAGCTTGACTTCTTCTTTTCCTATTTGTTTCCCCTTGATCTACTTTTGTTGTCTTATTGCTGTAGCTAGAATTTCAAGTACAATATTGAAGAGATATGGAGAGAGTGATAGCCTATTCTTGTTCCTGATTTTAGAGGAATTCCTTTGAGTTTCTCTCCATTTAGTTTGATGTTAGCTGTTGGTTTACTGTATATTGCTTTTATTATATCCAGGTACATTCCTGTTATCCCTGATCTCTCTAGGACCTTTATCATGAACGGGTGCTGGATTTTGTCAAAGGCTTTTTCAGCATCTAGTGAGATGATCATGTGGTTTTTCTTTCACTGTTTGCTTATATGGTGGATTACATTAATAGATTTTTTTAATGTTGAACCATCCCTGCATTCCTGGGATGAAGGCTATTTGATCATGGTGGATGATTTTTCTGAATGTTCTTGAATCCGGTTTGCTAGTATTTTTTGTGTATTTTTTATATTAATTTTAAATAGCTTGTTTTACATGTCAATCCCAGTTCCCTCTCCCTCCCCTCCTCCTGCACTCCCCTTCCACCCTCCCTTCCACCCTATTGCCAAATCCTTCCACATAGGGGATGTCTAGAGTCTATCATTTTACTCTTGGTAGGGTCAAGGTACTCCCCTAAGAGTCCAGGCTGAGAGAGCATCTCTCTTTGTGCTATAGGCACACGAAGACAGATTGTATACCAGGGATAGACACTGATCCACAGCTCAGGGCCCCATAGGTTGTCCAGGCCTTCTCACTGACACTCACATTTGGGGGGTCCAGATCAGTCCCATTCTGGCCTCCCCACTGTCGGTCTGGGGTCCAAGAGCACTCCCCTGTTCAGATCAGCTGTCTCTGCTGGTTTTGCCAGCCCATTCTTTGCCAATTTGCTCATCATTCCTCTCTCTCTGTCACTGGGTTCCTTGGGTTCAGTTCAGTGCTTAGCTGTGTGTTTGCCTCTGCTTCCATCAGTCACAGGATGAAGGCTCCCGGATGGTTATAGACATCAAGTTCATTATCAGGGATGGGCATTCGAGGTGGTCCCTCCACTATTGCTTAGCTTGCCAATTGATGTTATACCTTTAGATCACTAGAGGTCACTCTGGTGCCTGATCTGTCTTCGATCCTATGATTCCCTCTTCCCCCTATTCTACCCCCACCCCCTCAACTTCCTGTTCCCCCATGACCAACTCTCTTCCTCTTCACCCCCTCTCTTCTTCCCAGGTCCCACTCCCCCCCCCACCCCTTTAAGAAAACTTTATGTTTCCCAAGTCAGCTTAGGAGGAGACCCCAGTCCGCTTAGGAGAGCTCTCAGGAGAAGTCTCAGGAGAAGTCTCAGGAGAAGTCTCTCTAAGAAAAAGGAGCTTTCCTTTTTAAGGACTTCTGCCATTCATCTACATACCATTCTTTCCTCCTGGCTGGTGGTCTAATCTCCGGCCCCAGAATCGGGGAGACACCACAGGGAAACAGGAAGAGGCATCTAGCCGTAGGGGGTGTGAAAGGCATGGTATTTCAGTGAGCAAGCCCTATCTGAGCCCTAAAGCACTGAATTGTTTTCAGTAAACATTACACAGATGCCTGCTCCCAGGCCAAAGGGGAAGTGGGTTTCTGCTCAAGGTCTGGTGTCCCCACAATTCACCCGTTTTTATTTTTAAATGAGGCACTCCTGTCTTAGGTCAAGTAGGGTCACCCTCCCTGGCTCGTCTTTGGGGGACCTTGAACCCCTGTTAGGTGGGAGTGGGTCTTCCCCACAGGTTGCCGGTCTTTGAAGTAGCCCCACCCTTAAAATCATTTGTAATAAGGCTTTATGGCTATCGGGATTGCCATGGGCTAAGGCACTTTGAACTCAGCATGAAGCCAGAATGCCTACTGCCACTGTTACCATTCCTAGGACCCCCACTGACATAGCGCCTGTCTGTCACCTGCCCATCCCCCGATCTGGGCCTTAGCATTCTACCACCAGCCTTTCTTTGCTACAAGGGTGATTTATAGTTACAATTTGACGGTCAAAACAGTGATAAAGTTTATAATCATTTTAAGATCTACTTAGGAAAGCATTAGAGAATGCACTTGCACAGATACATTAGGTACAATCATTGATGTTACACATGTAGCATTATAAAAAATATGAACAAGAGGCTTGTTGCACTATTTACAGAGTACCAATTTGTTCCTGTGGTGATGTAGTCTGTCGATTTAATGTCATCAGTATCAGCCGAACATGCAAAAGTCTTTTTGTCGCACCAGGACAAACCACATTTCTCCAGAAGAACACACTGATTCCAGAAACAGGAACTACCAAGTCTGATATTTCAAGTGACCATGTCCTGTTCAAATACTGAAAAGAGGCTTTTGCTACTCATCACAGTCCATACCAATGTCCAAATGTTTTAAATGGGTCTTTTTTCCCCCAAAGGGAAAAGCTGGCAAAATGAATTTTGTTCTTTTAAGGTGTATCAAAGGCTAGCTGCTAATCTTCCAGTTTTGTTGGCTTTGGGATGAAAACTCACGGGTCCAGGAGGCTGATGTAGCAAGCCTGATGAGACACTGGAAATCTCGAACTGACTGTTTTATTTCTTTTTCGGGCTGTAGATTTGATGACATCAAGGGTCAGGAACACTCATTTGGGAGATCTCGAACTGGCTTGAGCAGGCTCCCACGGTCTCAGGTCCAGTTTTCTTTGCTCCATGCATCTCACCAGATGTTGTGACTGCTACTGAAGCTTTATTCTTTTCCTGTAAGAAAACACAAACATGCCCTCGACCCCAAATTAGGGTCTTCTCTACTGTCTAGTGTATGGATGTTTCCATTTGGCCTGAGTAATAGTTATTTAACTTTCATTATGTCAGAATCTGTCTGAAGCAGATTCCTCACTGGCATTTATATTTTATAAATATTTAAATGAGGAGTGGATTATTTAATGAATCATGTGGAGACTGGGGACATTACTCCCTTTTAATTTTAAATTTTTAAATTTATTTAAAATTTGTTTGAACTGTTGAAGTTGGACCATAACAGTAGAAGGATTCGTCTACCCTCCTTAGTCAACTATCTAGGTGAGTTGGGATCACTATTTAAAGTATTAGTAGATGTCCTTTAAAAGGGACATAACCATTAAGTACCTTTGAGAATCATTTAAGGATTGTAAACTATACTATGTCCCAAATAGTCCCCTTTTTTTTTAACCTGTAGCTCTCACTAGCTGACAAGGCCTCGTTTGCATCTGAGTTGACAAGGCCTAATTTGCATCTACACAGACACCTTTGGGGGTGGGGGCCTGCCAAAGCGGCAGGACAGTTCCCTGAAAAAAACCTCTCTTTCTCTCTCTCTCTCTCTCTCTCTCTCTCTCTCTCTCTCTGACTGGCTCTGAGGGCTTAACTTGAATTTTTTTGTTAAAATATTAACCGACTGACTGGATGTTTCTTTTGGCTATATCTAAATCGATTTAGGTAGTTTTTAACTGTTTGAAGGGATTTAAGTATCCCTATAATCATATCCAAGGCAGTTAGAACAGTTGCTTTTATCAACATTCACGCATTTACTTTCCACACTTCATACATACTGACGTGGCCACGTCCAAACACACAGACCATGTATACATATCTCTCCTTGCCTAGGTTATGATTAGTTTGTTGAACTGAAACTTCTTTAACAGAACAACTCCAGTCAATCTTTTAATTAAAACTAAAGGTTGAAAAAGTCCTGTATGTCCCTCGTCATTTTTTCATTAGAGAAGTTTTGAGCTACACTCAGGGGCTACAGCCATACCCACCCCTTGTAATTCTGTAGATGCAAAGTGGAAAGGCCAGGCTTTTGCCAAAAGTTTTTAGAGATGACTTACAAAATTCAATAACCTACCCTATATAAATGTAAACATTTTTATATACCTTTGTCTTTTTTTTTACTGAATACTAATACCTCATTTATTAACTTTACCAATTTTTTTAAAATTTACCCATCTTTAATCCATCCTCCCATTGAGGATGATCCTCCAACCCACGCTCCAACTGAGGGCAACTTCTTATTTTAGGTTTTGCTTTTCTTTTTTGACCTTTGTTAGGCAAAGGCCTAGACGTTTAATCTGGTACCCCTAGCTTGGTACCCCGTTTTTAATACATCCTTATAGCCTTACTTGTTGGCCAGTCTTTTAAATGTCTTAGTTTTTCTTTTAATTTTCTCGAGCCTTGTAAGGAGTTGTAGGGAGGAGGAGCAACTGAGCAATCCGCTCTCCTGCTGGGATGGAGACAACCCCACTGGCCACTGATGTCATTATTTTAATCTCTCCTTTGTTATTCTGGTCTATAACCCCAGGGTGTACCTGGATGCCTTGAAGGATAGTACTGGACCATCCCAAGAGTAGTCCCACTGTGCCTGGGGGCAATGGCCCATGCACCCCAGTAGGGAGGGCCTGGACCCCCATTTCCGGTGTTAGGATTGCCCGGGCAGAGGGAGCGAGGTCCAATCCTGCACTCCCCGAGGTGGCTCTAAGGAGGTCTGAGATATGAAGGGGTTGCTCTGGGGGAGAAAATGAATCCTGCCACTGCCCGGAGCAGGGGTCATTGCCCCGTACACATTGGTTTTGGGGCCCTGGGGCGGGGCCCTCCTCCCGTTTCCCTGATTATTATTAGCAGGAAGGAAATTTCCCTCCCGGTCAGTTTTAGAGTAGCAGTCTTTGGCCCAATGATATCCCCTTTGGCAACGGGAGCATAAACCAGGTCGCTTGAGACCCGTAGTACTATTTTGAGGGCACTCTCTAAGGAAGTGTCCCTCCCTACCGCAGCTGAAACATGTTTTTCTCCCTCCCAGAGTAGGTCTTTCTTTCCCCACTTGGGGCCGAATGGCAGCAGCTAACACTTGGCCCTGGATGAAGTTTCCATCAATGTCCCTACAAATCCGAATATAGTCATTTAGACTTTTATTGCGATATGGGCGAAGGGCTTCCTTACAATACTTATTTGCATTTTCAAATGCCATCTGCTTGATGACCGGCATCGCAGGCCCAATGCCCCCAAATATTCTTTCTGCTACCTGACTGAGACGGTCTACGAAGTCTTGAAAAGGTTCAGAGGGTCCTTGAAGGACTTTGGACAGATGATCCCCTCCTTCCTTGGAAGGCAATGCTTTCCAAGCCCCTTGGGCCGCTGCTGCCACTTGGGCATAGACTGCGATGTCATATTGCATTTGTTGCTGAATGGTGGCATATTGACCACTCCCAGTAAGCATCTCCACATTTCTCTGGGGCTGTCCGGCCTGTGCATTTCTTTGGGCTGTCTGGCTGCATCTTTCCTGAAACTCACCTCTCCAAATCAAATAATCTCCCCCCGACAGAGCTGCTCTGCAAAGCTGCTGCCAATCGCCAGGTGTCAAATTAAGAGATGCAAAAGATTCCATTAAGGAAAGTGTAAAGGGAGCCTGTGCTCCATAATTTAAAGTTGCCTCTTTAAGTTGTCTTATATCCTTAAAATTTAAAGGGTTATGATGCCGAATGACCTGTCCAGAATTGTTCGGGTCTGGAACTTCCATTACTGGGGCCACCACCGGGCATCATTGGACCCCTCCTCTGGGTCTTCCCTCCAGGTCTGAGAAGGACTGAGTTATCTCATAGGAGGAGTCCCTTTTTTCAGAGTATGGGGAAGGGTTTCTCTCCCTGTCCTGTTTTTCCTTAAATCGAATCTTTTTTAGTTCTTTTTTAAGGGCCGCGATCTCAGCAAGTAGCCGTTCCTTTTCAGACTGTGACGAGTCTGAGTCTGAGCTACTTCCATTTTCTAGGTCTGATAGAGAAGGATATAACCAATTCTGACCGGAGTTCTTCTGTTTGGGTCGCGCACGGAGATCTCTACCCGTTTTTTTGTTGTTACTAAGAGACTCCCCCTCATCCTCACTAACAATGGAGCCTCTAGTTTCAGTCAGGGTCCCTTCAGATGATTCATCATCACTCTCTGCCCCTGAACTCAAGGAGGCTTGAGTCTCAGTCTCTTGTAATTCTAAAAAAGCCTCTTTTGTGTCCTGAACTACCTGGCGGTGACGAACCTTATCTGTCAAAAGTGCTCCCCTCACTAATCTCCATAAGGAGAATGTCATAGGGGGTAAGGACTCAGCTCCCTCTTTTCGTAAAAGTCTATGAAGATCACGGCGAACCTCCTCCCAATCTGGAATATTTAAGTTTCCCCCAGTAATGAACCATGGACTGGCTCGCTCGATCGATTTTAGAAAGCCTTCTAGGGTTTTAGACTTGACTGCAGTCCCATGTTTTTTAAGTAACTTTTTTAGTTGATACTGCAATGATTCTAGCTTCCCGGAACTATTCCCCATAGTTTCTTAACCCGGTCCACTTACCTCGCTTTCACAATCTCGGTGGGACCTCCAATTGTCGCACCTGCTGTGCGGCCTGCATTCAAGAATGTAGCGAGGTGGTCGGGATAGATGACACAGAGACCGGTTGGTTGCTTTAAGAAAACTTTATGTTTCCCAAGTCAGCTTAGGAGGAGACCCCAGTCCGCTTAGGAGAGCTCTCAGGAGAAGTCTCAGGAGAAGTCTCTCTAAGAAAAAGGAGCTTTCCTTTTTTAAGGACTTCTGCCATTCATCTACATACCATTCTTTCCTCCTGGCTGGTGGTCTAATCTCCGGCCCCAGAATCGGGGAGACACCACAGGGAAACAGGAAGAGGCATCTAGCCGTAGGGGGTGTGAAAGGCATGGTATTTCAGTGAGCAAGCCCTATCTGAGCCCTAAAGCACTGAATTGTTTTCAGTAAACATTACATAGATGCCTGCTCCCAGGCCAAAGGGGAAGTGGGTTTCTGCTCAAGGTCTGGTGTCCCCACACAAAGCACCATTCGACAATAACGTAGCACGTTCCAAAGGGTCAGTGAGAGGCGACTTTATTCAGATATGCTAATGTTTTTATTATTTTCTTTAGTAAACCAAGCAATCTAGAAACATATTATTAAGTTTAATAGAACAAAATAAAATTCGAATGGAATAAACAAATATCTTTGAATTATTGTAGCCAGGACAGTCAAAGTCAAAAGACATGATCACTAAAAGTACCATGGTCCTACATTCTCAGAGAATTGGAAACAAGTATGGAAATGCGAATAGAAAGTATGTATTTACAAAGCATCAGATTTGGCTTATTCATTTTTAAAAACTATATATGATAAGTTGCTAATAATTAAAGGAAATGAGAAAGGGATATATTTTTACTCTTTTATATTTCTGTGATAGTCCTATAAGGCCAAAATAGTACTCTGACAGTTAATAGGAAAAAAGATCACATGAAATAAATGTAGAAGAATCCTACAGCATAATCTCTTGGAAGAATGTTGAAAACTTTTACTTCAAACTTGATATGTAAAGTAGGCTTTGTACTATAATCAACTCTATTGTTTATTATAATAGAAGCATTAAGTGAAAACTATAAACTTATAATTCTTTCATAATTATGTAAAAGTCAAAGTAAGTGAAGATATTATGAATAAAAGAGTATATGTTAGCTAGATAATAATACTTATATACTATTAATGATAAGGGCTTTCAAACAGGACAAAAAATATGAAAGTAAACAAAATATAACTACTTCTAGTATATAGTATCTAAATTTTAATAATGTCAAATAAATTTAATCAAAAATACAAGAAAGCTTAAAATTGAATTTATAAATTTTTACAGCTCCCTCATAATACCACATGTATAATTTCATAAGTGCTGTTAGCTAACATTTTAAGCACAAATTAATGCACTAATTGATAAAAGAGAGGTGGAGGGAATGACACATGTGGCATAAAAGTCAAAAGGCTACTAGGCTTAAGATGGGGGATGGAGAAGCAGAGGGAGGAAATTACAAAAACAAATTTTATTCGAAAAAAATCATAAACACTCAATTCTTTGTAAATTGATAGAAACTAAAATAAATATCATAAAACAACAAAAACTATCAAATAGATTTGGGTATAAATTCATGTATGAAATTGAGACTATGATTTTTACTGATATAGGAACACAAATTGTCAAACACAGACAAAACACTATTTATAAAATAGGTTGAGCTGGGCACAGTAGCACATGCCTATAATCCTGGTACTAGTGAGGCAGACTCAGGCAGATTTCTGGTAGTTTGAGACTAGTATGGCCTACATAAAGAGCTCCAGGTGATCCATGGGTACATAGAGGGATCCTTTTTAAAAAAAATCTAACAACAATAAAAAGAAAATAGGACAATGGTTCTCAATCTGTGGCGAAATCCCTTTGGAGGGATGAAGACCCTTTCACAGGGGTCTCCTAAGACTACCAGAAAACACAGATATTTACATTATAATTAGTAAGAGTAGCAAAATTATAGTTATGAAATAGCAATGAAAATAACTTTGTGGTTGGGTGCCACTACAACACAAGGACGTTTTTTAAAGGCTCACAGAATTAGGAAGGTTGAGAACCACGAAGTAGAACAACATGGGGGCAATTCTTCTAATACAGTAACTATAAACAGGTGTGTGTCTTAGGGTAACTATTGCTGAAATGAAATACCATGATCAAAGAAACTGGAGAGGAAAAGGGTTTATTTGGCTAAAGTTTCTACATCATAGTTCATCACCAAAGGAAGTCAGGACAGGAACTAAAGCAGTTCATGGACCTGGAGGCAGAAGCTGATGCAGAGGCCATGGATGGATGCTGCTTACTGGCTTGCTCTCTAGGGTTTGCTCAGCCTGCTTACTTATAGAATTGACCCTTCATCAACTGGCACACCTACACATTACTACTAAGCCACAACCTTTCCTTTTTTGTTCATCCCCAAGAACAAACATTAGTATCAATACCACAATATGAAACATTTTACAAACTAAAAATGTCCCATAGTTTCTACAAACTCAAACGCTTTAAAATTCAAATCTTAAAAAACCCAATGTCTTTTTAGAAATCTTAAAATCTCCTTAAAAATTCAGTCTCAGGTTTGGAGAGATTGTTCAGTGGTAAAGAGCACTAGGTGCTCTTCCATAAGACCCTGGTTCGGATCTCCAGCACCCACAAAGCAGCTCACAAGTATTACTCCAGTTCCACGTAATCTTACGCCTTTTTCTGGATTCTTCAGGTTCTGCATGTTCATGCCACACAGATACACATGCAGGAAAACACCCGTACACGTAAAATAAAATAATTAATTAAAAATTCAGTCTCTCAATTGTGGGATCCTATAAATTTGAAAATAAATTTTAGAATTCTTTTATTTCAAGAGGGAAGAATCAGTGCACAGTCACAATCGTAACAAAGCAAAACCACATTCCAACAGTGTAATTCAATGTTCAACATTTGGGATTCACTCTGGACCATCAGTGCTACTACAAGAGGCTTGGGTCGTTTTTCTAGCTCTGCTTTCTGCAGCACCCACAGATTGCCTTCTAGGCTTAGGCTGGCTCCACTCCACACATACTGCTGCTATTGGTGGTCATCGTATGGTACTGGCATCTCCAAAATACTGGAGTTTTCACCAGCAGACTTTCATTGTCTTTCTTCAGGGATTCCAATCGTGGAACATAGTACCAAGCCTTAGCTACTCTCCAAGACCCCCTTCATGCCTTCAAAATCTTAGCATTACCATGTCTGGCTGCCAACAGAAGGCACACCCCTGGCCACTTCTGGAACACAGCTTTTGTGTACTGCCCCTGAGGAAACACTTCCCAGAAGACTTCACTTCAGTGATTTGTGTCTTCTTAATCACAGGTGATTCTTCAACACCAGCTGAATAAGATCCATTATCCCAACAAAGCAAAGGTTTCTCATAGTGTTTCTGGTGTCTTGCTAATCATACCTGATTATTCAGCTCCAAATGACTAGAATCCATAGATTCTTGACATAAATGGCTCAGTAGAGTATTTGCTTCCCTCTGAAACTACGTAAGTCATCTTTCCACTGTCTGCACTGTTCTCAACATTCTTATCTTTGAAGTTCCAACAGAAAAACCCACTGAGATTTCAATACTCAAAGACTCTTCTAGCCCAAAGTCCAAAAGTTCTACCACAACCCTGCTCAAAACATAGCCAGGTTTGTCACAGTAAAACTCCACTCCTGGTATCAACTTGTGTTTGTTAGGGTTACAATTACTGTAATGAAACACGACAACCGCAACCAAGAAAAGTTGGGAAGAAAATGATTTATCTAGCTTATGCTTCCATATCACAGTTCATAATCAAAAAAGTCAAGAGAAGAACTCAATTCAGGAGGCAAGAACTAATGTAGAAGTCAGAGAAGAGTTCTAATTACTGGCTTGCTCTCTATGGCTTGAACAACTTGCTTTCTTATAGAACCCAGAGCCAACAACACAGGAATAGAACCACCCGCAATGCACTGGACCCTCCCATAAAAATTGCTAACTAAGAAAATACCCTCTTTTGCTTGTGTTCAGTGGAATCTTATGGAAGCATTTTCTTAATTGAGGCTCCTTCCTCTGACTTGAGTTTAGACTATGTCAAGTTGGCATAAAACCATTCAGCACTCTCTGCCTCTCTCTGTCGCTGTATCTCTCTGTCTATCTCTGTCTCTGTCTCTCTCTTACTCGCTCTGTGTGTGCACGTGTGTGTGTGTGTGTGTGTGTGTGTGTGTGTGTTGGGGTTTCCAGTTTCTTCATGTGAGCACTTAGTGCTATGAACTTTCCTCTTAGCACTGCTTTCAGAGTGTTCCAATAGTTTGGGTATGTTGTGTCTTCATTCTCATTGAATTCCAGGAAGTCTTTAATTTCCTTTTTTATTTCTTACTTTACCCAGGGATGGTGCAATTGTGCATTGCTTAATTTCCATGAGTTTGTAGGGTTTCTGCGATTTGTGTTATTGTTGAATTCTAATTTTAATGCATGGTGGTCTGATAAGATACAGGGGGTTATTCCAATTTTTTGTATCTGTGGAGGTTTGCTATGTTTCCTATTATGTGTTCAGTTTTAAAGAAGGTTCCATGTGGCGCCGAAAAGAAGGTATATCCTTTTGTGTTTGGGTGGAATGTTCTATATATGTCTGTTAAACCCAGTTGGATCATGACTTCTATTAGTTCTTTTGCTTCTTTGTTAAGTTTCTGTCTGGAGCTCCTGTCTAGCAGTGAGAGTGGAGTGCTGAAGTCTGCTACTACTAGTGTGTGAGATTTTATGTATGATTTGAGCTTTAGTAATGATTTTTTTCACGAATGTGGTTTCCTTTGTATTTGGTGCATAGATATTCAAAATTGAGACTTCATCTTGATGGACTTTTCCCTTGATGAATATGAAATGTCCTTCTTCATCTCTTTTGATCCATTGTAATTTGTAGTCTAGTTTTTCTAGATATTAGGATTGCTAAACCTGCTTGTTTCTTGGGTCGTTTGATTGGAAAATTTTTCCCAACCCTTTACTCTGAGGTAACGTCTGTCTTTGATGATGAGATGTGCTTCTTTTATGCAGCAGAAGGATGGGTTTTATCTTCGTATGCATTCTGCTAGTCTGTGTCTTTTTATAGGCAACTGGAGACCATTGACATTGAAGGATATTAATGACCATTGATTGATGATTCTTGTTTGTGCTTGATTTCTTGGTAGTGAAGTTGTTTTGTGTAGGTTCTCCTCCCTTTTTCTTTTGGTGTTTGGTAAATTGGGACTATCTATTGCCTGTGTCTTTGTGAGTGTAGTTGTCTTCATTGGGTCTAGGTTTTCCTTCTACCACTTTGTGTAGAGCTGGATTCATGGATACATATTGTTTAAATATGGATTTTTCATGGCAAGATTCTGAGAGCCACACAGGGCTTTTTCAAACAAATATTTTGTCTGGCCTCCCTACTAACCTATGAGGATGGGACCTTGTGCAAAAATGGGAGTGGTGCTCACCACCCATGTGTCAAGGTCCAAAAGAAGGGCCCCCAAATGATGCATTGGATAGGCTGGATTCCAGGGAGGGGACTAGGTAAACTAGGACAGGGAGATGTTTGTCTGGTGGCATCCCTCCCTTTGGATACAAGGCCTCCGGGGGATAGGAAGGGTTTTGGTCATTTTTAATGAGGATCACTGACCTGGTTCCTCCCCAATTATGACTATATATGGGTATGATTCACTGTGTCTTCACTGAACTGCTCACAAGAGTATAGAAATATTGAACTGTTTCTTTTAGAATGGAAAATAATTTAAGTCCTACCTCATGTTTCCGTTTGAAAATTGCTAAGTCTTTGGCTGGACTTCTTTGTCTTCTCATATGTATCCCTTAGATATAGATACAAAACTCTCTGGAAATGCCAGTCCTATATGCTTGAAATGAATGGTGCTGCAGATCATGAGCTTTCTGCCTAGACTGTAGGTTACAGAGGCTACTAGAAATAAGTACATATTGGAGTACGACTGTTAGATGTGTCATTCTCAGTGAGTTGATATTCCATTACTCGCTCATAAATGTCTCCTTACTGTACCCTAGCTTGTTAAATAATGTTCCCTGGGAAAGAATGTATTTATTATGATGCCAAATATTTCTTTAGGTAAAACATTTACAGAAAATAACTTTAGATCTTAGATAATCCTAGATAGCAACACTTACATCAGGAAAGAATCACAAATTCCTATAGTGCCTCTTTTAGGTAGCATTAGTCTTCAGAAAATAATTCTCTGAAAGATATCTTTTCTACCAGAAAGAAACTGAGCATGGGAGATTTGGCCTTTTTTGAGCTTTTATGACATTATATTTCTCAGAACATATATATAAACTTCATTCATAGTGTGTAACACACACACTGTTCTTATTATCCTGATATAAGATTGTTAGACAATTTATTATTAAATAATCATTCTCAAGCGATGGGGCTATCTTCTGTATATGTTTCTCTTATTGGTTGATTAATATAGCACTGTAGCCAATGAGGAAGGATGATAGGTGAGAAAAGCAGACAAGGATGATTTTGGGAAATGTAGGCAGTGTCACTTACCATGTAGGATGGGAGAGGACTAACAGGTTCAGACTCATTCTCGGGTAAGGTAAGACCACATGGAAATACTTAGATTAATAGAAATGGGTTAATAATTAAGACAGAGCTAGCCAAATAAGAAATAATAGTCACCAACCAAGAGTGTCATAATAAATATACTGTTCTTGTGCTGCTTTGGAGCAGAGAAGGGCAGAGGGACAAGACAGGCCAGAAACATTCATGCTATACAATGGTGCCCACTTCCTTGTAAACTTGACAAAATCTTAAAAAGGGATTTTAGAAACAAAAAACAGAGACAAGAATGTCTTCTTGGTAGCAGCCTTTTCTCAGGTGTGCTCTGTTTTGATAGAGATAAGCTCCATTTAGGGAGGTTTCCTGACACAACATAAATGGAATATCTGCATGGCTCTTTTTACATGCCCTGCTCACAATTGAATGATGTGTATGAGCATCTAGAAATGGCAGAGACCACGTCTACCCGTCAGCAGCATGCTGCTTAATGGCAGAATAGACCAAGGTGGTAAGCACAGTTCCCAGTGCTGGTGGTAAAATTATTTGCACCATGTTGGAAATTCAGCAGCTAAAATAACCAGAACTTTAATTTCATTTTAACTTTGCCACTTTGTCTAGCAGAAAATGGTAAAGATTTACAGTAAAGACAGTTATAGAAGAAGACAAACTTCTGAAAGTTTTGTAGTGTGTTTAACTATATACATAGCATTGTGATAGAAAAAGGATCAGGATTGTGTTTTAAAAAAGGAAATACAGTAACTGGGTGTTGTGGCACACATCTTTAATCCTAGCACTTGGGAGGCAGAGGCATACAGATCTCTTTGATTGCAAGATCATCCTGGATTACAGAATAAATTCTATGACAGACAATATTTACACAGAGAAACCATGTCTCAAAACACAAAACAACAACAAAAATATATGTAAAAGAAATACAGTAAGTAAATAAAATAATAATGTAAAATAATTTTTAAAACCACATAATGATGGAAAGTACTCAGACAGTCTGAATACTTGATGCTATTGTGTTTCTTTAAATTTTTCAGTTGCTGACAAAACAGCAACAGCTGCTAAATGATATTTGATTAGAAATGATGCTGGATTAGTCCATCTTATATATTTTAAAATGATGTATCTTCAAAATTTAAGTTCAAGGACAGGTTACATTGGTAAAGAGATTTCTTTCTTCTTTCCACAGAAAATGAAAATCTGCAGATGGCTTCCAAAGTAATATGGATTGATCAAGGAAGACCCCCTGAAATAATGACCCAGGTGTTAAAACATCCAAAAACAGTTGAGATGATGTAGTCACAGACCACTACAGCCAGGATTTCTGCATCTTCTTATGTTCCCAAGACAGTACTCCCAAACAGCAGGAAGAAGTTTGCAAAGAGCGATACGCACATTCCCAAATACTATTTATTTATTTACTTTTCTCGTATTTTTCTTTTAACTTTTACACATGTCACTCTCAGTTCACTCTCATGCCCCTGCTCCCCCAACCCCCAATCCTCACAACCCCTCACCCCACTCCACCTCCCTCCACTCCCCAGGGAGGGCAAGGGTTTCCATGAGGGATTTTCAGAGTCTGTCAGGTCATCCCAGGAAGGGCCTAGATTTTTCCCCATGTCTAGGCTGAGAGAGCATCCCTCCAAGCGGTATGGGTTCTCAGAGTCCATCTGTATGCCAGGAATAAATACTGCTCTACTCTCCAAGGTCCCATAGATTGCCAAGGCCTCCTCTCTGTCACCCAAGTTCGGGGGAGGGATGTGTGGATCAGTCCCTTGCTGGCCCCTCAATCTTCAGTCTGGGGTCCAGGTGTTCCCACTTGTTTAGGTCAACTGCTTCTTTGGGTTTTGCCAGCCTGATCTTGAGTAATTGGGTCTTCACTCCTCTTTGCAACTGGGTTCCAGGATTTCAATTCGGTTCACGGCTGTGGGTGTCTGCCTCTGCCTCCATCAGCCACTGGGTGAGAGTTCTAGGATGGCATATAAGGTAGTCATCATTCTCATTATCAAGGCAGGGCATTTAAGGTAGCCTTAATGCCAGTTGGTGTCATTCTTGTAGATCTGTGGAGATCACACTAGTGCCAGAACTCTCCTCTGACTTATAATGGCTCCCTCTTTTATGGTATCTCCCATCCTTCTCTCCTCTATTCTTACCCTGGCTCAACCTTCCTGTTCTCCCATGTCCTCCGCTCCCCTCCTCTTTTCCCTCTCTCTTTCTACCATGTCTTTCTTCCCTCCCCTTCTCCCCCACAAATCCAACTAGTAGATCTAATCCCACAAAACTCCGGGTTACCATGAATATCTCTCTTAGGGTCCTCCCTGCATCCATACTCTCTTGCGGTGGGATACTGGCCTGGCAGTGCCATGCTCCCTGTCTAAAATACATGTATGAGTTAGTACATACCATGTTTGTCTTTTTATGATGGGGTTACCTCACTCAGGATGGTTTCTTCTAGTGTCATCCATTTGCCTGCAAATTTCAAGATTCTATTTTTTTTTCTTCTGAGTAGTATTCTAGTATTCCAGTGTCTTCCAATTCTTGCTCTGTGCATAAGGTGAGTGCCGGCCCTGCTCTGAGTCCCAACTCCCTACACTCCCCAAATATTATTTATGAATATTTGTTTTCATTCCATTTGGGTTGGTTATAAATGGTTAAAGATCACAAACAATCTCTTTCTAAAGAAATAAAAGGGATTGCGATATAGAAATGAATAGTTTGTATTGGAATGAATTTTCATTTATTTACATAATTTAAGGCCAATTTTGCCATATGAACTATTTCCCTACATTTCTAGATATTGTGCATATATAGGTCGTTTAAAAATGTAATGTATAATTAAGTACAGATTTTAGATAGTTATATATAATAGCCAAAACTGATAATTAGGTTAGTTAGGTTTTCTAGATACTTACTTGATATATTTCAATTGGATAGGAATTCTTGAGACCTTTCAAAGAAATACAGAATAAGGAATTTAAAATTGTTTAGAGGGTTTTTTCATGACAATGAGACACAAGAAGCCCTGGCCATACCAATAACATTCTGAGAGGAAGATGGGCACGGAAAACCTCTTGCAAACTTGCTACAATGAGTATCTGGTAAGCAAGTTAGGATCACTTTTCACTACAGTTTCTTCTGATTACAGCAGGGATGGCTCAGTGGTACAGAAAACTGTTGGGACAGTACTTACCGCCACAAATTGTGGTCTGTGATATATTAAATTTTCTGATGACAAGGACAAGAAAACCTTTAGTACAGCAAAGTAAAAACAAATCACAGAGTATTTAATCTCCAATTCTGCTTTGAATACTTCAATACAGTGTCGTTTTATAATCTGAGAAACTTTGGAATGGTGAAAAATAAAATTAAGAAACCAAAAAGTCTAATTAGAACTGGGAAAATATGTGCTACAGACAAAAACCTGTCCAATCCTACTACATAGCACCTGTGTAGTCTTTGGATAAGTCAAAAGAACCAGAAGCCTTCACTTGTTGACTCAGAAGCAGGTTTGGCAAATGAAGCAACATAAAGAAAATGTGTTGATTCTAGAACACATGTCACGTTGTCAAAAATACTGTGTATTTAATGAATAGAAATTGATTTTAATATTATTTTGACACCTACACCCATTTTCCTGAGTTTTGTCATTGTTACCTAGAATATTCAGAAGATGCAAATCTATAAGGGAAAGAATACAAAATTAGAAAAGAAATGTGTTTCAAATAAAAGTCATTATATTTGTGCCCTCTACACGGAAAATCCTTCTGCTTTGTGAGGAAAAAACAAAGCATGAACAGGGAATTGGTTTACATTTCTATGTACCCTAGATTCACAGTATTTTTCAGAGAGAAAACACTCAATTCAAATTTGTTGAATAAATGAGACAGAAAGCAAAATTTATTAATATTTATTAACACTTTCCTGTTTTCTTGCATGAGCTTAACAAATAAAGGTATGCAGCATTTAATGTTAGATAATGCACTGTACAATTTAAAGGAATCCTAAAAGATTGCATAGTTTTCCCACATTTTTGAACAAATATAATGGAAAACGAAGGCATGACCATCTTTCCTCCCAGACTCTAAAACTAATAATCCTTCTATTTCAGGGATTAACATTTATCTACCCCCAACAAAGCAGTGAATGAAACACCAAGTCAGCATGTTCTGTTTCAGTTGAGAGAGGGAGAAGGAGGACTTGGCCAAGAAAGGAGGAAGAGGAGAAAGAGGAAGTAATATAAATGGAAGGCATGTCTTCCTTCCTTTCATCCTTTTCCCTTTCTTCTTTTTTCTCCTCCTTTCCCTCCCTCCCTTTTATTTCTCAGTTCTACTCCACATTCTCAGTAAAATCGGTTTCTGCTTCCTCTTCCCTTTCCTCCTCCCTTTCCTCCTCCCTTTCTTCCATCTCTTCTTCCACCACTTCCACGATCACCAGCTCCTCCTCTTCATTATCACCTTCCGTTTCTTCATATATTTCTAGAACTTCATCCACACCCTCTTCCATGTCATCCACCGGAATCAGTAAAATCAGGGAGTTCTGTGATTTATGGGGGTCCAGAAAATCTTCAAGGTCGAGGTATGGACAACTTCCGTAGTGAATCATGATGACCCTTACTGGAGGCAGTAGGCAGAAATATGGGTGAAGCGATCCTAAATGCCTGGGGGAGGGAGAAGTGGAGTAAATGGCCTGAGATGAAAAATTTACATCTGAATATTCGGACGAAAGCCACCTTGCAGAATTTCTCTGGGGTAAATTATATACAAAGCAGTACCCATATTTATAGATATGCCTAAATCTTCCCCCAACTCTGAAGGCTCTCGGTTCTTCTTGGTCTATGGCATGGAAAGTTTCTAAGAGTCACAGGTAGAGAATACCTGCAGTTAAACAGTATTTGCCAGACAAAACAAAGCAGGTTTACACTTGAAATCAAACTTCCTGGGATTTCTTGTGAAAAATCAGCACATAAATCAATCCAGTCCAAATTCTACCACGTATGGAGGAGGGTGTTCTTGAGTTCTCTGTCTGAGGAGCTTTGAGAGATTGATGGCTGCGAGGGCAAGGAGGGTCTGTTTTATTCAGGATTGCTATTCCTAAAAGGGTCCCAACACCAACAGATCATCCCACACCTAGGCACATGCAAGCAGCACTAAGTATACTCAGTTCAAAAAGACCACATGTGGATGAGAAGAAAAGGTGGTGAATGGGGAGATGGGAAGAAAACAGAATATGGACTGTATTTGACCAATGCACACTTTAGACCGGCACAAAATTTTAGAAAATAAAAATTCATATTTGTGAGGTAGTGAAATAAAAAGGTAGAGTGCGTGGAATACCATCTCTAAACAAACCTGTCAGGGTCTGTCTGGGATACATTAAGGACTGGCTACATATTGTCGAGAATCTGACCTTTCTAAGTCAGAGGTGGATTTATTCCTCATGGTGCCGTCAGACCTGACACTTGCCCTTCTGCTGCATTTGGACATGTCTCTTCATTATAAGCCTTCACTTGTTTTGTGACATTAAAAAGGAAGTGAGGGTGAATACCTCACTGTGACTCCCATGGTCTTTAAGAGCTGACAGCAAGGCAAGGTAGAGCAGGAGACACCTTCATTTCCAGAAAGGGGAATTATGCCCTCTGCTTCAGGGTTTTTCTTAGATCCTGTTAGAACCTGGGACTCCTCTCTCTGCTGCTAGAGATACTGTCCCCACTTCAGTATCAAATATTCACTACCCTGAGAACACACATAACAATGAGGAGTTGGAATGTCTGACCAGTACTGCCTGTCCCTCCCGAACAGACAGCAGAGGGTGGATCCTGTCTGGTCCACAGTGTGCTTACCCTGAGTTTTCCCTCACACTGTTCATCTTTACTCTTTGCAGGTCTGAACCATGGAATGTTGATAGGATGTCTAATAAGACACAATCTCACCTTTCTAAGTGATCTCCTCACTGTTAAAGAAAGTGATAGTGTATCACAACTTGTTTCATTTTACTAGGTCCTTCAATGGCTGAGAACAGAAGACATCTGTACTCTTTAGACCCATTACTTGAGATATTTTAGTACTCACCTAGGTCCTTAACATGCAAGGTATCTTCTCTACTGAATTGGCATCACAATTTCAAGAGTCTCTAAAGAAAAATACAAAGAGATTCCTTAGGAAGCGATGTTCTGTGTAGGACTAGATCCCATCTAGTCAGCTGGAGGACTGCCCTTATATATCTATCATGATATATATTTTTAGTCTTGGCTTTTCCCCCACATTTCATTGTCACTTGAATATCAGACCTTACTTTTGGAGGAGATATGAATACTTTCCATCTGACCATTTTTGTCCATATTGTGTGAGACTCATTTTATATGGTTTGGAGTCTTTTTGGTGACTTAACCATACCATGAATCTTTACAGATCCTAGAAATCTTCCCTCTGCTCATGTGACATAAGGTAACCAAAGTGTTCTTCTATCTCACCGGATATTTTAGAAAATAGTAAAATGTATGAAATGTAGTAATTCTCTTAACAAAGTCAGGTATTCTGTGCAAAAAGAAATCTCAGTACATTCCTCTTCAGTGTTGCTAAATCTTGTCATAGTCTGACATGATTATCTAAGTCCTCACCTTCTTGAACTACTTACTGAAGTAGTGGCTTCTCATTCAATCTTGCCATCCTAGTCTGTGTCTTCATAGGGATGAAAACATTAAGCAGACACAATCTGTATGATCCTATTTTTCTAATGTAAAGAGTAAAGTTGGAGTGAATGTCCTCTGTCCATTCCTCCAGGGGTCACTAATTTGACCACACAGAGAAACACACTTACCTAACATAGCTCCTGTTTAGGCTGTCAGACTCTCAGAACAACATCCTCTCTTCATGATTGTCAGAAGCGTCTGAATAGATCTGGGGTCTACTCTCTCTATGACTTCCTTCCACTAAAGACAGGGGTTGAACCTAATATTTCATCTTACCCCAGTCAGAATGGCTAAGATCAAACTACAACAAGTCAATTGACAACAATTGACTGTAGAGAAGTATTTGTTGCAAGGGAAACTTCATTCACTGTTTGTGGGACTGCAAATTAGTATATCCACAGGTAAAGTAAGTGTGGAGAATTCTCAAAAACTTAAAACAAAGGAAAACAAACCAAAACCTACCATGGCACACTTTGACATATGCCTAAAGGAGTTGACATTGTATTCCTTAGATATTTGCGCAGCGGTGGTCATTGCTACTCTGACTGTGCTTATTTTATTGAATTGGGTTTTTTAAATTTCATTTATTTTATGTGCATGAATGCTTTGCCTACAAATATGTATACTGCCTGCTTACAACTTCAGGAGCTCCATGGGGGTCAGAAGACAGAAAAAGATCTCCTAAGACAGTTGTGTGCTGACTTGTGGGTGCTGTGAAAAAAACCTAGGTCCTCTTACATTAGGAACAAGTACCCTTCACCACTGGCACACCACTCCATCACCATAACTCTAGCAGTAATAGGTACGTAATAGAAACAAATTTTGGTGTGTGTGTGTGTGTGTGTGTGTGTGTGTGTGTGTGTGTGTGTGTGTGTTCAGGGCCAAAGTGATTAGTTACAAAATCATGGGTATACAAGATGTCCTAGGAAGACTGTACTTATATATTTAGGAAAGTATATGATGCAATAATTTAAATAATGGAGGGCAGGGACCAAGAAATTGAGAGAGAACTGTGTGTGTGCACATTTGGTGTTAGAGGGAATAAAAGTAAGGGGAATTGATGTAATTATATTTATGTTTGAAATGTGAATACAGTTTCACCTGCCTGAGTAACTTAAATGAGGAAATGGAAAATTATCTGGGAACTCCAGAGAATGATTCTTTGAGAAGGTATGTCACCAAGGTAGGTCAGAATCTAATCCCCTCTCAAAGGAAACAAATAAAAAAATAAACATCCTTACCTCCTTCTGACCACAAAATTGAATCCAAATTGAATCCAAGGAACAGCAGAGGGCTTGCTGTCTGGCCGTGCTACAAGTGACTGCTGGATGAGATAAGAGTAGATCTCGGTGGAGGGGAAGTTCAAAGTTATCACTTGGCATCATTTCTTTCTCTGCCCAGAATCTCGACATCCATGACTCTCCTCCCACACAACCCACTTCCTTTAATTTGCTAAGACTGTGAGATTTCCCTCAGTTATCCTCCACCTGAACCTAAGAAAACCTCATCAAATGATGTGACTGACTGTGATGACCCAGGTGGAGAGCCTCACTCTCCTTGGTGAGTGAGTAGGGGGTGGGTTGGAGGGGTCCCTGGGAAGCATGGGAAGATGGGAGCTGGGAGCCTGAGGGGATGGGACCTTTTATATGTAAAATAAGATTGTCTCTAAATTTGAGAAAAACACCCACTACAGGTTATCACAAAATTGGACCTGTGACTTGGGTAGCTGCCTGGGAAGCCCAGACTCTAGTGCCCCATTTCTATTGCAGATTGGAAGACTAATTCTGCTTAGTCAGGATTCCCCTCACTCTTCCCTCTTCTGTAATCAGTATTCTACATGATAAAATCAAGAAATTCTTTCCTGTTGGCTGGCCTTCCAAACCCAGTCACAAAATGATTCACCATCCTCAGACTCCCAAAATGACACGGGGCAGGCAATGCAAGACAACACAGTTACACACACAGATACAAAGACACACACACACACACACACACACACACACACACACACACACACACACACACGAAGCTCTGGGGCTACATTTAACGCTCTGTCTCTTCACCCAGATCCAATAGGAGGCACCAATACCATACCTGCAGACCTCCAGTCAGTACTGCATATGCCAGAAGTCACTTGGTGACTGACAAAGCACCGTGTCACAAGATTCCTCACTACCTGACTTCATTATAGCGACACAATGTCACTGGGAAACGAGGACAGGCTGCACCAGTCACGGGCCATGCCCTGAACCTGTACAGCAGGGACTCTAGCTCTAGGCTACAAAGGAGGACTGAAAGGCTCCTCCTCATCCCCCACTATTCCCTTGTGCCTCTTCCCTCTCCCCCAGTAGTATCGTACTGAAAGGGCAGGAGTTCCAGAACTTGTCACTAGCTGACTGTCCTCCTACCCCACTCACAAAAAGCCTCAGCATATTCTTACTGCCACAATGGCCCTAGACAGCCACACAAATCGCGCAGTCGCTAACGATTCACTGAGATAACTGTGTGGGCAGCCCTGACTCTAATGCTCCCTGCCAGTTTCTATGGAGGAAAATTCCCCTCCCACTTCCTATTTGTCCTCTGCTCAGTATTGCAGAAACGAAGACAGTCCAGAAATTCATGAAGCTTTGTGGCCACCCAACAGCCAACTCACTCACAGAAGGATTCACTGTCCTAGGACTCAAAAAATGGCAAAGGGAGGCCACTAGGAGACTGCTCCAGTCACCTCTGCCACGCCCCGCCACCCTACATACCCTGGGTAAGTAGGGGCATCTCACACTCTTGTGTCCCCTAGCTGTGGGGCTACATGGAAGGCTCTGTCTCCTCACCCAGATCCAACAGGAGGCACCAACACGGTTCCTGCAGACCTCCAGTCAGTACTGAATAAGCCAGAAGTCACTCGGTGACTGACCAAGCGCCCAGTCACAAGATTCCTCACTACCTCACCTCATTATAACGACACAATGGCACTGGGAAAGCAGGACAGGCTGCACCAGTCACGGACCACGCTGTGGCTTATCCTCCTGGGCAGCCCTGAACGCTTTGTGCCAGCTGTTTTCAGGGGCTGAATTTTCCATCAGGCACAGTTCCATCTCAGTACTCCACAATGCGGAACATCCAGAATTTCTCACTTGCTAACTGACGTCTAACTCCATGCACAGGAAGCATCCAGACCCCTCACACTTGCCATGTGGAACCTAACCACTTCTGCAGTGGCAAATATCGCTGGAGCCACTCAATGCCAGCTCCATGCCCCCTCCCCGGGCCAGTGGGATGCCTCTCCTCTATTCCTGTGGTGCAAGAAAAGTCTCTCTTCCTCCACTGTGCCACACCCCTTGTCAGTTCAAAGTCACAAGCCCTGCCACCCAAACTAGGTTCCAGGCTTCTCCAGACGCCACACCCACACCTACACCCACACACTTGCCTAAAGAAGGAGATGGAGCTGAAGAAAAACAGCAAGCTGTAAACACTGCCAGAGGTTCCCGGTCAGAAAAATGGCGGAGGTCAGGCTCTAGCGCCCCCTCTTGGTTGTGAGAAGGACTTGAGCATGCTTACCTAGATGATTGGTCAAGTCTAGGGCCACGCCTTCTGCTAAGGTGAAGCCACACCCCTCTGAATCACGTGGTGGAGTTCTGGACCAAGGAATCTCTAGCAGTTCTCTGACATACAAGGGGTAGACATAGACAGGGTTCAAAATCGATGGTTTTCCCTCTGTGTGAACTGAAAGCACCTCCTTATTTCTGACCTGGTTCTAGACAAGGACTGGGATTCTGCCAGTTTATTTTGGATGTATTTCCTGCTGTGCCAACATTACCGAGACTTTCCCCATCTTCCTACCCACACATCTTCATGCTGTTTCTGCAGCACTTCTCAACAATATTTAAAAATATAATAAAAATCAAAACAAACAAGAAAAAAAAGCAAAACAGTAAGACGGAAAGAAGTACCAAAATAAAAGATCACAGGAAACATTGATTCTGTTTTGTGTTGGCCAACTATTCCTGGGCATCCAGCCTACCTTAGAGTGTGCTTGATAAACCCAGTGACACTCCATTGAGAAAAATAGTTTTTTACTTCCCTGCATATATCATTTCCAAGAAGATACTGTGTTAGTAGTGGAAATTTCTGTCTATACCCCTCCTCAGACCGAGACCTTGTCTGGTTTAAAGCCAGACAGGACTTCTTTTTTTATATATGTATTTTTTATTTTTCAATTTCAATTTCAATTAGAAACAAGGTTGCTTCACATGTCAATTCCAGGTCCCTCTCTGTTGAGCTCCCCTCCTCCCGTGCTCTCCCACCAACTCCCCTAACATTGCCTCATTTCCCCAGGGAGGGTGAGGAACTCTATGGGGTGTCCATAATCTGTCATTTTATCCAGGTCAGGGCCTAGAGCATCCCCCAAGAGTCCAGGGTGAGAGTGCATTTCTCATTGTTGGATGGGGACCCAAAGTCCATTTGTATAATCCGGGGGATATATACTGATTTACTTCCCAAGGCTCAATAGATTACCTAGGCCTCTACAGACACCCACATTCAGGGGAACCTGTTCAGTCCCATGCTGGATTTGCAGTCATTGGTATGGGTTCAAGAGCTAACCCTTGTCAGATCAGCTATTTCTGGGGGTTAAACCAGCTCAGTTTTAAGCACTTTGGTAATTAGACCTCTGTCTCTGTCACTGGATTTCTTCAGTTCAGCTCAGTGCTTAGCCATAGGAGTCTGTGTATGCTTCCATCAGCCACTGAATGTAGGTTCTGTTTCCCAGACTCTCTGGCCATGGGATTGTAACCTGGCACTCCCCAGATCTATGTCTAAAATCCATACATGAGAGAGTACATGCCATTTTCCCTTTTTATGACGGGGTTATCATGCTCAGTACGGTTTCTTCTAGTGCCATCCATTTGCCTGCAAATTTCAGGATTCCATTGCTGTTTTTTTCTGCTCAATAGTACTCCATTGTGTAAATGGACCACATTTTCTCTATTCACTGTTCAGATGAGGGGAATATAGGTTGCTTCCAAGTTCTGGATTTACAAATAATGCTGCTATGAACATAGGGGAACAGACATCCTTGTTGTATGAATGGGCATCTTTTGGATATATGCCTAAGAGTGGAGTTGCTGGGTCTTGTGGTAGGTTTATTCCCATTTTTCTGAGGAATCTCCATATTGATTTCTAAAGTGGCTGTACAAGTTGGCACTCCCACCAGCAGTGGAGGAGTGTTCCCCTTTCACCACATCCTCTCCAGCATAAATTGTCCTCACTGTTTTTGATTTTAGCCATTCTGACCGGAGTGAGATGGTGTCACAGAATTGTTTTGATTTGCATTTCCTGGATGGCTAAGGATGTTGAGCACTTTCTAAAGTGCCTCTCAGGCATTTTAGACTCCTCTATTGAAAATTCTCTATTTAGTTCTGTAGCCCACTTTTTAATTGGCTCCTTTGGTGTTTTGGAGACTTGCTTCTTGAGTTCTTTGTAAATTTTGGAGATCAGCCCTCTGTCAGATGTGATGAGTATGTAATGCCATCCTTCATATCTTTTGATTGATAAAGGTTTGCCTATCTTGTTGATTTTCTCCAAGAACCAACTCTTCTTTGCATTGATTCTTTGTATTATTTTCCTAGTTTCTACTTTTATTTCAACCCTCAGTTTGATTATTTCCTGGCATCTACTCCTCCTGGGGGATTTTGATTCTGTGTGTTCTAGAGTTTTAAACTGTGCTGTTAATTCTCTCATGTAAGTTTTCTCCAGTTTCTTCCTGTGGGCACTTAATGCTTTGAACGTCACATGTAGCACAGCTTTCAAAGTGATACATAGGATTGGGTATATTATGTCATTTTCTCCTTGAATTCTAGGAAGTCTTTAATTTCTTTTCTATTTCATTTTACCCCAGGAATCGTGCAGTTGTGCATTATTCAATTTCCATGAGTTTGTAGGGTTTCTGTAACTTATGTTGTTGTTGAATTGTAATTTTAACGCATGGTGGTCTGATAAGATGCATGGAGTTATTCCAATATATTTGTACCTGTTGAGGATTGATATGTTGCCAAGTATTTGGTCACTTTTTGGGAAGGTTTCATGTGGTGCTGAGAAGAAGATATATTGTTTTGTATTTGGATGGAATGTTCTATAGATGTCTATTAATCCCAATAGTGTTGTAACTTCTATTAGCCACTTTGATTCTTGGTTAAGATTCTGTGTGGTATTCCTTTCTAGTGTTGAGATTGGGGTGTTGAAGTCTTCCACTATAAGTGTTTGGTGCTTTATATGTGCTTTGAGTTTTAGTAATATTACTTTTACAAACATTTCTTGTGTCCATTTGATTGGAAAATATTTTCCCCATCTGTATCTCTGAGGTAATGTCTGTCTTTGAGGCTGAGGTGAGTTTCTTGTATGCAGCAGAAGGATGGGTTCATGTCTTATAGTCCATTCTGTTAACCTGTGTCTTTTATGGGCTAGTAAAGACCATTATATTGAGGGATATTAATGACAATTGATTGCTCATTCTTCTTTAAATTGGAATGGTTGTTGTTGGTGGAATTATGTGTGGAATTCCACCACTTTTTTTCTTTGGGCTCTTGGTAAGGTGGGATATTCTATTGCCTATGTTTGTCTGGTTGTAGTTAAATTCCTTGGGTTGAAGTTGGTTAGAGGATATGTATTGCTTGACCCTAGATTTTTCATGGAATATCTTGTTTTCTCCATCTATAGTGATTGAGAGCTTTGCTGAGTATAGTATTCTGGTTTGGCATCCATGGTGTCTTAGTGTTGGTAGAATATCTATCCAGGACCTTCTGCCTTTCAGAGTTTCCATGGCGAAATCAGGTGTAATTCTGATAGGTTTTCCTTTATATGTTATTTGTACTTTTTTCTTAGCTTCTCTTAATATTCTTTTTTTTATTCTGTATATATTGGGTCTTGATTATTATGTGGCAGGGTAGGGGAACTTTTTTGTGCTCCACTCCATTTAGTGTTGCGTTAGCTTCTTGTACCTTCATTGGCATGTATTTCTTTTTTTTTTTTTTGGAATGACCTCATATTGTTTTAATTTTTTAAATTTATTTTTCAGTTTAAATTTATATAAGAAACAAGGTTGCTTCACAAGTCAGTTCCAGGTCCCTCTCCCTTTCCCTCCCCTCCTCCCGTGCCCTCCCCCCAAACCCCCCCATTATCCCCTCATTTCCCCAGGGAGGGTGAGGCCCTCCATGGGGGTGTCCATAGTCTGTCATTTCATATAGGGAAGGGCCTAGACCCTTCTCCAAGAGTTTAGGGTGAGAGTGTACCTCACATTGTTGGATGGGAGTCCAAATTCCGTGTGTACACTCGGGATGGGTACTGATCTGCTGCCCAAGGCTCAATAGATTACCTAGGCCTCCTCACTGACCCTCACATTCAGGGGGTCTTGATCAATCCCATGCTGAATTCCCAGGCTAATGCCTGGGATTCAAGAGTTAACCTTTGTCAGGTCAGCTGTTTCTGGGGGTTAAACCAGGCCAGTCATAATCCCTTTGGTCATCAGTCCTCCCTCTCTGTTACTGGCTTTCTTGAGTTCAGCTCAGTACTTAACCGAGGGAGTCTGCCTCTTCTTCGATCAGCCAAAAAATTAAGTTTCTGTTTCCCAGACTCTCTGGCCATGGGATTGTAGGCTGGCCCTCCCCAGATCTATGTCTAAAATCCATATATGAGAGAGTACATGCCATGTTTGTCTTTTTGCGACTGGGTTACCTCACTCAGGATGGTTTCTTCTAGTGTCATCCATTTGCCTGCGAATCTCAGGATTCCATTGTTTTTTTCTGCTGAATAGTACTCCATTGTGTAAATGTACCACATTTTCTCTATCCACTCTTCGGTTGAGGGACATTTAGGTTGCTTCTAAGTTCTGGCTATTACAAATAATGCTGCTATGAACATAGTGGAACAGACATCTTTATTGTATGAATGGGCATCTTTTGGAAATATGCCTAAGAGTGGAGTTGCTGGGTCTTGTGGTAGGTTTATTCCCATTTTTCTGAGGAATCTCCATACTGATTTCCAAAGTGGCTGAACCAGTTGGCACTCCCACCAGCAATGGAGGAGTGTCCCCCTTTCACCAAATCCTCTCCAGCATAAATTGTCATTGGTGTTTTTGATTTTAGCCATTCTGACAGGAGTGAGATGGTATCCCAGAGTTGTATTGATTTGCATTTCCCGGATGGCTAAGGATGTTGAGCACTTTCTCAAGTGCCTCTCAGCCATTTTAAATTCCTCTATTGAAAACTCTCTATTTAGTTCTGCAGCCCACTTTTTAATTGGGTCCTTTGATGTTTTGGAGACTTGCTTCTTGAGTTCCTTGCAAATTTTGGAGATCAACCCTCTGTCAGATATGGGATTAGTGAATAATTTTTCCCATTCTGTGGGCTGCCTTTTTGTCTTGCTGACAGTGTCCTTTGCCTTATAGAAGCTTCTCAGTTTCAGTAGGTCCCATTTATTAATTGTTGATCTCACTGTCTGTGCTACTGGTGTTATGTTCAGGAAGCTGTCTCCTGTACCAATTTGTTCAAGGGTACCACCCACTTTCTCTTCTAAGAGGTTCAGTGTGGCTGGATTTATGTTGAGGTCTTTGATCCATTTGGACTTAAGTTTTGTGCATGGCGATAAACATGGATCGATTCCACATTCTTCTACATGCCAGCCTCCAGTTATGCCAGCACCATTTGTTGAAGATGCTTTCTTTATTCCATTGTATACTTTTAGCTTCTTTGTCAAAGATCAGATGCTCGTACGTGTGTGGGTTAATATCCGGGTTTTCAATTCGATTCCATTGGTCTACCTGTCCATTTTTGTGCCAATACCAAGCTGTTTTCAGGACTATAGCTCTATAATAGAGCTTGAGGTCAGGGATTGTGATGCCTCCGGACGTTGCCTTGTTGAACAGGGTTGTTTTGGCTATCCTGGGTCTTTTGTTTTTCCATACAAAAGTGATTATTGTTCTTTCAAGGTCTGTGAAGAATTGTGCTGGGATTTTAATGGGGATTGCATTGAATCTGTAGATTGCTTTTGGCACGATTGCCATTTTTACTACATTGATCCTACCTGTCCAAGCATGGGAGCTCTTTCCATTTTCTGAGGGCTTCTTTAATTTCTTTCTTTAAAGATTCAAAGTTCTTGCGATATAGGTCTTTCACTTGTTTGGTTAGCTTTACCCCAAGGTATTATATGTTGTTTGTGGCAATTGTAAAGGGTGATGTTTCTCTGATTTCTTTCTCAGCCCTTTTATCATCTGTATATAGTAGGGCTTCTGATTTTCTTGAGTTGATCGTGTAGCCTGCCACTTTGCTGAAGGTGTTAATCAGCTGTAAGAGTTCCCTGGTAGAGTTCTTTGGGTCATTGATGTAAACTATCATATCATCTGCAAACAGAGAAAGTTTGACCTCTTCCTTACCAATTTGTATCCCCTTGATCCCCTTTGTTGTCGTATGGCAATAGCTAGTACTTCAAGTACCATGTTGAAAAGGTATAGAGAGAGTGGACAGCCTTGATTTGTTCCTGATTTTAGAGGAATTGCGTTGAGTTTCTGTCCATTTAGTTTGATGTTGGCTGTTGGTTTACTGTATATAGCTTTTATTATGTTTAAGTATGTCCCTGTTATCCCACATCTCTCCAATACCTTTATAATGAAGGGGTGTTGGATTTTGTCAAAGGCTTTTTCAGCATCTAGTGAGATGATCATGTGATTTTTGTTTTTCAGCTTGTTTATATGGTGGATTACGTTGATGGATTTTCATATGTTGAACCATCCCTGCATCCCTGGGATGAAACCTACTTGATCGTGGTGAATGATTGTTTTGATGTGTTCTTGGATCCGATTTGCCAGTATTTTATTGAGTATTTTTGCATAAATGTTCACGAGGGATATTGGTCTGAAGTTCTCTTTCTTAGTTGTGTCTTTTTGTGGCTTGGGGATCAAGGTTATTGAAGCCTCTTAGAAAGAGTTTGGCAAAGACCCTTCTGCGTCTATTGTGTGGAATACTTTGAGAAGAATTGGTATAAGCTGTTCTTTGAATTTCTGGTAGAATTCTGTACTGAGGCCATCTGGACCTGGACTTTTTTTGTTTGGGAGACTTTTGATGACTGCTTTTATTTCCATAGGGGTTATAGGTCTATTTAAATTGCTTATCTGTTCTTGATTTAGTTTTGGCAAGTGATAGTTATCCAGGAAGTCATCCATTTCCTTTAAATTTTTGAATTTTGTGGAGTACAGGTTTTCAAAATATGACCTAATGATTCTCTGGATTTCCTCAGAGTCTGTTGTTATGTCCCCCTTTTCATTTCTGATTTTGTTACTTTGCATATTCACTCTCTGCTGTTTGGTAAGTTTGGACAAAGGTTTGTCTATCTTGTTGATTTTCTCAAAAAACCAACTCTTCGTTGCATTGATTCTTTGTATTGTTTTCCTGGATTCTACTTTATTGGTTTCAGCCCTCAATTTGATTATTTCCTGGCATCTACTTCTCATGGCGGATTTTGCTTCTTTGTGTTCTAGAGCTTTCAGCTGTGCTATAAATTCTCTAGTATAACTGTTCTCCAGTTTCTTCATGTGGGCACTTAGTGCTATGAACTTCCCCCCGTAGCACTGCTTTCAAAGTGTCCCATAGGTTTGGGTATGTTGTGTCTTCATTCTCATTGAATTCCAGGAAGTCTTTAATTTCTTTTTTTATTTTCTCTTTGACCCAGGGATGGTGCAGTTGAGCATTATTCGATTTCCATGAGTTTGTAGGTTTTCTGCAATTTGTGTTGTTGTTGTTGAATTCTAATTTTAAAGCATGGTGGTCTGATAAGATGCATGGAGTTATTCCATTTTTTGTAGCTGCTGAGGTTTGATATGTTGCCAAGTATGTGGGCGATTTTTGACTAGGTTCCATGTGGTGCTGAGAAGAAGGTATATTCTTTTTTATGTGGATGAAATGTTCTATAGATGTCTGTTAATCCCAGTTGGGTCATTACTTCTATTAGACCCTTTGCTTCTTTGTTGAGTTTCTGTCTGGTATTCCTGTCTTGTGGTGAGAGTGGTGTGTTGAAATCTCACACTATAACTGTGTGAGGCTTTAGATTAGATTTAAGTTCTAATAATGTTTCTTTTATGAATGTGGATGGCTTTGTATTTGGGGCATAAATGTTCAGGATAGACACTTCATCTTGGTGGGTTTCACCTGTGATGATTATGTAATGACCTCCTTCATCTCTTTTGATTGATTTTATTTTAAAGTCTAGTTTGTTAGATATTAGGATTGCTACCCCTGCTTGTTTCTTGGGTCCATTTGATTGAAAATTTTTTCCCATCCTTTAACTCTCAGGTAATGTCTGTTTTTGAGGGTGAGGTGTGTTTCTTGTATGCAGCAGAAGGAAGGGTTCTGTCTTCGAATCCATTCTGCTAGTCTGTGTCTTTTTATGGGTGAGTTAAGGCCATTAATATTGAGGGATATTAATGACCATTGATTGCTCATTCTTCTTCAATTTGCAATGGTTGTTGTTGGTGGAGTTATGTGTGGAATTTCACCCCTTAGTTCTTTTGGCTCTTGGTAGAGAGGGATTCTCTAATGCCTATGTTTTTCTGGTTGTAGTTAGCTTCCTTGGGTTGGAGTTTTCCTTCCAAAAGTTTCTGTAGGGCTGGGTTAGTGGATACATATTGCTTGAATCTAGTTTTGTCATGGAATATCTTGTTTTCTCCGTCTATAGTGATTGAGAGCTTTGCCGGGTATAGTAGTCTGGGTTGGAATCCATGGTCTCCTTATGTTGGTAGAATATCTATCCAGGACCTTCTGGCTTTCAGAGTTTCCATGGAGAAGTCAGGTGTAATTCTGATAGGTCTGCCTTTATATGTTACTTGACCTTTTTCCTTAGCTGCTCTTAATATTCTTTCTTTATTCTGTATGTTTGGGGTCTTGATTATTATGTGTCGAGGGGAATTTTATTGTGGTCCACTCTATTTGGTGTTCTGTAGGCTTCTTGTACCTTCATTGGCATGTCTTTCTCAAGGTTGGGAAAGTTTTCTTCTATGATTTTGTTGAATATATTTTCTGCCCCTTTGAGGTGGATTTCTTCTTCTTCTATACCTATTATTCTTAGGTTTGGTCTTTTCATGGTGTCCCATATTTCCTGGATGTTTTGTGTTAAGGATTTGTTGGACTTAAGGGTTTCTTTGGTTGATGAATCCATTTCCCTAGTGTATCTTCAACACTTGAGATTCTCCCTTCTGTCTCTACTATTCTGTTGTTAATGCTTGTATCGGTAATACCTGACTGTTTGCCCAGCTTTTCTATTTTCTGCCTTTCTTCAGATTGTGTTTTTTTTTTTTATTGTCTCTATTTTAGTTTTCAACCCTTGCAGTGTTTAAATTGCTTCTTGCAATTTACGGTTTATCTTTTCGTCCATTTGTTGCATTTTATGAAGTTTTTGGTTTGTTTTTTCTTCCATTTCTTGCATTTTTTGGTTTGCTTTTTGTTCCATTTCTTGCATTTTTTTGCTTTGTTTCTTCTTCCATTTTCTGCCTTTTTTGGTTTGTTTCTTCTTTCATTTCTTGCATTTTTTGCTTTGTTTTTTTCTACCATTTCTTGCATTTTTTGCTTTATTTCTTCTTCCATTTCCTGCCTTTTTTGGTATGTATCTTCTTCCAATTCTTGCATTTTTTTGCTTTGTTTTTTCTTCCATTTCTTGCATTTTTTGCTTCATTTGTTCTTCCATTTCCTGCCTTTTTTGGTTTGTTTTTTCTTCCATTTCTTGCATTTTTGTGGTTTGTTTTTTTCTTCCATTTATTGAGGGATTTTCCTATATCCTCTTTTAGGGCCTCTATCATTTTCATGAAAGTGGTTTTAAGGTCATTCTCTTCTGCTTCATTCGCATTGGAATGTTGGGGTCTTGCTGGTGTGGAGTCTCTAGAATCTGGCGGTGTCATATTTGTTTTTCTGTTGCTGAGTGTGTTTTTGTATTGTCTCTTTTGTATCTCTTCTAGTGTGCGCAGAAAGAGCCCCTCACTGGTCTGGGGACCAGAGTTCCCTTTGGGTGGGTGCTAGCAAGTCCAGTAATTTGGTGATTCTTTTATTCCTTGTCCTAGTTCTGGTCCCGTGGGTGGAAAAGAACAGGAATCTGGGGTGCTTAGCCTCCTACCTGGTCCCCTGGACCATATGCTGGTTCCTGTTGTACCTTATCTGGAACAGCTACTCCCCTGGAATCCCTGGCTCCTCTGGTTTCCTGGACTCGTTGGTGGGAGAGAAGACCTAGAGTCTGGGGTGCTTGGATCCCGCCGGGATTGGGAACTCTCTGCAGTTCCAGGCGATCCTCAGGCACTGGAACACAGGCCGGCCTGTTTAAATGATGCTGCTGCAGGAACAGCTGCTTCCGGCATGTATTTCTTTAGGTTGGGAAAGTTTTCTTCAATGATATTATTGAATTTATTTTCTGCCTCTTTGAGGTGGTTTTCTTCACCTTCTTCTATACCTATTATTCTTAGGTTTGGTCTTTTCATAGTATCCCATATTTCCTGCATGTTTTGTGTTAGGGATTAGTTGGATTTAAGATATTCTTTGGTGGATGAATCAATTTCTCCTATTGTATCTTCAGCACCTGAGATTCTCTCTTCCATGTCTTCTGTTCTGTTGGTTATACTTGCATCTGTAATACCTGACCGTTTGCCCAGCTTTTCTGTTTCCAGTGTTCATTCAGATTTTTTTATTTTCTATATTTCAGTCTTCCACCCTTGTACTGTTTGAAATGTTTCTTCCAATTATTGCTTTGTCTTTTCGTCCAGTTGTTGCATTATTTGAATTTTTTGGTTTCTTTTTTCTTCCTTTTCTTGTATTTTTTAGTTTGGTTTTTCTTCCATTTCTTTGAGGAATTTTCCTGTATCCTCTTTGAGGGTCTCTATCATTTTCAAGAAGTTGTTTTAAGGTCATTCTCTTCTGCTTCATTTGTATTAGAGTGTTGGAGACTTGTGGTGTGGAGTCTCTAGAATCTGGCAAAGTCCCATTTGTTTTTCTGTTGCTGAGTGTTTTTTGTATTGTCTCTTTCCCATCCCTTCTTCTAGTGGGTGCAAAAAATAGCCTCTTAATGGCCTGGTGGTTATGGGACCAGAGGTCCCTTTTGGTGGGTGCAAGCAAGTCCAAAGCTGTGGTAGTTCTCCACTTCCTGTTCCTAGTCCTGGTACCTATGGTGGAGAAGAAGACTGGAAATCTGGGTTGCTTAGGCTCCTACCTGGAGCAGAGACTCAGTGGCAATCTCCAGGCACTGCAGCACTGGCCCAGAAACACACCTGGAATTGCCTGGTCTTGTTGGTGGAGAAGACCAGGAAACTGGTGCATAGGCTCACACTGGGAGGGAAGGCTCACTGGCATTCTGCAGGCACTGGTCCAGTGGGTGGAGAAGAAGACCAGGAAACTGTGGTACATAGGCTCCTGCCAGGAGGGGAGAATCTGTAAGAGTCGACAGGCACTGGAAATCAGGCCACCATACAGTGCCTGCATTACCTGGTCTCCTGGTATCTTTGGTGGAGGAGAAGACCAGGAACCTGGGATGCATTGGCTCCTGCCTAGAGGGGAGGCTCTGTGGGAGTCCCTGTCATATGTTTATTAAGGTTGACCATTGTGAAATTTTCAAATTCTTTTCATTTGCTTTTTTCTGATGGCTAAGGATGCTGAAAATTTTCAGTTTTGTTAGCCAATTTTGTTTCTTCATTTGAAAATTATATTCTGTACTGTACTTCCTTTTTAAAAGTAGGTTATTTGGCTTTTTATGTTTGTTCTTCCTTTTACTTCTTTATATGCTCTAGAATCAAGCCGTGTATCAGATATAACTGGTAGACACTTTCCTTTTCTGTAGACTGACACTTTGACAGAATGATGGTGTGCTTTGCTGTAAAAAAGTTTTTCACTTCATGAATTCTTAGTTACATTTCTATTGATGCAAAGAGTCATGAAGATCATGGCAACTTACAGAAAAAAAGTTCATTGGAAGCTTAAAGTTCCAGTGTGTTATTAGCATACATCCTTATCCATAAGTAGAAGGCATGTAAAACTAACTGGGAATGGCATGAGCTTTTGAAACTTTGAAGATCTTGTCCAGTGAAAAACTTTTTTCAACAAAACCACACAACCCTTTCTGTCTAAACTGTTCCAGAAACTGGGGACCAAATTTTTCATCATAAGCTGAGAAAGGACAAGGTCTGTGAATTTATCTCATGTGCTCATGTGGGTTTGGCCATAGAAGATGGAAATGTGCAGCAGTGGAGGAGTGTTCCTCTCTCTCCACATCCTCTTCCACATAAATTATCTTCAGTGTTTTTGATTTTAGCCATTCTGACAGGATTAAGTTGGTATCTCAAAGTTGTTTTCATTAGCATTTCCCTGATGGCTAAGGATTTTGAGCACTGTCTTAAGTGTCTTTTGAACATTTTAGCCTCCTCTATTGAGAATTCTTTTTTTTTATTATTTTTTTATTAATATTTTTTTTATTTTCCATTTTAAATTTAGATAAGAAACAAGGTTGCTTCACAAGTCAGTACGAGGTCCCTCTCCCTTTCCCTCCCCTCCTCCCGTGCCCTCCCCCCCATCCCCCCCCATTATCCCCTCATTCCCCCAGGGAGGGTGAGGCCCTCCATGGGGGTGTCCATAGTCTGTCATTTCATATAGGGCAGGGCCTAGACCCTTCCCCAAGAGTTCAGGGTGAGAGTGCACCTCACATTGTTCTATGGGAGTCCAGAGACCGTGTGTATACTTGGGATGGGTACTGATCTGCTGTCCAAGGCTCAATAGGTTACCTAGGCCTCCTCACTGACACCCATATTCAGGGGGTCTTGATCAGTCCCATGCTGGATTCCCAGGCTGATGCCTGGGATTCAAGAGTTAACCTTTGTCTGGTCAGCTGTTTCTGGGGGTTCAACCAGCCCAGTCTTAATCCCTTTGATCATCAGTCCTCCCTCTCTGATACTGGCTTTCTTGAGTTCAGCTCAGTACTTAACCAGCCAGTAAATGAAGTTTCTGTTTCCCAGACTCTCTGGCAATAGGATTGTAGGCTGGCACTCCCCAGATCTATGTCTAAAATCCATATATGAGAGAGTACATGCCATGTTTCTCTTTTTGTGACTGGGTTACCTCACTCAGGATGGTTTCTTCTAGTGTCATCCATTTGCCTGCGAATCTCATGATTCCATTATTTTTTTCTGCTGAATAGTACTCCATTGTGTAGATGTACCACATTTTCTCTATCCATTCTTCGGGTGAGGGACATCTAGGTTGCTTCCAAGTTCTGGCTATTACAAATAAAGCTGCTATGAACATAGTGGAACAGACATCTTTGTTATATGAATGGGCATCGCTTGGATATATGCCTAAGAGTGCAGTTGCTGGGTCTTGTGGTAGGTTTATTCCCATTTTTCTGAGGAATCTCCATACTGCTTTCCAAAGTGGCTGAACCAGTTGGCACTCCCACCAGCAATGGAGGAGTGTCCCCCTTTCACCACATCCTCTCCAGCATAAATTGTCATTGGTGTTTTTGGTTTTAGCCATTCTGACAGGAGTGAGATGGTATCTCAGAGTTGCTTTGATTTGCATTTCCTGGATGGCTAAGGATGTTGAGCACTTTCTCAAGTGCCTCTCAGCCATTTTAGACTCCTCTATTGAAAACTCTCTATTTAGTTCTGCAGCCCACTTCTTAATTGGGTCCTTTGCTGTTTTGGAGACTTGCTTCTTGAGTTCTTTGTAAATTTTGGAGATCAACCCTCTGTCAGATGTGGGATTAGTGAATATTTTTTCACATTCTGTGGGCTGCCTTTTTGTCTTGCTGACTGTGTCCTTTGCCTTACAGAAGCTTCTCAGTTTCAGTAGGTCCCATTTATTAATTGTTGATCTCACTGTCTGTGCTACTGGTGTTATGTTCAGGAAGCTGTCTCCTGTACCAATTCTTTCAAGGGTACCACCCACTTTCTCTTCTAAGAGGTTCAGTGTGGCTGGATTTATGTTGAGGTCTTTGATCCATTTGGACTTAAGTTTTGTGCATGGCGATAAACATGGATCGATCCGCATTTTTCTACATGCCAGTCTCCAATTATGCCAGCACCATTTGTTGAAGATGCTTTCTTTATTCCATTGTATATTTTTAGCTTCTTTGTCAAAGTTCAGATGCTCGTACGTGTGTGGGTTAATACCCGGATTTTCAATTCGATTCCATTGGTCTGCCTGTCTATTTTTGTGCCAATACCAAGCTGTTTTCAGGACTATAGCTCTATAATAGAGCTTGAGGTCAGGGATAGTGATGCCTCCGGACGTTGCCTTGTTGAACAGGGTTGTTTTGGCTATCCTGGGTCTTTTGTTTTTCCATACAAAATTGATTATTGTTCTTTCAAGGTCTGTGAAGAATTGTGCTGGGATTTTAATGGGGATAGCATTGAATCTGTAGATTGCTTTTGGCAGGATTGCCATTTTTACTACATTGATCCTACCTATCCAAGAGCATGGGAGATCTTTCCATTTTCTGAGGGCTTCTTTAATTTCTTTCTTTAAAGATTCAAAGTTCTTACGATACAGGTCTTTCACTTGTTTGGTTAGCGTTACCCCAAGGTATTTTATGTTGTTTGTGGCAATTGTAAAGGGTGATGTTTCTCTGATTTCTCTTTCAGCCCTTTTATCATCTGTATATAGTAGGGCTACAGACTTTCTTGAGTTGATCTTGTAACCTGCCACTTTGCTGAAGGTGTTAATCAGCTGTAAGAGTTCCCTGGTAGAGTTCTTTGGGTCATTGATGTAAACTATCATATCGTCTGCAAACAGTGAAAGTTTGACTTCTTCCTTCCCAATTTGTATCCCCTTGATCCCCATTTGTTGTCGTATGGCTATAGCTAGAACTTCAAGTACCATGTTGAAAAGGTATGGAGAGAGTGGACAGCCTTGTTTTGTTCCTGATTTTAGCGGAATTGCGTTGAGTTTCTGTCCATTTAGTTTGATGTTGGCTGTTGGTTTACTGTATATGGCTTTTATTATGTTTAAGTATGTCCCTGTTATCCCACATCTCTCCAAGACCTTTATCATGAAGGGGTGTTGGATTTTGTCAAAGGCTTTTTCAGCATCTAGTGAGATGATCATGTGATTTTTGTTTTTCAGCTTGTTTATATGGTGGATTACGTTGATGGATTTTCGTATGTTGAACCATCCCTGCATCCCTGGGATGAAACCTACTTGATCGTGGTGAATGATTGTTTTGATGTGTTCTTGGATCCGATTTGCCAGTATTTTATTGAGTATTTTTGCATCAATGTTCATGAGGGATATTGGTCTGAAGTTCTCTTTCTTGGTTGTATCTTTGTGTGGCTTGGGGATCAAGGTTATTGAAGCCTCATAGAAAGAGTTTGGCAAAGACCCTTCTGCTTCTATTGTGTGGAACACTTTGAGAAGAATTGGTATAAGCTGTTCTTTGAATTTTTGGTAGAATTCTGCACTGAGGCCATCTGGACCTGGACTTTTTTTGGTTGGGAGACTTTTGATGACAGCTTCTATTTCCATAGGGGTTATAGGTCTATTTAAATTGCTTATCTGTTCTTGATTTAGTTTTGGCAAATGATAGCTGTCCAGGAAGTCATCCATTTCCTTTAAATTTTCGAATTTTGTGGAGTACAGGTTTTCAAAGTATGACCTAATGATTCTCTGGATTTCCTCAGAGTCTGTTTTTATGTCCCCCTTTTCATTTCTGATTTTGTTAATTTGCGTGTTCACTCTCTGCTGTTTGGTAAGTTTGGACAAAGGTTTGTCTATCTTGTTGATTTTCTCAAAGAACCAACTCTTCGTTGCATTGATTCTTTGTATTGTTTTCCTGGTTTCTACTTTGTTGATTTCAGCCCTCAATTTGATTATTTCCTGGCGTCTACTCCTCCTGGGGGAGTTTGCTTCTTTGTGTTCTAGAGCTTTTAGCTGTGATGTTAATTCTCTGGTATAACTGTTTTCCTGTTTCTTCATGTGAGCACTTAATGCTATGAACTTCCCCCATAGCACTGCTTTCAAAGTGTCCCATAGGTTTGGGTATGTTGTGTCTTCATTCTCATTGAATTCGAGGAAGTCTTTAATTTCTTTTTTTATTTCCTCTTTGACCCAGGGATGGTGCAGTTGAGCATTATTCAATTTCCATGAGTTTGTAGGTTTTCTGCAATTTGTGTTGTTGTTGAATTCTAATTTTAAGGCATGGTGGTCTGATAAGATGCATGGAGTTATTCCAATTTTTTTGTAGCTGCTGAGGTTTGATATGTTGCCAAGTATGTGGTCGATTTTTGACTAGGTTCCATGTGGTGCTGAGAAGAAGGTATATTCTTTTTTATGTGGATGAAATGTTCTATAGATATCTGTTAATCCCAGTTGGGTCATTACTTCTATTAGACCCTTTGCTTCTTTGTTGAGTTTCTGTCTGGTATTCTTGTCTAGTGGTGAGAGTGGTGTGTTGAAATCTCCCACTATAACTGTGTGGGGCTTTAGATGAGATTTAAGTTCTAATAATGTTTCTTTAACGAATGTGGATGCCTTTGTATTGGGGGCATAGATGTTCAGGATAGACACTTCATCTTGGTGGGTTTCACCTATGATGAGTATGTAATGACCTCCTTCATCTCTTTTGATTGATTTTATTTTAAAGTCTAGTTTGTTAGATATTAGGATTGCTACCCCTGCTTGTTTCTTGGGTCCATTTGATTGAAAAAATTTTTCCCAACCTTTAACTCTCAGGTAATGTCTGTCTTTGAGGGTGAGGTGTCTTTCTTGTATGCAGCAGAAGGAAGGGTTCTGTCTTCGAATCCATTCTGCTAGTCTGTGTCTTTTTATGGGTGAGTTAAGACCGTTAATATTGAGGGATATTAATGACCATTGATTGCTCATCCTTCTTCGATTTGTGATGGTTGTTGTTGGTGGAATTATGGGTGGAATTTCGCCCCTTTGTTCTTTTGGCTGTTGGTAGAGAGGGATTCTCTAATGCTTATGTTTTTCTGGTTGTAGTTAGCTTCCTTGGGTTGGAGTTTTCCTTCCAAAATTTTCTGTAGGGCTGGGTTAGTGGACACATATTGGTTGAATCTAGTTTTGTCATGGAATATCTTGTTTTCTCCGTCTATAGTGATTGAGAGCTTTGCCGGGTATAGTAGTCTGGGCTGGCATCCATGGTCTCTTAGTGTAGGTAGAATATCTATCCAGGACCTTCTGGCTTTCAGAGTTTCCATGGAGAAATCAGGTGTAATTCTGTTAGGTCTGCCTTTATATGTTACTTGACCTTTTTCCTTAGCTGCTCTTAATATTCTTTCTTTATTCTGTATGTTTGGGGTCTTGATTATTATGTGGCGAGGGGATTTTTTTTGTGGTCCACTCTATTTGGTGTTCTGTAGGCTTCTTGTACCTTCATTGGCATGTCTTTCTTAAGGTTGGGAAAGTTTTCTTCTATGATTTTGTTGAATATGCCTTCTGCCCCTTTGAGGTGGATTTCTTCTCCTTCTTCTATACCTATTATTCTTAGGTTTGGTCTTTTCATGGTGTCCCATAATTCCTGTATTTTTTGTGTTAAGGATTTGTTGGATTTAAGGTTTTCTTTGGTTGATAAATCCATTTCTCCTAATGTATCTTCAACACTTGAGATTCTCTCTTCCATCTCTTCTATTCTGTTGGTAATGCTTGTATTGGTAGTGCCTGACTGTTTGTCCAGCTTTTCTATTTTCTGCCTTTCTTCAGATTGTGTTTTTTTTTAGTGTCTCTATTTCAGTTTTCAACCCTTGCAGCGTTTGCATTGCTTCTTGCAATTTTCTGTTTATCTGTTCGTCTGTTTGTTGCCTTTTATGAATTTTTTGGTTTGTTCTTTCTTCCATTTCTTGCATTTTTTGGTTTGCTTTTTGTTCCATTTCTTGGATTTTGTGCTTTGTTTCTTCTTCCATTTCCTGCCTTTTTTGGTTTGTTTCTTCCTCCATTTTTTTCATTTTTTGCTTTGTTTTTTCTACCATTTCTTGCATTTTTTGCTTTGTTTCTTCTTCCATTTCCTGCCTTATTTGGTATGTTTCTTCTTCTAATTCTTGCATTTTTTGCTTTGCTTTTTCTTCCATTTCTTGCATTTTTTGCTTCATTTCTTCTTCCATTTCGTGCCTTATTTGGTTTGTTTTTTCTTCCAATTCTTGCATTTTTTGGTTTGTTTTTTTCTTCCATTTCTTTGAGGGATTTTCCAATATCCTCTTTTAGGGCCTCTATCATTTTCATGAAAGTGCTTTTAAGGTCGTTCTCTTCTGCTTCCTTCGCGTTGGAATATTGGGGTCTTGCTGGTGTGGAGTCTCTAGAATCTGGCGGTGTCATATTTGTTTTTCTGTTGCTGACTGTGTTTTTGTATTGTCTCTTTCCCATCTCTTCTTTTAGTGGGTGCAGAAAGAGCCCCTTCCTGGTCTGGGGACCAGAGTTCCCTTTTGGTGGGTGCTAGTAAGTCCAGTAATCTGGTGGTTCTTCTATGCCTTGTCCAAATGCTGGTCCGTGGGTAGAGAAGAAGAACAGGAATCTGGGGCGCTTAGCCTCCTACCTGGTCCCCTGGACCCTATGCTGGGTCCTGTTGTACCTGATCTGGAACAGCTACTCCCCTGGTCTCCCTGGCTCCTGTAGTTTCCTGGTCTCTTTGGTGGGAGAGAAGATCTGGAGTCTGGGGTGCTTGGCTCCCGCCGGGATTGGGAGCTCTGTGCAGTTCCCAGGCCGTCTGCAGGCTCTGGAACACAGGCCGGGAAGCTGGCCTGTTTACCTGATGATGCCAGAGGGACAGCTACTTCCCTGTACTCCCAGCCTCCTCTCCTTTCCTGGAATCGTTGGTGGGTGAGAAGATCTGGAGTCTGGGGTGCTTGGCTCCGGCCGGGATTGGGAGCTCTGTGCAGTTCCCAGGCGATCTGCAGGCTCTGGAACACAGGCCAGGAAGCTGGCCTGTTTTCCTGATGATGCCAGAGGGACAGCTACTTCCCTGTACTCCCAGCCTCCTCTCCTTTCCTGGAATCATTGGTGGGAGAGAAGATCTGGAGTCTGGGGTGCTTGGATCCCGCCGGGATTGGGAGCTCTGTGCAGTTCCCAGGCGGTCTGCAGGCTCTGGAACACAGGCCGGGAAGCTGGCCTGTTTACCTGGGCGTTGGTGGCCCATGCCTTTAATCCCAGCACTCGGGAGGCAGAGGCAGGCGGCTCTCTGTGAGTTCGAGGCCAGCCTGGTCTACAAGAGCTAGTTCCAGGACAGGCTCCAAAACAATACAGAGAATTCTTTATTTAGTTCTGTATGTCACCTTTTAATTGGATCCTTTGGTGTTTTGGATACTTGCTTCTTGAGTTCTTTGTAAATTTTGGAGATCAGCCCTTTGTAAGATTTGGGGTTAGTGAATATCTTTTCCCATTCTGTGGAATGCCTTTTCGTTTTGTTGACTGTGTCCTTTGCCTTACAGAACCTTCTTAGTTTTAGGAGGTCCCATTTTTTAATTGACAATCTCAGTGCCTGTGATAGTGGTGTCATGTTCAGGAAGCAGTCTCCTTTACCAACTCGTTGAAGAGTATCTCCCAATTTCTCTTCTATGAGTTTCAGTGTGGTTGGATTTATGTTGAGGTCTTTGATCCATTTGGACTTTTGTGCAAGGCAAGAGACATGTATCTATCTGCACTCTTCTACATGCCAATATCCAGTTATGCCAGAACCATTTGTTGAAGATGCTTTCTTTTTTCCATTTTATAGTTTTAGTTTCTTTGTCAAAAATCAAATGATCATAGGAGTGTGGGTTAAAATCAGTGTTTTCAATTCAGTTCCATTGGACTACCTGTCTATTTTTGTGCCAATACCAAGCTGTTTTAAGGACAATAGCTCTATAATAGAGCTTGAAGTCATGTATGGTGATGCCTCCTGGAGTTCCTTTATTGTATAGGGTTCTTTTGGCTATCCTGGGCCTCTTATTTTTCTATATAAAGTTGATTATTTTTCTTTCAACGTCTCTGAAGAATTGTGCCGGAATTTTGATAGGGATTGCATGGAATCTGTAGACAGCATTTGGCAGTGTATAGTGGAGTAGGACTGTTAGCTAAGCCATTCTCAGTGAGTTGATATTTCATTCCTTACTCTTATATGTCTCCTTACTATACCCTAGCTTGTTAATTAAATGTTCCCTGGCAAATTATATGTGTACTATGATAAGCAAGTATTTCTTTAGGTAAAACATTTACGGAAAATGGCTTTAGATTTCAGTTAATCCTAGATAGCAATACTATATCAGTTAAGAATAAAAAATTCCTAAAGGGTCTATTTTAGGTAGCATTAGTCTTCAGAAATTAATTCTCTGGAAGAATTCTTTTCCAACAGGAAGAAACTGAGCACAGGATATTTGGACTTTTTTGAGCTTTTCTGACAGCATATTTCTCAGAACATATATATAAACTTCATTCATAGTGTGTAACACACACACAGTACTTACTATCCTGATATAAGATTGTTAGACTATTTATTATCAATTAATCATTCTCAAGTGATGGGGATGTCTTCTAGACATGTTTCTCTTATTGGTTGATTAATATAGCATTGTGGCCAATGAGGCTGGATGACAGGTAAGACAAGGAGACAAGGTGGATTCTGGGAAATATAGGCAGTGTTACTCACCATGTAGGGCATGAGAAAATTAACAGGTTAGGACTCATTTTCTGGTAAGATAAGACCACATGGAAATACTTAGATTAATAGAAATGGGTTAATAATTGAGACAGAGCTAGCCAAATAAGAAATCATAGTCACCAGCCAACAGTGTTATAATAAATTTAGTGTTCTTGTGGTGCTTTGGAACAGAGAAGGGCAGAGGGACAAGACAGGCCAGAAGCATTCATGTTATAAAATATTGCCCACTTCATTGGAAACAAAAACTTAAAAAGGGATTTTAGAAACAAAAAACAAAGACAAAAATGGCTTCATGGTAGCAGGCTTTTTCAGGTGTGCTCTGTTTAGAGATAAGCAGAGAGAGACTTGCACGGCTCCTTTATGGGAAGTTTCCTGACACAACATAAAGGGAATATCTGCATGGCTCTTTTTACGTTCCCTGCTCTCAATTGAATGGTGTGTATGAGCAGCTGGAAATGGCAGTGACCACATCTCTACGTCCGCAGCATGCTGCTTAATGGCAGAATAGACCAAGGTGGTGAGCACAGTTCCCAGTGCTGGAGGTAAACTTATGTGTACTATGTTAGAAAGTCAGCAACTAAAATAACCACAACTTTAATTTCGTTTTAACTTTAGCCATTTTGTGTATCAGAAAAAGGTAAAGATTTACAGTAAAGACAGTTACAGAAGAAGAAAACCTTCTAAAAGTTTTACAGTGTGTTTAACAATATACATAGGCTTGTGAGAGAAAAAAGATCAGGATACTGCTTAAAAGAAAGGAAATACAGTAACTGCGTGTAGTGGCACACATCACTAATCCCAGGAGTTGTGAGGCAGAGACAAACAGGTCTCTTTGATTGCAAGATCATCCTGGTTTACTGACTGAATTCCTTGACAATCACAATTTACATAGAGAAAGCCTGTCTCAAAACACAAAACAACAACAACAAAAACAAATGTAAAAGAGATAGAGTAAATAAGTAAAATAAAATAATAATATAAAATAATTTTTAAAACCACATAATGATGGAAAGTACTCAGACAGTCTGAATACTTGATGCTATTGTGTTCCTTTAAATTTTTGAGTTGCTGACAAAAGAGCAACAGCTGCTAAATGATATTTGATTATAAATGCTGCTGGATTCGTTTACCTTATATATATTTAAATGATTTAACTTCAAAATTTAAGTTCAAGGGCAGGCTACTTTGGTAAAGAGATTCGTTTCTACTTTCCACAGAAAATGAAAATCTGCAGATGGCTTCCAAAGTAATATGGATTGATCAAGGAAGACCCCTGAAACGGTGACCCAGGTGATCCTACATCTAAAAACAGCTGAGAAGATGTAGTCACAGACCACTTCAGCCAGGATTTTTGCATCTACTTATGTTCCCAAGAAATTACTCCCAAACAACAGGAAGCCGTTTGCAAAGAACGATATGCACATTCCCAAATATTATTTACTTATTTACTTTTCTCGATTTTTTCATTTAACTTTTACACATGTCACTCTCAGTTCACTCTCATGCCCCTGCTCCTTCACCCCCCAATCCTCACAACCCTTCACCCCCACTCCACCTCCCTCCTCTACCCAGCGAGGGCAAGGGCTTCCATGAGGGATTTTCAGAGTCTGTAAGGTCATCCTGGGAAGGGTCTAGGTTCCTCCCCATGTGTCCCGTCTGAGAGAGCATCCCTCCAAGTGGTATGGGTTCCCAGAGTCCATCTGTATGCCAGGCATAAATACTGCTCTACTCTCCAAGGTCCCATAGATTGCCAAAGCCTCCTCTCTGTCACCCAGGTTCGGGGGAGGGATGTGTGGATCAGTCCCAGGCTGGCCCCTCAGTCTTCAGTCTGGGGTCCATTGTTCCAACTTGTTTAGGTCAAATGCTTCTGTGGGTTTTGGCAGCCTAATCTTGATTCCTTTGATCTTCACTTCTCTTTGCAACTGGGTTCCAGGACTTCAATATGGTTCACAGCACTGGGTGTCTGCATCTGCCTCCATCAGCTACTGGGTGAGAGTTCTAGGATGGCATATAAGGTAGTCATCATTCTCATTATCAAGGCAGCGCATTTAAGGTAGCCTTAATGCCAGTTGGTGTCATTCTTGTGGGACTGTAGAGATCTCATTAGTTGCAGATCTCTCCTCTGACTTATAACTTGTCCCATTTTCTTAGGTCCTTCAATGGCTGAAAACAGAAGAGTTCTGAACTCTTTAGGCCCATTACTTGAGTTATTTTAGTACTCACCTAGGTCCTTAACACCCAAGGTATCTTCTCTACTGAATTGTTGTCACAATTTCAAGAGGCTCTAAGGAAAAAATAACAGTGATTCCGTAGGAAGGGATGTTCTGTGTGAGCCAGAGGAAAGCCCTTAGTTATCTATCATGATATTTATTTATTTATTTTTCTTCCTTGATTTATTTTATTTTTTTTCTTTTTTTCTTTTATTTTCCAGTTTAAATTTAGATAAGAAACAAGGTTGCTTCACAAGTCAGTTCCAGGTCCCTCTCCCTTTCCCTCCCCTCCTCCTGTGCCCTTCCCCCAACCCCCCCTGCCGCTCCTCCCGTTATCCCCTTTATTTTTATTCTTTGTTTTCTCCCACCTTTCACCTTTCATTGTCACTTGAATGTAAGACCTCACTTCTGGAGGAGATATTAAAACATTACATCTGAAAATTTTTGTTCATATCATCTAACAACTTACATGAGGGACAGGTGTATTTTGTGTGAGACTCATCTTGTATGGGTTGGAGTCTTTTCTTGGTGACTTTACATTACTGTTGATCTTGACAGATCCTAGAAATTCTTCCTCTGCTCATGTCACATGTGGTAATCAATGTGTTCTTCTACCTTTCAGGATACTTCAGAAAATAGTACAATGTATCAAATGTAGTGATTCCCTTACCAAAGTCATGTATACTGTGCAAGAAATTAGACCTATCTCAGTACATTCATCTTTAGGATTGCTATGTCTTCTCATAGTCTGGTATGATTATCTGAGTCCTCAGCATCTTGAAATATACCAGCCTGTTAGATTCTGGGATAACTTACTGAAGTAATGGCTTCTCATTCCATCTTTCCATCCTAGACTTTGTCTTCATTGGGATAAAAACATGATGCAGCCACAATCTGTATGATCCTATTTTTCTAATGAAAGGAGTAAAGTTGGAGTGAATGTCCTCAGTTCACCTCTCCAGGAGTCCTTTATTTAACCACAGGGAGAGCCACACTGACCTGCCATTGCTCCTTTTCAGTTGGCTGACTCTCAGAACAACAGCCTCTCTTCATGATTGTCAGAAGGGACTGAATAGATCTGGGGTCTACTCTCTCTATGACTTTGTTCTATTAAGTCAGCGGTTGAAACTAATATTTCATCTTACTCCAGTCAGCATGGCTTAGATAAAACAACAACAAGTCAATTGACAACAAAGACTTTAGAGAAGTTGTTGTGGAAAAGAAACCTTCATTCACTGTTGGTGGGACTGCAAACTACTATAGTAACAGTGAAACTCAGTGTGGAGAAATCTCAAAAACATAAAACAAACAAACAAAAAAAAAAACAAAGAAGAACCTACCATGTGATCTAACCATACCACACTTTGGCATATGCCCAAAAGATTGATATTGTCCTCCTTAGATACTTGCTCAGTGGTGTACATTGCTATTCTTACTATACTTATTTTATTGACTTGGGTTTTTTATTTCATTTATTTTACGTGCATGAATGTTTCGCCTACATGTATGTTTGTTTACTACATAAAAGATGGGAGACCCATGGGGGTCAGAAGACACAATCAGATCTCCTAATACAGATGTGTCCTGTCTTATGTTTGCTGTGAATTAAACCTGGGTCCTCTTGCAATAGGAACAAGTATCCTTGACCACTGACTCACCTCTCTATCCCCATAACTCTAGCAATAAAAGGTAGGAAATTGAAACAAAATGTGTGTGTGTGTGTATGTGATTGTTCAGTAACCAAAGTGATTAGTTATTAAATCATTAGTATACAAGATGGACTAAGAAGACTGTATTTATATATTTAGGAATATACATGATACAATAAGCAAAGAAATGGAGCTCAGGGACCATTAATTTGAGACAGAACTGTGGGTTTGCACATTTGACATTAGAGGGAGAAAAAGTAAGGGAACTTGATGCAAATATATTTATGTTTAAAATGAGAGTAAAGTGTCATCTCCATGAGCAACTCAGATGTGGAAATGGCAGATTACCTGCAAACTCCAGAGAATGACTCTTTGAGAAGGTATTTGACCAAGGTAGTTCAGAATCTAATCCCCTCTCAAAGAAAACAAATAAAAAAATAAATATCCTTACTTCCTTCAGACCACAGGATGGAATCCAAGGAACTGCACAGGTCTTCCTGGGTTAGCTTTCTACAAGTGAGATGAGATAAGAGTAGATCTCAGTGGAGGGGAAGTTCACAGTTATCACTTAGCATCATTTCTTTCTCTGCCCAGAATCTCAACATCCATGACTCTCTTCCCACACAACCCACTTCCTTTAATTTCCTAAGTCTGTGGAGGTTTCCCTCAATTATCCTCCTCCTGAACCTTAGAAAACCTCACCAAATGATGTGACTAACTGTGATGACCCAGGTGGAGAGCCTCACTCTTCTTGGTGAGTGAGTAGGGGGTGGGTTGGAGGGGTCCCTGGGAAGCATGGGAAGATAGGAGCTGGGAGCCTGAGGGGATGGGACCTTTTATATGTAAAATAAGATTGTCTCTAAATTTGAGAAAAACACCCACTACAGGTTATCACAAAATTGGACCTGTGACTTGGGTAGTTGCCTGGGAACCCCAGACTCTAGTGCCCCATTTCGATTGCAGATTCAAGACTAATTCCGCTTACTCAGGATTCCCCTCACCCTTTCCTCTTCTTTGATCAGTATTCTACATGATAAAATCAAGAAATTCTTTCCTGCTGGCTGGCCTTCCAAACCCAGTCACAAAATGATTCACCATCCTCAGACTCCGAAAATGACACGGGGCAGGCAATGCAAGACAACACAGTTACACATACAGATACAAAGACACACACACACACACACACACACACACACACACACACACACACATACACATACACACACACAACACACACACATGAATAATCCTGGCCATTGCATGCTGTTGTGTCCCCTAGCTGTGGGGCTACATGGAAGGCTTTGTCTCCTCACCCAGATCCAACAGGAGGCACCAATACCATACCTGCAGACCTCCAGTCAGTACTGAATAAGCAGAAGTCACTTGGTGACTGACCTAGCACCCCGACAAAAGACTCCTCACTACCTCACTTCATTATAACTACACAATGGCACTGGGAGAGCAGGATGGGCTGCTCCAGTCACGGGCCACGCCCTGGCTTATCCTCCTGGGCAGCCCTGAATCCTTGTGCCCCCTGTTTTCAGGGGCTGAATTTTCCATCAGGCGCAGTTCCACCTCAGTACTCCACAATGCGGAACATCCAGAATTTCTCACTTGCTAACTGATGTCTAACTCCATGCACAGGAAGCATCCAGACCCTCATACTTGCCCTGTGGAACCTAACCAATTCTGCAGTGGCAAATACCACTGGAGCCACTCAATTCAAGCTCCATGCCCCCTCCCTGGGCCAGTGGGATGCCTGTCCTCTATTTCTGTGGTGCAAGAAAAATCTCTCTTCCCTCCACTGTGCCACACCCCTTGTCAGTTCAAAGTCACAAGCCCTGTCAACCAAACTAGGTTCCAGCTCCCCATACCTTATACCCACCCCCACAACCCACACACTTGCCTAAAGAAGGAGATGGAGCTCAAGAAAAACAGCAAGCTGTAACCACTGCCAGAGGTTCCAGGTCATAAAAGTGGCAGAGGCCAAGCTCTAGCGCGCCCTCTTGGTTGTGAGGAGGACTTCAGCATGCTTACCTAGTGACTGGTTAGGTCCAGTGCCATGCCTTCTGCTAAGGTGACCCACACCCCTCTGAATCACCTGGTGGAGTTCTGGACCAAGGCCCCTATCAGTTCTCTGACATTCACGGGGTAGACATAGACAGGGCTCAAAATCGCTGGTTTTCCCTCTGTGTGAACTGAAAGCACCTCCTTATTTCTACTGAAAGCACCTCCTTATTTCTGACCTGGTTCTGGACAAGGGCTGGGATTCTGTCAGTTTATTTTGATGTATTTCCTGCTGTGCCAACATTACGGAGACTTACCCCATCTTCCTACCCACACATCTTCATGCTATTTCCGCAGCACTTCTCAACAATATTTAAAAATATAATAAAAATCAAAACAAACAAGAAGAAAAACAAAAAAGTAAGACCGAAAAAATACCAAAATAAAAGATCACAGGAAACATTGATTCTGTTTTTTGTTGGCCAACTATTCCTGGGCATACAGTCTGCCTTAGAGTGTCCTTGATAAACCCAGTAACACTCCATTGAGAAAAAGAGATTTTTCCTTCTCTGCATATATCATTTCCAAGCAGATTCTTGGACCATCTTCAGACAGAGAACTTGTCTGGTTTGAAGTCAGGCAGGACTTCTTTTTCATATATATGTATTTTTATTTTTAAATTTAAATTAGAAACAAGGTTGCTTCTCATGTCAATTCCAGGTCCCTCTCTGTTGAGCTCCCCTCCTCCCGTGCCCTCCCACCAACCCCCCTATATCCCCTCATTTCCCCAGGGAGGGTAAGGAACTCCATGTGGGTGTCCATCATCTATTATTTCATCCAGGACAGGGACTAGACCCTCCCCCAAGAGTTCAGGGTGAGAGTGCAATTCTCATTGTTGGATGGGAATCCAAAGTCCATTTGTTTACCCAGGATAAATACTGATCTACTAACCAAGCCTCAATAGATTACCTAGGCCTCCTCATTGACACCCACATTTAGGGGGTCTTGATCAGTCCCATGCTAGACTCCCGGGCATCACTATGGGGTTTAAGAGCTAACCCTTGTCACGTCAGCTATTCATTGTGTTTACACCAGCACACACCTAACCCCATTGGTCATCAGACCTCCCTCTCTGTCACTGAATTTCTTGAGTTCACCTCAGTGCTTAGCATTGCTTCCATCAGCCACTGAATGTAGGTTCTGTTTCCCAGACTCTCTGGCCATGGGATTGTAGCCTGGCAATCCCCAGATCTGTGTCTAAAATCCATACATGAGAGAGTACATGCCATTTTTCCCTTTTTTGACAGGGTTGTCTCGCTCAGGACGGTTTCTTCTAGTGTCATCCTTTTGCCTGTAAATTTCAGGATTCCATTGTTGTTTTTTCTGCTGAATAGTACTCCATTGTGTAAATGGACCACATTTTCTCTATTCAGTGTTCATATGAGGGGAATCTGGGTTGCTTCCAAGTTCTGGCATTTACAAATAATGCTGCTATGAACATAGTGGAACAGACATCTTTGTTGTATGAATGGGCATCATTTGGATACATGCCTAAGAGTGGAGTTGCTGTGTCTTATGGTAGGTTTATTTCAATTTTTATGAGGAATCTCCATACTGATTTCTAAAGTGGTTGTACGAGTTGGCACTCCCACCAGCAGTGGAGGAGTGTTCCCCTTTCAGCACAACCACACCAACATAAATGTCGTTGGTGTTTTTGATTTTAGCCATTCTGACAGGAGTGAGATGGTATCTCAGAGTTGTTTTGATTTGCATTTCCCGGGTGGCTAAGGATGTTTTGTACTTTCTCAAGTGCCTCTCAGCCATTTCAGACTCTTCTATTGAAAATTCTCTATTTAGTTCTGTAGCCCACTTTTTAATTAGATCCTTTGGTGTTTTGGAGACTTGCTTCTTGAGTTCTTTGTAAATTTTGGAGATCAGCCCTCTTTCAGATATGATGAGTAGGTAATGACCTCCTTCATCTCTTTTCATTGATTTCATTTTAAATTCTAATTTCGTTGATACTAGGATTGCTACTCCTGCTTGTTTCTTGGGTCCATTTGCTTGGAAAATCTTTTCCCAACCTTTTACTCTGAGATAATGTCTTTCTTTGAGGGTGAGGTATATTTCTTGTATGCAGAAGAAGAATGGGTTCTGTCTTGGAATCCATTCTGATAGCCTGTGTCTTTTTATGGGTGAATTAAGGCCATTCATATTGAGGGATATTAATGATCTTTGATTGCTCATTCTTCTTTGATTTGGAATAGTGGTTGTTGGTGTAATTAAATGTGGAAATCGACCCCTTTTTAATTTTGGCTGTTGGTAAAGTGGGATATGTAATGCCTATGTTTTTCTGGTTGTAGTTACATTCCTTGGGTTTGAGTTTTTGTCCCAGAGCTTTCTGTAGAGCTGGGTTGTTGGATACATATTACTTGAATCTAGTTTTGTCGTGGAATATCTTATTTTCTCCATATATAGTTATTGAGAGCTTTGCCGGGCATAGTAGTCTGGGCTGGCATCCATGGTCTCCTTATGTTGGTAGAATATCTATCCAGGACCTTCTGGCTTTCAGATTTTCCATGGAGAAGTCAGGTGTGATTCTGATAGGTTTGCCTTTATATGTTACTTGGCCTTTTACTTTAGCTGCTCTTAATATTCTTTCTTTATTATGTATATTTGGGGTCTTGATTATTTTGTAGCAAGGGGACTTTTTTGTGATCCACTCTATTTGGTGTTCTGTAAGCTTCTTGTACCTTCATTGGCATGCCTTTCTTTAGGTGGAGAAAGTTTTCTTTTATGATTTTGCTGAATATGTTTTCTGCCACTTTGAGGTGGTTTTCATCACCTTCTTCTGTACCTGTTATTCTTAGCTTTAGTCTTTTCATGGTGTCCCATATTTCCTGGATGTTTTGTGGTAAGGATTTGTTAGTCTTAAGATTTTCTTTGGTTGATGAATCCATTTTTCCTATTGAATCTTCAACACCTTAGATTCTCTCTTCCATCTCTTGTATTCTTTTGGTATTGCTTGTGTCTGTAGTACCTGACTATTTGCCCAGGTTTTCTATTTCCACAGGCAGGACTTCTGAATGAACTCTTTGATACATATTTGTATCAACCCTGTTGTGTATGGAGACAAACACCACCTCTGGCTCTTAAAATCTTTGTTCCTCGTCTCCTGCAAATATCGCCAGGGCTTCAGTATTGTGAACTCATAAAAACATCATGTTCAGGTCCTACTACCCTGAAATTCTAACTTTCTCCACATTGTCCACCTGTGGATATAGATAGCAATATGTCATTAGGAATATTTTCATTGCTTAATGTGGAATATTATTTGCAGATGTGTTAAATTTATTCATGCTATGGGACGTTTGTTTAGTGATGCGGCTTGGTTAACCAGCCATCCATGGAGAAAGAAGAAAGGCATACAGAAATAGACAAATATATAAGCCCAGGGGAAGGAAAAATATACAAGGGGTGAATTAACTTAAGAAAAGCTGGCTAGAAAGAAATAAAGCAAAGACTGGGAATTTATATGTAAAAATAAGTCTCAATGTGTATTTATTATGGAGTTGGTTGGTAAACCAACCCCCAAAGCATAAACAACAACAACAACAACAAAAACAAAAGCAACATCATTTTGATGCCCAACATGGGGCTCAAACTTCAAATTAAGGGTTTCTGCTCACAACAAGCCCTTGAGCAGCAGGTATACTCAAAAGAAAATTTTCAAGCCTTTAACGCCAGCACTCTGGATGCAGAAGCACATGTATCTCAGTGAGTTTGAGGCCAGCCTCGTATACAGAGCTAATTCCAGGACATGCTCCAAAGCTACTGAGATAAAGCCTGTCTTGAACAAATCAAGGAAGAAACTCATAAAATAAGCTAAGTAAAAAATCCCAGCATCAGTTTCCTACAGCTGGGAAGGTTAAATGTAGTTCCCAATATGCACCTCCATCTGAGTGGCAAGCTTTAAGCTTGGCTTTCATTACCCAAGAAACAGGAGGAACCAGTGGACAAAGCCACAGGCATAGAGGTCCATGCCACATAGGTACATAGCAATTTTAAGGCTCATGTTATCGAAAATGCTAAATAATTTCACATAAAGAGATGCTCCAATAGGAAAAATTCCTGTAAGCAGGTTGCTGCTTGTTCTACAATGTGCTTAGCGTTTTGAGAGGAAGAAAAATTGTGTGGAACTTTAGAGAAAGAAATAAATAGTTTAGAAATACTAAAGTCTTTAAAGAGACAGAGAAACTAATATAAATGAAAAAGGCCAAGTAATATTGGGAATGCAGAGGTATGTTTCTTATCACTTAGAGGAATACATTTTATTGATACAAATTTGAATTTATTTTTGTTCTACTGTATGAATATTTCTACTCTTGTTTAAGGTATTGTATATACTCAGTTTATTTTAATATGTAAGTTCAAGTTCTAGGTTTTGTAATTTTATCATTGTAAACTGTTTAGGATAATCAAGATACACGGGTTAGTATTAAATCTTTTATTAACAATCAAATTTTATATATGCAAAATATAATTTCCACATGATATGGTGATATATTATAGATATATGGTCTTCAAATCATTCCAGAAACTATAAAATATGGCATTAAATGTTCTGTTCACTTAGGGCTTTTCATGAAAATCAGACATATCTGATCCTGGCAGTACCAATTTTCTACAGAGATGATGGGTATTGAAGGAACTCCTTATGGAGGTGCTTTTACTATGGGAAAGCTAGCCATGTGGGCAAGAAACTGCTCTTGCCTGCTACTTCCTGTCAGTATGCTCTATAACATGGACATGCAAAAGCCACAAGAAAGTGACTGCTGAACTTTGCCAAAATAAGTCAGGACAGTCCTTCAAGATTTCTCCTTTACAGAAGGGTCTCCCAGACATTCAGGAGGACAGTCCTTCAAATTTCCTGCTTCACAGACTAGTCTTCCAGGTATTCTGGGCCTGTAGACTGAAGATGAATGCCTCAAATAGTGGAGAGGAACTTTGTGTCTCTCTAGAAAGCAAGATGTCTCTGTTGTTATGTAATAATAATTCCTTCTGGGGTCTTTGATGAAGTTAAAGAATAAATAGTTATGGTTACAGGTGTTCTTAGTGATGACAGAAAGCAAAATAGGTATACAACTTCAGGATCACTAATAGTAGGTAGACAGTGGAAATTCTTACTGAAATTATTGTACACAAATGAATGGTTATTGTAAATGCAGTTCTCACTTGGTAAGTATTTTTTGCTGTGTATAGTTTTACATGTTATAGTTAAAACTTTTCATTTTTATTTAGACATAATGGGGAAATATGGAATATTAACTTGTGATGTGTTGCATTTATTTATACTATTTGACATTTGTTTAATGTTGAAAAGACATATTGAATCCTTTTATGTTACATTATTTTAATTCTGCGAAGCATTGTCACTTGCCTTTCTGGAACACCTGATGGGTCTAATAAAGAGCTGAATGTCCAATAGCTGGGCAGAGAATGGATAGGTGTGGCTGGCCGGCAGAGAGAATAAATAGGAGGAGAACAGGAGGAGGACAAGATTAAGGAACATGAAAATGAGAAGGAGACGCAGACACCAGGGGCCGGCCACCTAGCTACATAGCTAGCCACGGATAGAGAATTAAAGGAAGGAATATAGAAATAGAGAAATGTAAAAGCCCAGAGGGAAAACATAGCTTGGCACATTTAAGTTAATAAAATCTAGCTAGAAAAAAGCCAAGCTAATTCAGGGCATTCATAGGTAATAATCAATCACTGTGTGTGTTCATTTGGAAGCTCTGTGGCAGGCCCACCAAAGAATAAAGAATTAAAAACAAGCAACCATAATTGTTATGTGCTTTAACATAATAATAGTAGTTGATTTTAACTTAGGGTCCATGACCTATTTAATCTCAGGGTGTTGACCCCTTTTGATAGTGTCAGGAAGAGGTTCAATCTCATGTTGTGGGACTTAAATAATTCAAAATGTGGTTGGTTATTTTCAAGGTGTTTGTGATGCCAATATATCTTCCAGGCAGATCAGTGTTATAAGCTTTAGGGTTTGTAGCTGCATGTTATTGACAATTATTTTTCTTCTCTGATAGCATGCAAAATTCCCACAAGTACCATGAATTCTATTCAATAAGGGTGACGTTTTTTGATGGGTCCCAACTTGATTTCTCCATGTTTCATGACATAGTTATTGGTATTCTCAGAAACAGGGCCTTATCTTACTCTATAGAGCAACACATATCCTTAGAAATAGTCAGTCATGTTTGAAGGGATTATGTGCCCACTTTTGTGAATGACTCAATGACATATATACCATTCTTAGCACTGACACACTGGTTTATGGTATAGTTAGATGGGGGTCTCTCGCTCATATTTTGACTCTTTAAATTCCTTTTAAACACACACACACACACATATATATATGTATATATATATATATATATATATATATATATATATATTAGTAAACATCAGTTCTGGTATGTTCCTATGTGAATTTTTAAAATGTCCTTTAGTGTTGTCACTGCTCATATATCATCTTTTACCATTCTCTCTCATCCCTATTCCCATGATATCTTCCTAATTCCCCTTTGTAATCCATAGATACAACTATATTCTATTTTCACCTACTTAGTAGTTCCCCTACCACTGGTTCTTTTACTGGGTACCTATGTTATCTGAGACTTTAAAATCTAATATCCATGGAGGGTGAGTGGAGGGAGTTCTTACTATCCTGATGTAAGATTGTTAGACTACTTTTTAGTAAATATATATTCTCAAGTGATGGGATATCTTCTGTACGTATATCAATTATTGGTTGATTAATATAGCACTGTGGCCAATGAGGCCAAATGATAGGTGGGACAAGGAGACAAGGAGGATACAGGAAAATGTAGGCAGTGTCACTCACCATGTAGGATTCGAGAGGGCAAACAGTTACAGACTCATTCCCTGGTAAGGTAACACCACGTGGAAATATGTAGATTAATAGAAATGAGTTAATAATTAAGACAGAGCTACCTAAATAAGAAATCATAGTCACCAACCAATGATGTCATAATAAATACAATGTTCTTGTGCTGCTTTGGAGCAGAGAAGGGCAGAGGGACCAGACAGAGGAATTTTAGAAACAAAGAATATAGACAAGAATGGCTTTAATTTCATTTTAACGTTAGCAATGTTGCCTAGCAGAAAAAGGTAAACCTTTAGAGTAAAGACAGATTCAGATGAATAAAAACTTCTAAAAGTTTTACAGTGTGTTTAACAATATATGTAGGCTTGTAAGAGAAAAAGGAACAGGATACTGTTTAAAAGAAAAGAAATCGAGTAACTGGGTGTGGTGACACACACCTTTAATTCCAGCACTTGCAAGGCAGAGGCAAACAGATCTCTTTGATTGCAAGATCATCGTGGTTTACAGACTGAATTCCAGGACATGCAAAAGTTACACAGAGAAACACTACCTCAAAAAACAAAGGAAAAAAGGTAAAAGAAATAGAGTAAATAAAATAAAATAATACTATAAAATAATTTTTAAAACCGCATAAAGATGGAAAGTACACAGAGTCTGGATACTTTATGATATTGTGTTGCCTTTGAATTTTTCAGTAGCTGGCAAAACAGCAAAAGCTACTAAAAGATATTTGATTATAAATGCTGCTGGATTAGTTCACCTTATATATTTTAAAATGCTGTATCTTCAAAATTTATGTTCAATGACAGGCTAATTTGGTAAAGTGATTTCTTTCTTCTTTCCACAGAAAATTAAAATGTGTAGATGCCTTCCAGCCAAATATGGATTGATCAAGGAAGACCCCCTGAAACAGTGACACAGGTGATCCAACACTGAAAAACAGCTGAGATGATATAGTCACAGTACACTACAGCCAGGATTTCTGGGTCTTCTTAGGATCCCCACACAGTACCCCAAATAGCAGGAAGCAGTTTGCAAAGAACGATACCCACATTCCCAAACATTATTTATAAATGTTTGTTTTCATTTAGTTTGCATGGGTTCTAAATGGTTAAAGATCACAACCAACCTCTGTCTAAAGGAATAAAAGGGATTATGATATAGAAATGAATAAGCTTGTATTGGAATGGATTTTCATTATTTGATACAAATTTAAGGTCACTTTTGCGATATGTATTATTTCTCAACTGTTTTAGATATTGTGCATATATACCTCATTCAAAAATGTAATGTATAATTAAGTACAGATTTAATATAGTTACATATAATAGACAAAACTGATACTTAGGTAAGTTAGGTTGTCTGGACATATAGGTGATATATTTCAATTGTACAGGCTATGTTCAGACCTTTTAAAGACATACAGAATATGGAATTTAAAATGGTTTAGAGGGTTTTTTCATGAAAATGAGACACAGCTACTCCTGGAAACACCAATTACATCTGGGAGGAAGAATGGGCAAGGAAGAATCCTGCTACAAACTTCACTACAATGATTATCTGGTAAGCAACTTAGGATCACCTTACACTATAATTTCTTGTGATTACAGCAGGAGATGGCTCAATGGTACAGGAAAATGTTGGGACAGTACTTACCACCACCAACAGTGCTATGTGAATTATTAAATTTTCTGGTGACAAGAGAAAGAGAACTTTCACTACTGCAAAGTGAAAATAAATCACAAAGTGTTTAATCACCTCTTGGGCATTGAATACCCTCACAGTGTCCTTTTGTCATCTGAGACACTTTGGAATTCTGTGAAATGCATTAGAAAACCAAAAGTTCTAATTTGGACTCTGAAGAGTGGGAAAATATGTGCTATAGACAAAAACCTCTCCAATCCTACTAGGTAGCACCTGTGTGGTCTTTGGATAAGTCAAAAGAACCAGAAGCCCTCAAATACTGACTCAGAAGCAGGTTTGGCAAATGAAGCAACATAAAGAAAATGTGTTGACACTAGAACACATGTCACCTTGCAAAATGTACTGGGTATTTAATGAATAAAAGTTGATTTGAGTGTCATTATTTTGACCCCCACACAGACACCCATTTTCCTGAGTTTTGTCATTGTTACCTAGAGTATTCAAAAGATACAAATCTATAATGGAAAGAACCCACAATCAGAAAAGAAACGTTTTTCAAATAAAAGTCATTATACCTGGGCCCTTCTTCCCAGAAAATCCTTCTGCATTGTGAGGAAAAAACAAAGCATTGACAGGGAATTGGTGTACATTTCTATGTACCCTAGATTCACAATAGTTTTTCAGAGTGAAAACACTCAACTCATATTTGTGAATAAATGAGTCAGAAAGCAAAATTTAATAATATTTATTAACACGTTCCTGTTTTCTTGCATGAGCTTAACAAATAAAGGTACACAGCATTTGATGTGAGATAATGCACTGTACTAATTAAAGGAATCCTAAAAGATAGTATAGTTTTCCTACATTTTTGGAGAAATATAAAGGAAAACAAAGGCATGACCAACTTACCTCCCAGACTCTAAAACTAATAAACCTCCTATTTCAGGGATTAATGTTTATCTACCCCAAGAAATCAGTGAATGAAACACACAGTCAGCATGTTCTGTTTCAGTTGAGAGAGGGAGGAGGAGGACAAGGACAAGAAAGGAGGACGAGGAGAAAGAGGAAGTAATATAAATGGAAGGCATGTCTTCCTCCCTTTGATACTCTTCCCTTTCTTCTTTTTCTTCTCCTTTCCCTCTCTCTCTTTTATTTCTCAGTTTTATTCCTCATTCTCAGTGACATTGATATCTTCTTCCTCCTCCCTTTCCTCCTCCCTTTCTTCCTCCCTTTCTTCCTCCCTTTCTTCCTCCCTTTCTTCCTCCCTTTCCTCCACAGTTTCCACGAGCACCAACTCCTCCTCTCCATTTTCACCTTCCGTTTCTTCATATATTTCTAGAATTCCATGCACACCCTCTTCCATGTCATCCACCGGAATCAATAAAATCAGGGTGTCCCATGATGTATGGGGCTCCAGAATGTCTTCAATGTCGAGACATGGACAACTTCCGTAGTCAAGCATGATGACCCTTACTGGAGGCTGTAGGAAGAAATATGGGTGAAGCGATCCTAAATGCCTAGGGAATGGAGAAGTGGAGTAAATGGCCTGAGCTGAAAAGTTTACATCTGAATATTCGGACGAAAGCCACCTTGCAGAATTTCTCTGGGGTAAATTAGATACAAAGCAGTACTCATATTTATAGGGGGACCTAAAGCTTTTCCCAACTCTATGGTATGGAATGTTACTAAGAGTTTGAGGTAGAGCATACCTGCAGTGAAACAGTCTTTTCCAGACAAAACGAAGCAGGTTTACAATAGAAATCAAAGTGCCTGGGACTTCGTGTGAAAATTGTGCACATAAATCAAGCCAGTACAAATGCTACCACATATGGAGGATGGGGTTCTAGAGTTCTCTGTCTGAGGAGCTATGGGAGATTGATGGCTGTGAGGGCAAGGAGGGTCTGTTTTATTCAGGATTGCTGTTCCTGAAATATTCCCAACACCAGCAGATGATCCCAAACCTAGGCACATGCAAGCAGCACTAAGCATACTCTGTTGAAAAAGACCACATGTGGATGAGAAGAAAAGGTGGTGAATGGGGAAAGGGGAAGAAAACAGAATAAGGACTGTATTTGACCAAGGCATGCATTAGAAAATAAAAATTGGTACTTGTGAGGTAGTGAAATGAAAAGGTAGAGTGCGTGGAATATCATCTCTAAACAAACCCGTCAGGGTCTATCTGGGAAACAGTCAGGACTGGCTACATATTGTCGAGAATCTGACATTTCTAAGTGAGAGGTGGATTTATTCCTTATGGTGTCGTCAGACCTAACACTTCCCCTTCTGCTGCATTTGGACATGTCTCCTCATAATAAGACTTCACTTGTTTTGTGACATTAAAAAGGAAGTGAGGGTGAATACCTCACTGTGACTCCCATGGTCTTTAAGAGCTGACAGCAAGGCAAGGTAGAGAAGGAGACACCTTCATTTCCAGAAAGGGGAATTATGCCCTCTGCCCAGGGTTTTTCTTAGATCCTGTTAGAACCTGGGACTCCTCTCTCTGCTGCTAGAGATACTGTCCCCACCTCAGTATCAAATATTCACTACCCTCAGAACACACATAACAATGAGGAGTTGGAATGTCTGACCAGTACTGCCTGTCCTTTCCAAGGCAGACAGCAGAGGGTAGATCCTGTCTGGTCTACAGTGTGCTTTCCCTGAGTTTTCCCTCACACTGTTCATCTTTACTCTGAACCATAGAATGTTGATATGATGTCTAATAAGACACAATCTCGCCTTTCTAAGTGATATCTTCACTGTTAAAGAAAGTGATAGTATACCACAACTTGTCTCATTTTACTAGGTCCTTCAATGGCTGAGAACAGAAGAGTTCTGGAGTCTTTAGGTCCATTACTTGAGTTATTTTAGTATTCACCTAGGTCCTTTACATGCAGGTATCTTCTCTATTGAATTGTTGTCACAATTTCAAGAGTCTCTAAGGAAAAATAACACTGACTCCTTAGAAAGGGATGTTTCCTGTGAGCTGGAGGACTGCCCTTAAATATCTATCATGATATTTATTTTTATACTTGGCTTTTCCCCCACCTTTCATTGTCAATTGAATATAAGACATCATTTCTGGAGCAGATATGAAAGCATTACATCTGAAAATTTTTGTTCATATCATCTAAGAACTGACATGAGGGACAGGTGTACTTTGTGTGAGACTCATCTTGTATGGGTTGGAGTCTTTTCTTGGTGACTTGACCTTACTGTGGAGGAGTCTTTTCTTGGTGACTTAACGTTACTGTAGATCTTGACAGATCCTAGAAATTCTTCCTCTGCTCATGTCACATGTGGTAATAAATGTGTTCTTCTACCTCTCAGGATACTTCAGAAAATAGTACAATGTATCAAATATAGTGATTCCCTTACCAAAGTCATGTATACTGTGCAAAAAATTAGACCTATCACAGTACATTCATCTTTAGGATTGCTATGTCTTCTCATAGTCTGGTATGATTATCTGAGTCCTCAGCATCTTGAAATATACCAGCCTGTTAGATTCTGGGATAACTTACTGAAGTAATGGCTTCTCATTCCATCTTTCCATCCTAGACTTTGTCTTCATTGGGATAAAAACATGATGCAGCCACAATCTGTATGATCCTATTTTTCTAATGCAAGGAGTAAAGTTGGAGTGAATGTCCTCAGTTCACCTCTCCAGGAGTCCTTTATTTAACCACAGGGAGAGCCACACTGACCTGCCATTGCTCCTTTTCAGTTGGCTGACTCTCAGAACAACAGCCTCTCTTCATGATTGTCAGAAGGGACTGAATAGATCTGGGGTCTACTCTATGACTTTATTCCACTAAATATTGATACTAATATTTTATCTGAATTATTCCACTAATATTGATACTAATATTTTATCTGAATCCAGTCAGAATGGCTAAGATAAAACAAATCAATTGACAGCAATTGCCTTTAGAGAAGTTGTTGGGGAAAGGGAACCTTCAATCACTGTTGGTGGGACTGCAAACTAGTATAGTCACTTCTAAACTAGGTGTGGAGAATTCTCAAAAACATAAAACAAACAAACAAACAAAAGCCTAACATGTGATCCAAACATGCCACGCTTTGACATATGTCCAAAAGATTGACATTGTACTCCTTAGATACTTGCTCAGTGGTGTTCATTGCTACTCTAACTCTACTTATTTTATTGACTTGTGTTTTTTAAAATTTCATTTATTTTATGTGCATGAATGTTTTGCCTGCATGTATGTTTGTTTACTACATACGAGATGGGAGAACCATGGGGGTCAGAAGACACAATCCCCTAAGACAGTTGTGTGCTGTCTTATGTTTGGTGTGAATTAAGCCTGGGTCTTCTTGCAATAGGAACAAATATCTTTGACCACTGACTCATCTCTCCATCCCCATAACTCTAGCAGTAAAAGGTAGGAAATTGAAACAAAATGTGTATGTGTGTGTTTGTTCATTACCAAAGTGATTAGTTATTAAATCATTAGTATACAAGATGGACTAAGAAGACTGTATTATAAATTTAGGAATATATATGATACAATAAGTAAAGAAATGGAGCTCAGGGACCATGAATTGGAGACAGAACTGTGGGTTTGCACATTTGGCATTAGAGGGAGAAAAAGTAAGGAAAATTGATGTAAATATATTTATGTTTTAAATGAGAATAAAGTTTCACCTCCCTGAGTAACTCAGATGTGGAAATGGCAAATTACCTGCAAACTCCAGAGAATAAATCTTTCAGAAGGTATATGATCAAGGTTGGTCAGAATCCCCTCTCAAAGGAAACAAATAAAAAAATAAATATCCTTACTTCCTTCACACCACAGGATGGAATCCAAGGAACTGCACAGGGCTTGCTGGGTGGGCTTGCTACAAGTGACTGCCGGAAAAGATTAGAGTAGATCTCAGTGGAGAGGAAGTTCACAGTTATCACTTAGCATCATTTCTTTCTCTTCCCAGAATCTCAACATCCATGACTCTCCTCCTACACAACCCACTTCCATTAATATCCCAAGACTGTGAGATTTCCCTCAGTTATCCTCCACCTGAAACTAAGAAAACCTCATCAAATGATGTGACTGACTGTGATGACCCAGGTGGAGAGCCTCACTCTCCTTGGTGAGTGAGTAGGGGGTGGGTTGGAGGGGTCCCTGGGAAGCATGGGAAGATAGGAGCTGGGAGCCTGAGGGGATGGGACCTTTTATATGTAAAATAAGATTGTCTCTAAATTTGAGAAAAACACCCACTAGAGGTTATCACAAAATTGGACCTGTGACTTGGGTAGCTGCCTTGGAAGCCCAGACTCTAGTGCCCCATTTCTATTGCAGATTGGAAGACTAATTCTGCTTAGTCAGGATTCCCCTCACTCTTCCCTCTTCTTTGATCAATATTCTACCTGATAAAATCAAGAAATTCTTTCCTGCTGGCTGGCCTTCCAAACCCAGTCACAAAATGATTCACCATTCTCAGACTCCCAAAATGACACGGGGCAGGCAATACAAGAAAACAGAGTTACACACACACACCCTGGAAACACACACACACACACACACACACACTCACACACACACACACACACACACACACACACACACACACGAAGCTGTGGGGCTACATGTAAGGCTCTGTCTCCTCACCCAGATACAACAGGAGGTACCAATACCATACCTACTGACCTCTAGTCAGTACTGCATATGCCAGAAGTCACTTGGTGACTGACCTGACCCTGTCACAAGACTCCTCACTGTTGTTAAAATGTCTAGGTTTGCACAGCCTGTACTATAATAGAACAAAGAAACCAGCATGGCAACACCCCAAGTTTCTCAGCTTCCCCCAAAGATGATCGACACCCCCAGGTCAGCAGTAAGCAATCTTAAGAACTCAATGTCCTTGATCCAGAACTGCCATGTCTAACACCCCATCTCTTTTTAATCATAAATAAAGGTGGGAATTAAATGTTCAGACATTACGCTGGCCTGCCCTGTTACCTGGCAAGATGCACTCAGGCAGCACTCTGGCCAGCCCAGAGTTGTTTGAGAACCATGCAGGTGCAAAAGGCCCCTTTAAAGGACTGACCCCTGCCTGCTTATGCTCTCTTACACTTTTACTCTCATCTTACTCAACATCTCATCTCTTCTCTTTCTCTCATATCTCTCTCTCTCATATATTATCTCTCTCTCTGCTCTGCACAGGTTGGTTACCTCTCACACCCCTTTCCCTCACTGTCCACCAATAAACTCCACTTGGGATCGTTGAGTCACAGTTTGTGTCTCCATATTGGATAAACTTAAACATCTTAACAACATCGGTTCCCTGCCTGGGAACCTAGACATTTAAACAACACTCACTACCTGACTTCATTATAGCCACACAATGGCACTGGGAAACGAGGAAAGTCTGCACCAGTCCCGGGCCATGCCCTGAACCTGTGCAGCAGGGACTCTAGCTCTAGGCTACAAGGGAGGACTGAAAGGCTCCTCCTCATCCCCCACTATTCCCTTGTGCCTCTTCCCTCTCCCCCAGTAGTACTGAAAGGGCAGGAGTTCCAGAACTGGTCACTAGCTGACTGCCATCTACCACACTCATAGAAAGTCTCAGCATAAGCCAGAAGTCACTTGGTGACTGACCAAGCGCCCCGTCACAGGATTCCTCACTACCTCACTTCATTATAACGACGCAATGGCCTGAGAAAGCAGGACGGGCTGCACCAGTCCCGGACCACGCCCTGAACCTGTACAGCATGGACTCTAGCTCTAGGCTACAAGGGAGGACTGAAAGGCTCCTCCTCATCCCCCACTATTCCCTTGTGCCTCTTCCCTCTCCTCCAGTAGTATCATACTGAAAGGGCAGGAGTTCCAGAACTTGTCACGAGCTGACTGCCCTCCTACCCCACTCACAAAAAGCCTCAGCATATTTTTACTGCCACAATGACCCTAGACAGCCACACAAATCGCGCAGTCACTACCCCTTCACTGAGATAACTGCCTGGGCAGCTCTGACTCTAATGCTCCCTGCGTTTCTATGGAGGAAAATTCCCCTCCCACTTCCCATTTGTCCTCTGCTCAGTATTGCAGAAGTGAAGTCCAGAAATTCATGAAGCTTTGTGGCCTCCCAACAGCCAACTCACTCACAGAAGGATTCACTGTCCTAGGACTCAAAAAATGTCACAGGGAAAACACTAGGAGACTGCTCCAGTCACCTCTGCCACGCCCCCGCCACCCTACACACCCAGGGTAAGTCTGGGCATCTCACACTCTTGCGCCCCCTAGCTGTGGGGCTACATGGAAGGCTCTGTCTCCTCACCCAGATCCAACAGGAGGCACCAACACCGTTCCTGCAGACCTCCAGTCAGTAGTGAATAAGCCGGAAGTCACTCGGTGACTGACCAAGCGCCCCGTCACAAGATTCCTCACTACCTCACTTCATTATAACGACACAATGGCCTAGGAAAGCAGGACGGGCTGCACCAGTCACGGGCCACGCCCTGGTTTATCCTCCTGGGCAGCCCTGAATGCTTGTGCCCCCTGTTTTCAGGGGCTGAATTTTCCATCAGGCACAGTTCCACCTCAGTACTCCACAATGCGGAACATCCGGAATTTCTCACTGGCTAACTGACGTCTAACTCCATGCACAGGAAGCATCCAGACCCTCACACTTGCCATGTGGAACCTAACCACTTCTGCAGTGGCAAATATCGCTGGAGCCACTCAATGCCAGCTCCACGCCCCCTCCGCGGGCCATTGGGATGCCTCTCCTCTATTCCTGTGGTGCAAGAAAAGTCTCTCTTCCTCCACTGTGCCACACCCCTTGTCAGTTCAAAGTCACAAGCCCTGCCACCCAAACTAGGATCCAGTCCCCACATCCCACCCCCACACCCACACCCACACACTTACCTAAAGAAGGAGATGGAGCTGAAGAAAAACAGCAAGCTGTAAACACTGCCAGAGGTTCCGGTCAGAAAAATGGCAGAGGTCAGGCTCTAGCCTCGCCTCTTGTTTGTGAGAAGGACTTGAGCATGCATACCTAGATGATTGTTCAGGTCTAGGGCCACGCCTTCTGCTAAGGTGAAGCCACACCCCTCTGAATCACCTGGTGGAGTTTGGACTCAGGACTGTCTTGGAATGTGCTCGATAAACGCAGTAACACTCCATTGAGAAAAGTAGAGTTTTCCTTCCTTGGCATATATCAGTTGCCAGCAGATTTTTTGTTAGCAATGGAAATTTCTGTCTATTTACCCCTCTTCAGACAGAGACGTTATCTGGATTAAAGTCTGCATGAACTCTGTGATACACATTTGTATCAATCCTGTTGTGTCTGGGGAAAAACACCACCCCTGTCTCTAAAAATCATTCTTGCTCCTCTTCTGAAAAGATTGCCAAGGCTTTATTAGAAGGAACATCATATTCACGTCTTACTACCCCAAAATTCCAACTTTCTCCACATTGGCCAGCTGTGGATATAGATAGCAATATGTCATTAGGAATAATTTTATTGCTTACTGTGGAATATTATTTTCAGATGTGTTACATTTATTTATGCTATGGGACATTTGTTTATTGATGCTGCCTGTTTACACAGACATCCATGGAGAAAGAAGAAAGGCATACAGAAATAGGGAAATATATAAGCTCAGAAGAAGAGAAAAGTTACAGGAGTCAAATTAACATAAGAAAAGCTGGCCAGAAAGAAGTCAAGGAAAGACTGTGCATTTTTAAGTAAAAATAAGTCTCCATGTGTTTTTATTTGGGAGCATAGTGGTGAACCCTTCTCCAAAAAGTAAACAACAACAACAACAAAAGCAACATCATTTTGATGCCCAGCATGGGGTTCAAATTTCAGTTTGAACGTTTCTGTTTACAACAAACCCTTGATCAGCAGGTATATTGAAAAAAAATTGCAAGCCTTTAACCCAAGCACTTGGGATGAAGAGGCAGGTGGATCTCATTGAGTTTGTAAACAGAGCTTGTTCCACGACAGGCTTCAAAGCTACTTAGATAAATCCTGTCTTGAACAAATCAAGAAAAAAAATCATAAAAAATGCTAGGTAAAAAAAACCTACATCAGCAGAAGTATCAGCTTCCTACAGCTGGGAAGGTTAAATATCATAACCAAAATGCAGTTCCAACTCGCTAGCAAGCTTGAAGCTTGGCTTTCCTTACCCAAGAATAGGGAGAAGCTGTGGACAAAGCCACAGGTAGAGGTTCATTCCACTTAGATACTTAGCAATTTAAAGGCTCAGTGGTCGAAAATGCCAAATAATACATAGAAAGAGATGTTCCATTGGGAAAAATTCCTGCAAGCAGGTTGCTGTTTGTTCTACAACGTGCTTAGACTTTTGAAAGAAATAAAAGTGGTATGGAACTTTAGAGAAATAAATACATAGTTTAGCAACACTAAAACTTTAAATAAACAGTAAAAGTAATATAAATGAAAAAGGCCACCTTATATTGGAAATGCCGAGGTATGTTTCTTATCAGTTAGAGGAATAAGTTGTATTGATACATATTTGAATTTATTTTTTGTTCTACTATATGAATGTTTCTACTACAAGGTATTGTATATATGCACTTTATTTTAATGTTTATGGTGAAGTTCTAGGTTTTGAAAGTTTATCATTGTAAACTATTTAGAATAATCAAGATACACAGGTTAGTAGTTAATCTTCTATTAACAATCAAATTTTGTATACTCTAGGTATACTTTCCACATGATATGGTGATATGTTACAGATAAATGGTCTTCAAACCATTCAAGGAACTATACAGTATGGCATTTAAATGTTTTGTTCACTTAGAGCTTTTCATGAAAATCAGACATATCTGATCCTGGCAGCACCAAGTTACTCCAGAGATGATGGACATTGAAGGAACTTCTTATTGAGGTGGTTTTCCATGGGAAAGCTATCCATGTGGGCAAAAACTGTTCTTGCTTGCTACTTCCTGACAGTATGCTATACAAACTGGACATACAGGAACCACAGGAATGTGACTACTGAACTCTGCCAATATAAATCAGGACAGTCCTTTGAGATTTCTGCTTCAAAGAAGTGTCACCCAGACATTCTGCAGGACAGTCCTTCAAATTTCCTGCTTCACAGCTAAGTCTTCCAGTTATTCTGGGCCTGTAGACTGAAGATGAATGCCTCAAATGCTGGAGGAACTTTGGGTCACTGTCTAGAAAGCAAGATGTCTCAGTTGTTAGGTAATAGTAATTCCTTCTGTGGGCTAAGATGATGTTAGAGAATACAAAGACTTACAGGTGTCCTTAGTGATGACCGAAAGAAAATTAGGTATGCAACTTCAGGATCACTAATAGCAGGTAGATAGTAGTGAATTCTTTCTGAATTTATTGAATACAAAAGGAATGGATATTGTAAATGTAGTTCTCACTTGGTAAGTATTTTTGGCTGTGTATAGTTTTACATGTTAAAGTTAAATCTTTTCATTTTTATTTAGACAAAATGGGAAATATGGGATATTAATTTGTGACGTGTTGCATTTATTTATACTATTTAGTTTTTGTTTAATGATGGAAAGACATATTGAATCCTTTCATGTTACAATAGTTTAATTCTGTGAAGCTGTGTCACTTTGACTTTCTGAAACACCTGATGGGTCTAATAAAGAACTGAATATCCAATAGCTGGGCAGAGAATGGATAGGTGGCGCTGGCCGGCAGAGAGAATAAATAGGAGGAGAAAAGGAGCAGGACAAGATCAAGGAGCAAAAAATGAGTAGGAGAGGCAGACACCAGGGGCCACTCACCTAGCTACATAGCCACCCTCGGATAGAGAAGTAAAGCAAGGAATATAGAAATAGAGAAATGTAAAAGCCCGGAGGGAAAACCTAGCTGAGCACATGTAAGTTAAAAAAAATCTAGCTATGAAAAAGCCAAGCTAAGTCAGGGCATTCATAAGTAATAATCAATCACTGTGTGTATTCATTTGGGAGCTCTATGGAAGGCACACCAAAGAATAAAGAGTTAAAAACAAGCAACCATAATTGCTATGTGCTTTAATCACAGTATAGTTTAATATAAAGTTCATCCCATAAAAGAATTGTGGATTCCTAATGTCCTCAAAGTCATTGGTTTGAGATCTTTGTACTTGGATGTTGATCATTTCAACCTCTCTTCTTCACTTGTTCCTTCTTTTCATCTGTTCATTATGTCTTAAAAGCCATCCATCCCTATTGATTATAATATACCTAATCCCAGACTTCAGTATTCTCTGGGAAATTAGATATTTTACCTTTCAATGCACCATACCCCAGTAATGCAGCACATTCCAAAGGGGAAAAATCCAATTCATATTTGGTGAATAAATAAGTCAGTGAGAGGCAGTTTTATTCAGATTTGCTAATATTTTTATTATTTTCTTTAGTAAGCCATGAAATCTAGAAACATTTTATTCAGTTTAATAAAACAAAATAAAATTCTAATGGAATAAAAAAACTATCTTTGAATTAGTGTAGCCAGGACAGTCAAAAACAATAATAAAAGGCTCACAGTATTAGGAAGGTTGAGAACAACGAAGTAGAACAACATGAGGGCAATTCTTCTAATACAGTAACTACAAACAGGTGTGTGTCTTAAGGTAACAATTGCTGAAATGAAATACCATGATGAAAGAAACTGGAGAAGAAAAGAGTTTATTTGGCTAGAGTTTCTACATCATAGTTCATCACCAAAGGAAGTCAGGACAGGAACTAAAGCAGTTCATGGACCTGGAGGCAGAAGCTGATGCAGAGGCCATAGATGGATGCTGCTTCCTGGCTTGCTCTCTAGGGTTTGCTCAGCCTGCTTACTTATAGAATTGACCCTTTGTTAACTGGCACACCTATACATTACTATTAAGCCACAACCTTTCCTTTTTTGTTTATCCCCAAGAACAAACATTAGTATCAATACCACAATATGAAACATTTTACAAACTAAAAACGTCCCATAGTTTCTACAAACTCAAACGCTTTAAAATTCAAATCTTAAAAAACCCAATGTCTTTTAAAAAATCTTAAATCTCCTTAAAAATTCAGTCTCAGGTTTGGAGAGATTGTTCAGTGGTAAAGAGCACTAGTTGCTCTTCTATAGGACCCTGGTTCGAATCTCCAGCACCCACAAAGCAGCTCACAAGTATTACTCCAGTTGGTGATCTGATGCCTTTTTCTGGATTCTTCAAGCTCTGCATGTTCGTGCCACACAGATACACATGCAGGAAAACACTCATACACATAAAATAAAATAATTAATTAAAAATTCAGTCTCTCAATTGTAGGATCCTATAAATTTGAAAATAAATTTTATATTCTTTTATTTCAATAGGGAAGAATCAGGGCACAGTTACAATCTTAACAAAGCAAAACCACATTCCAACTGTGTAAGTAATTCAATGTTCAACATTTGGGATTTACTCTGGATCATCAGTGCTCCTACAAAGGTCTTGGGTCATTTTTCTAGCTCTGCTTTCTGTAGGACCCACAGATTGCCTTCTAGGCTTAGACTGGCTCCACTCCACACCTACTGCTGCTATTGGTCATCGTATGGTACCGGCATCTCCAAAATACTGGAGTTTTCACCAGCAGACTTTCATTGTCTTTCTTCAGGGATTCCAATCGTGGAACATAGTACCAAGCCTTAGCTACTCTCCAAGACCCCCTTCATGCCTTCAAAACTAGTACCAACTGAGTGTTTCTTAACATTACCATGTTTGGCTGCCAACAGAAGGCACACCCCTGACCACTTCTGGAACACAGCTTTTGTGTACTTCCCCTGAGGAAACACTTCCCAGACGACTTCACTTCAGTGATTCATGTCTACTTAATCACAGGTGATTCTTCAGCACCAGCTTACTAAGATCCATTATCCCAATAAAGCAAAGGTTTCTCATAGTGGTTCTGGTGTCTTGCTAATCATACCTGATTATTCAGCTCCAAATGACTAGAATCCATAGACTCTTGGCATAAATGGCTCAATAGAGTCTTTGCTTCCCTCTGAAACTTCATAAGCCATTTTTCCATTGTGCGCACTGTTAACATTCTTATCTTTGAAGTTCCAACAGAAAAACCCACTGAGATTTCAATACTCAATGACTCTTCTAGCCCAAAGTCCAAAAGTTCTACCACAATCCTGCTCAAAACATAGCCAGGTTTGTCACATCAAAACTCCACATCTGGTATCAACTTGTGTTTGTTAGGGTTACAATTACTGTAATGAAACATGATAACCACAACCAAGAAAATTTGGGAAGAAAATGATTTATCTAGCTTATGCTTCCATATCACAGTTCATAATCAAAGAAGTCAAGAGAAGAACTCAACTCAGGAAGCAAGAACTAACGTAGAAGTCAGAGAAGAGTGCTAATTACTGGCTTGCTCTCTATGGCTTGACCAACTTGCTTTCTTTTAGAACCCAGAGCCAACAACACAGGAATAGTACCACCCACAATGAACTGGACCCTCCCATAACAACTGTTAACTAAGAAAATACCCTATTTTGCTTGTGTTCAATGGAATTTTATGGAAGCATTTCTTAATTGGGGATCTTTCTTCTGATTTGAGTTTAGACTATGTCAAGTTGGGATAAAACCATTCAGCACTCTCTGTCTCTGTATCTCTCTGTCTATCTCTGTCTCTCTCTCTCTCTCTTACTCTCTCTCTCTTTCTCTGTGTGTGTGTATGTGTGTGTGTGTGTGTGTGTGTGTGTGTGGTTTCCTTCCAGTATATATAACTCCATTTTAATTTATCAAGTCCTACATCTGAATTTTAAACTCATTGATATAATTGTTTCCCTCAATATATGATTTATTTAAATTAGAAACATGAATGCTTCACATGTCAATCCCAGCTCCCTCTCCCAACCCTCCTCCCTTGTCCTCCACTAGCCCTCCCAGACCCCCACCCAATCCCCACATCATTCCCTATGGAGGGTGAGGCCATCTTGGGGGATCTCAAATTCTGTCATTTCATCTAGCGCAGGGCCTAGTCCCTTCCTCATGTGTCCAGGCTGAGAGAGCATCCCTCTAATTGGAATGTGCTCCCAAAGATCATTCATACACCATGGTAAATACTGGTCTACTACCCAAGACCCCAGAGATTTCTGTGGCCTACTCACTGGCACTACATTCATGGAGTCTGTATCAGTCCCCTGTTGGCCTCTCAGCCATCAGTCTGGGATTCAAGAGCTCCCCCTATCCGGTCAGCTGTCTTTGTGGGTTTCACCATCATGGTCTTGACCCCTTTGCTCATCACTCCTCCATCTCTGTTCCTAGGTTCCAGGAGTTCAGTTCAGTATTTAGCTGTGGGTATCTGTCTCTGTTTCCATCAATCCCTAGATGAAGGTTCTAGGATGTCATATAGTGTTGTCATCAACCCTATCATCAACGAGGGGCTATTAATGTAGTCTCTCTGCTATTGCTTAGTTTTCCAGTTGGTGTTATCCTTGTAGATCTCTGAAGATCTCACTAGTGTCTGCTCTCTCCTCAAGCCTATAATAACTCAATCTATTATGGTGTCTCTCATCCTGCTCTCCTCAATTCTTACCTCGACTCAGCCTTCCTGCTCCTTTTCAAATTATTTCTTTTAGTTTTGAGATTATAATATAATTATATAATTTCTCCCTTTAATTTTCTCCTTCCAAGCCCTCCTGTATCCCCCCTTGCTTTTCATCAGATTACAGTCTGCTTTTCAATAATTGTTGTTACATATATGTATATACATATTTTCTATGCTTTTAATATCTGGTAGAGCAATTACAAACAGACACTTGGCAGTGAGTGGATAAAGTGTCACCTTAGACAACTATGTCTAAATAATTTTTAAAAACCTATTATTTTTAACTTTTGTGAGTGTCTGTTTGTGAGTACGTGCAAATAAGTGAAATTTTCTTACTAATGCCTGTGAGGTTGTTGTGTTCCCTGGAACTGGAGTTATAAGCAATTGTGAGTCAGCTGACATTGATGTGTAGAACTGAATCTGGTCCTTTGAACAATCAATATGTGCCTTAAATTCTTGAGTGGTCTCTATATTCTTTCTTCCTGAATCTTCTAATAACAGTACACTCCATGGAAGAGACAAAATGAACTCTGAAATGTCAATGCATTGGCATAAAAATTTATTCTTGTGTACACTATCCTCTTTGAGTCTGCAGTGTGTAATAGATTGCATTTTCTCTCTGTTTCCGAAGTCATGCATTCTGCTTCCAACCTTACTGTCTCATAATACAACTGTACTGGTAGATAGGAACTTTAAGGAAGTGAGTATTAGTTTAGTACACAAACATGAACACTGTTGACCAACCATAGAATACAGAAAAAATATGGTCAACTACACCCAGTGAGAGAGTTGTAGAAGAAACCAAGGCTGCTGGCCTTGTGACTTTTCTTCTAAAACTGTGAGGGGGTTAACTTCCCCTGTTTGAGTACTCAGTCTATGATATTTTTTGTACATTAAAGCAGTATCTAGGAGATGATGCAAAAATCCAAGCTGCTTCCATGTCTTACAAGTTTTAACTCCACGCTTTTTAACATAGTCCCCACTATTGTGCTAAGCAAAATAGTGAAATCTTGGACATGAATTACACTGAAGGAGAGGTAGACAAGGTGGGGATACATTGTGATTTTCTGGTAATAGGTTACTATGCTGTGTTACATCAAGAACTCTCCACTTATTTGAAGAACTTCTGTGGAGCCCCAGGTTGCCTCAAACCCAGTCTTCTTGGAGTATTTGTTATTTGACTGGTACTTTTTAATAAAGGAGCATATATAGTTTTTAAAAAATATTGTCAATCTTTGAAGAAGAGGGCCTGCTTTCTTCACAATGTCAATTTTCTTCATTGTCCTTTTAATGCCCTTAATAATCCCTGGAGGCTGTGGTTCTTCTGCCTTTCACAGTCTGATGAATATCAGCTACCTGCCACATGACAGAACCACTTGAAAACATGAACAACTTCTTTTTAGTATACTGTCACCAAAAGTTTCTTCAGTACAGGTACTTGGTAAAGAGATTCTACTGATTGTGAGCTATTGTTTTGTTGTTGTTTATTGATCAGCAGAAGTAACACAGGCACCCAGGAAATATTTTGTACCTCAGAATAGGGCTTCATTTTTAAAATTATTTTTTAAGTAAAAGGACTTGAATTCTGTAAATGCTTACTTACAGAGTGATTCCTATGGTCTTTCCATGTTCCTATGGTCTTCAGAGTTTATGAGAGAAGCATTTGTCTTAGACAACCTAGTGGCATTCATGCATCTGCATATGTAATCAGTGGCTTGTTTGGAATTATAATTTTGTAGGACTTCCAGGGAATTTCAGGATAGCAGGATGAGTTAGAAAGCCATCTCTGAATGTAGGGCTACATTTGAAAAACCATATTATATGGACTAGTCAGACTCTACTACTGGGACATTTTGTAAAACACTTAGTATGTTGAAGATAGTTCAGAAATGCATATAAAGATCTCTGTATAGAGAGAACATTCATGCCACAAAGGAGGCAGATGAAGGTATTGTAATTAAAAATGCACCTCAAGAGAGAAAGACACCATGTGACAGAATTCACATGCAAGTGTTTTTTATTATGGGAAAGGGATCATAGAAGCAGGTAAGGGGAGTGGGGAGACAAGTCTCTGGGGACAAGAGCAACAGGAGATAGGAAAGAGAGACAGACAGACAGACAGACAGACAGACAGACAGACAGACAGAGACAGAGAGACAGAGAGAAACAGGCAGAGAAGCAGAGAGAAAGATAGGAAAAGAGGAAAGGAACGGACAGACCGAGAGAGGGAGACAAAGAAAGAGAGAGAGATGGAAGGTGGGTAAGGCCCTTTTAAAATGGAACGTAGTGAATGTGCACAGGTTGTGCTCTTAGTGGCTGTAGCTGAGGGAGTATCCTGTCAGAACACCAAAGTCAGGCCAATACAGATACATGAATACTAACAGAAGGATAGTATATTCAGGGGTCCTGTGCAGAGAGTGCACAGTCTACATTAAGGGTAGTAGCTATGTGTTTATTTGCTTAGAGCAGGACACAGCTTTTCAGAGAAGGCCACACATAATTGCCTGGCAGCACTTCAGATTCCAGAGTTGGATAAAGGAAAACAGGAGGATTTGTGTGTCCAGAAAAGAGCTACTGGAATCTGGTCAGTTCTCAAGGGCTCAGAACATGAGGGTTTAACAAAGAAAACTTATAACCTCTAAAATATAGCTTATTTTTATTGTCACCTTGCTAACCAGATGTCTGTTACTGTGATAAAATGTCTAAAATAATCTAATTGTAAAGAGTAAAGGCTTATGCTGGCTCAGATATTTTAATTCATTGTCATTCTGTTAGTATTCTTTGGAGGATTGTAAACAGAAAATGAGCATGTATTACAAAGGAACTTTATTAAGCTCACTTATATGATATAGTCCAGGTAATCCAACAAGGGCTGTCTTATACTAGAAAAATCAAGAATCTTGTATTTACTCAGTTCATGCATCTAGATGGCTTAGCATTCCCGATCTGATCGTAGAGGCCTAGAAGACTCTTAGAGAGATGCTGGTCTTCAGCTTATATTGAATGCATAAAGATATTTCTTACATAAATGAAGGAAAAGAACAATGACAGCAAAAGGAAAGATTAACTTGCCTATTAGATTGAATTAAAAAAACCAAAGCAATGTTTCCTTTTTCCATCTCCAGTTTTTTTTTTAAAATCTGGTTTGTCATTGGAATGTAGCACATTTAGGGTGTGTCTTTTGCACTTCCTATAATGTGACCAAGAAAAGTACTCCCAGAAAAACATAATAGCTAGCCTTTTAGTTGAATCCAGGGCAAGTTATTCATTAAAGTCACTTGACCCATCTCTACGAGACGGTGTGAGGCAGAACCAACACTGTAGTAAGAAGTACATGACAGAACAGAGTAGTTGACTTCACAGTGGCCAGAGAGAAAGAACGTGAGGATAATAAAGGATGGGAGAGAAATGTTCCTCAAAGGCATGCTTCTAATGATCTACTTGTGCTAGACAGGCTACCTCTGAAAGCTTTGGACACATTTCCAGAGCTCAGTAGGCTCCAAGTTCATAAATAATCTCTAATCTAAACTTCTGGCAGTTTGTTGTTGGGAGTCATGTAGTATAGTCTCAGATCAGCATATGACTACCTGTTCAATGGGTTTCCCCTGGGCAATACATCGGTTGAAACGATTCTCATTTGGTAAATGCTCTGCATAGGAATTTGCAAAATTCATGTGATTTTCTGGTTCTTTTCTCTCTCATTATATTGGCGATTATTTGGGTGTTTTTTAGTTTTACGTTTTCAGTCACACATGCAATAGCTATAATTTGCCCTGGAAATTATATTCTTTTCAAATATTTGCCCCTAAGATTCAACAGGTTTAGTGCTTCTCAAATATCTTATCTGGAATTACTAACTAAAACTCCTAATCCTGTGATGATATACTGTTTATGATTTATCTTAACACCACAGGGGATCAAATTAGCAAAGCAGCCATATGATTTAGCTATAGAATCTGGGTAGTGTTGGTACACACCTTTAATTCCAGGACTCAGGATTAAGAGGTAGACGTACCTCTCTTAGTTCAAGATTACACTGACTACATGAAATTGATCCAGTCCTAAAAGAAACAGCTCACACAAAGGTGATCTCAGCACCTGGAATCACATGCCTTTAATCCCAGCACTAGAGAGGTATAAATGATAGGAGCAGTGTCTTCAGTAATCAGTAACGGGCACTGACTCTTCAGCTACACTGAGGAGAGTCAGCAGTCTGAGGCTTGGCGAGAGCTCATGGCATCAGGATCAGCACTTTCAGCTAGGTAGTGTTAACATCTAACAGCTTGGCTGCTTTGCTTTTCTGATCTTCATCTTGCAGCTTGAACACAGTATCCATCTCTGGGTCTTTTATTTTTCATGTTATATAATTCTGGAAACTTTTGTGACTCAATAGAGGTAGTTAGTTTCATATTAGAAAGCAACACTTGGAACATTAACCATGTCTCACAGTTCTGTAAAGGACAGTGAGGCATGCCTACACAGAATAGGGAAAAGGCCTCAGGATTAAACATAGTGCCAATTATTGGGAGTAAATCTCATGGACACCAAGTATGTAGAATCAATGGGAAGATACATTATGGTTCAATGCCAAAAAGGTTAATGTAAAATATAATATGGAAAGATCCATCTTTTACCATACAGAGGAGCTTATATTGGTGGAAGAAGTATGGTATAATGAGATGGGAAACATTCTTTATCAAAGCCTGCCTTTTACAGACAGATTAAAACATGGGACCCTATGGTATAGAAGGGATCTGTATAAAAGCATATATTGCAGACATGAAAGAATTTTCTGCGTTTGAGTACTATTATCCTTAAAGCATTATGCCCATGTCTACTTTTAAATTTGTAACAACAAGTTGCTGCCAGTTGATATAGGTATTGCAAAAGACACAATATGTCTGGCTTGATATTTAGTTAAGCCTGAAAAAAATGCTGAACACCATGTCTAGAATAAGGTTATGGAAGGGGTAGGGAAGGTGTATTGGGGAATCATAAAGGGATTGTGTTCCTTAAATTATGATATGTTTCTTAAAGTCAGAAATATAAGCCAATAACAAAGCTGCTAATGTAACCCGGGCAAGAAAAAAATCTGTTTAAGTATAAATAAAGATGGCCTGCGCTATTCAGGTCCAGTTGAATGCAATCCACCTGGTGGTCAGAAGTTTTCCTTGGGCCAACTCCCCTTCCCCAACTCAGGACCTGAACCTGAGCCAAGGCTGGGCCCTGGCAGTTCCTACTATAACATTGCTGCAGTGGGAGCTGTCTTTATCACTGAAAATTTTGAGTAATAGTAAAAATGCAAACCATGCAGTTACTTTAAATTATGTATAATTTAAAATCTTGGCCACAGAGCATTCTTCTTCTTACCTGAGAGATATGATAGCATCATGAGAAACAGGAAGAAGACATGCTGAAGGATATGAGGAATAAACTGTGAACCTTGATGACTTTAGCCCAATTCTCTCTTCCCAAAGGACTGATTACTAATCATATGATCTTAGGAAAGTCAACAAGTGTTAGAAAACTTAGGTTCCTTTTCTGAGGACCAGATTTGAGAAATGCTGCATGGTAGAACATTATATGCAACATATAGTTATGGATAACTATATGCTACAGTGTTTGGTAGATATGAAAGTTCTTTTCAATAGGTTCTTATTTTCATAGCCTACCACTCTGTCATCTAGAAAAAGGGTTGCTAGTTTAGCTATCCAGAACATCTCAGAAAACATTGTTTATTTTCTCTCTCAAGTGAGACATTAATTTGAGGCAATCCTTCTAGAACCTCCCAAGTGCTGGAACCATAAGTGTGAACCATTATACCTGGATATTCTCTTTTGCAGTCTATATTGCAGAATTTGTGTATGTCTTATTCAGTAGGAAGCAACTCAACTCAAACGTCCCAGAATTTAAATAATCCTCGAGCTAAATTACCAGTTTTATTTATCTAAAACATTTTTGTTGATTTATACTCTAATAAAATTCTAACTTTTGGTTAATTTTGAGCATAACATAATTAGGTGGATTTTCAAGAAGCTGAATTATTGCTGTCCAGGGTAGAACAATAAGAACTAGCCTAAAAGCTTATGAGCATCACTTCAAGGGAGCATCACCCTATTTTCCGGGAAACTATTGAAGGCATTTTGTATAGAAGATTTAGTTCATGCATTGAATTAGCTGCACAAGGCTAAGAACACAGCATATCTCATATGTCTGACCTGGGTAGCGATTTACTTCTCCTTTTAAAAAGATCCAAAGATAAATGCCCAGAGCAAATTTCTAACCCAGACTTAAAAAAATATCACCCTGAACCTTAACAATATCCACTTTAACCTAAAGTTACCTGTCACAGAAGAAATGTATGTACCACAAAGGCCCAAAATGCCTCCAATTAGCAGACACTGAGGCTCCAGGATTGAATGATAGTGCCCACTGCTATAGCGTTTCCTCTGTTGTTTAGCATAGGACCCTTGGTATTTGTCCTGGCTAGCTTTCACTGTGAGCCTGACATACATTCTAATCCCCTGAAAAGATGGAACCTGTAAGCTGAAGCAAACCCATTCCTTCTTTACATTGCTGTAAAATTATTGTTATTTATTTTAGGTGTGTGAGTGTTTTCACTGCATGTGTGTGCAGTTCCCACAAAAGCCGGAAGAAGGCATTGGACTCTGCGAGACTGGAGTTATAGATAGATGTGATCCACTATGAGGGTGCCAGAAATTAAGCCCCTGTACTCAGGAAGAGCACACTAGGCTCTTAACCACTGAATCATCTCTCCATTGCCCTCCTCCCACAAATTGCTTTTGGTTAGAATGTTTTACCATGGTATCATACCTAATTCAGACTGTATCTGTTGAGAGTATGCATCTCACCTTTGCTCTTGGCATTATCTGAGTCTCTTTTGCTCTGCTGACCTTAGGTAAAGTGATGGAGGATCACCTTTTGCATATTTGTATCTCTTATTGATTGATGAATAAAACATTGATTGAAGCATAGGTGGGCCTAGGAGTCTGAGAATTCTGGGGAGAGTGTACAGAGAGAGGTTGCAAGGGAGATGCCATGTAGCTGCCAAAAGGAGTAACATGCTGAAGTATTATGGGTTGCCACCGTCTCATGGCAATGCATAGTTTAATAGCAATGGGCTAATAATTAAGAGAGAGATAGTCAATAAGAAGCTTTAACCATAAGGCAAGATTCTAATTAATAAAAGTCTCTGTGTGTTTATTTGGGCAAAGAGACTGTCAGATCCACTCAAAAAGAGAAACTCTTTCTGCAAAACGTATCTCAGAATAACATCTGCATTTTCCAGAACCTGAACTCATTGTAAGAGTAATTAATGAATTCCTCAGTTAGAGACTTCAGTCCCAGCCTTGGATATTGCAGTGCTGACATGCAGCACAGAGTGAGATTCAGAGATTTTTTAGTTTGAAAGTCACCTCAATATTTATTCATGGGTATTCTTGTTTTGTTTGACAGGGCCACATTGCTACCACTTTGCTGGCCTGAAGCAAAACTTTCAGAAAATGAATTCACATCCCTGACAATAATAGAAGAAAGTAAGTTGGTGACACATAGGGTTACTTAGCTTAATGGGCTCCACTGAGTTTTCTCACAGCAAACCAGCATTATTGTCACACCTGTTCCAGTGCAGATGTGCCACATAACTACCATAGTCTTCACATTGGTGGTCAGAAGTAGTTAGAAATCTTCTCTCTGAAATCAAATTAAATTCCCTCTGCTTCCTTGCTGTCAGTCCTTCAGATCAAGGTTCTAACTTCCAGAGGTCTGTGAGAAGAAGGCAGCGAAGTTTTACAGAACTGGTTATGTTCTCTGAGACATTATATGGAGTGTATGATGGGTATTAGCGGGACTTTCTGGGCTCTGAGGTGCGGGTGACCCTTAGTCTTTCTAAAACACTCCTGCAGACTGCTAACAGGGCTTGTACCTCCTTTGCTGTTATGCTAATTGAAGATGAGTCTTTCATGTTGAGGCTTTCCTGATACACTGGACAAATTGTCCAGTGGCACTACTGTGGCTGTGAAGGACCAACAGAACACGACTAGGATTGAATACTTAGCTCTCTGCTATTCATATATACTTTTAAACCACACTCACAGTATTATAATGCTAGGATGCTGTCCGTGCTAATACAAATCTAAACAACTGTGGTGATTTGGATAGGATTATCCATCATAGACTCTGGCATTTGAGTACCTGGTTCCCAATTGGTGGCACTATTTGGAAGTTTTAAGAGGTATGTGGCCTTGCTGGTGGAAGTATGTTATTGGAGATGGGCTTTGAGGTTTTAAAGTCACATGTCATTCCCAGTTGGGGTTCTGTTTTCTGTTTGCCAAGTCAAGATGTCAGCCTTCAGCTGTTCTTGACACTGTGACACTGTGCTTACTGCTATGATTTCCTGTCATTGTGAATTCTTATCCCTGTGGAGTGAATAAACACTAAGTAAATCTTTATTCTATAAATTGTTTCGGTCTTAGTGTTTTATCACAGAGATAGAAAAGGAGCTAATGTGTCCCCCCACAAAAGGTTTCATTTCCACCAGCCTCCAGAAATGAAATTCAAAACTCTGCACAAGCTACCACTGGAACCTAAATGAACTTCCCAGAAATAAAAAAAAAATCTTCTGAGATTGGTCTAGTGCCTCCTGCTCTTGTGGTTATAAGAAGTTCAGTTATTATTACCTTGAGGTTTTACCCTTAATGACTAGAAAGTATTATGATTTCTAACTCTACTGATCTGAAGTCATGTCCCCTAGGATGCCTAAATGGAAGTCTGGAATCAGCACATTGGGACATTCTGACCTGAGGACCAGAAAAGGGCCAAATTGGCAGCCAGCACTAGCACTAGAAGGGAATGTGATTCCCTCTATGGGAATTAAGACTTTCTTCTTTAATTTCAGTTAGTAATTGCTAGGTACTGCCTGAAAATATTAAATGGACTATCCGGAAATAAAAATAATTGTTCATCTTTAAATTTTGTATGCTATTCTGAGAAACACGATGGAATGTCATACAATTTTGTCCAATCCCATTAGTAGATATCCTTTTATAAGATCTATGAACGTTATACATGCTACCTATCCAATGGTCATTTAGGAGCTGTCTCAGTTATTTTGCAATCCAGCATGTATCACAGGGCTTTTCTTGAACTATCTTCTGTGTGGTAAATTAATACTGTGTCACAGTACCTTCTTCACTGATGTCACTTCATCTCATTGTGCAGTCATGGTATCCTCTCATATCATCACAAGAAAATCAAGTATCTACAATAAACTGTGAAAATGTTATATTTGCATGATTTCTATTATTATACCTGTTCCAATTTATGACTTATAATTAATTTGTGTATCCCAACTTATAAATTCAAAGTTATTATCAACATGTTTGTATGTATTGGAAAAATAGCATATGCATATGCTCTTAGTTTATGATAAAATTTTATGCCCACGAACTCATGATAAATTGATGCTATCATAAGGTAAAAATGCACGTATTACATCCAACTATTCTTACTTGCAAAATGGAACACAGTAGAGTTTGGCTCCTTTTTATTTCATGGTTTACTAGAGGCTGGAGCTCATTGCCTTTGTTCAGAATCAGGACAGAGTAATGTAGAAAATATTACTTGCCCAGGAAAGAACAAAATTCCAAGTTCAAAGTATAGTAATATTTAATTCATGGTGTGTTAATTCTTTCCTAAATTTGAAAAATCACAGGCAGAATTTTTATGAGTTGAGGACTGTTTGCATAGCATTTGTTGATAATAATTTCAGCTTTCAGCATTCATTGCAGGTTTAGGAAAATAATTCTTACAGATTCAAGGCTGGGGCAGGGGAAGTAAACTGTTAACTTGTTATGTACAGCATGGTGCTCATGATCTGTTTCCATTTTCAGTGTTGAGTCAAGTTATTAGGAGTTTAAAAGTCTTGATTCTTATCTCCAAGTTCAGCCTCAGGATCTGTATTTGGAAGCAAAAGCAGCTCCCTTTCCTCTTGTCACAGTGGACTTCACAAGATTCAGGTTCAGTTTTCACTCCACACTCTCCCTCGCTTTATTTGCAATGAATTTCATGCAAGAGAAAATTTTAACTTTGTGAAAGATAAAATTTCAACAGACTTTTAAAAAATCATAGGAATTCCCTAACCACACTGGAAGTTCAATGAGCTATCCATTGTGCAGCAACCCAGAAATTCCACTCTTAGGCATATACCCAAAAGATGTACATTCATACAACAAGAACATCTGTTCCACTATGTTTATAGCAGCATTATTTGTAACAGCCAGAATCTAGAAGCAACCTAGATGCCCCTCAACTGAAGAGTGGATAGAGAAAATGTGGTACATTTACACAATGGAGTACTATTCAGCAGAAAAAAAACAATGGAATCTTGAAATTTGTCAGGAGATGGACAGCACAAGAAACCATCCTGAGTGAGGTAACCTGATGAGAGAGGCCAATGCAATAGGGAATATAATATTTTTATTTATAAGAATAAGAAATTACACACAAAGTTTGGAGGATCAGAAGCATGTCTGTCTTCCAGAGGAAGGAGAAGAGAGATTCGTTTCTCTTTCAGATCCTTTTATCCTATATTTCCTTATCCCTGCCCCTAGGGCTGATAGCTTTGTGGGGCTCACCCCTACAGTAACCTAGTCACAAAAAGACAAACATGGTATGTACTTACTAATTTATGGATTTTTAGGCGTGGATCAGGGGAGTGCTTGAGCGGATTGGGAGCAAGGGGGGAGGGGAGAAGGAGACAGGAATAAGAGGAGGGGAGAAGAGGAGGGGAGAGGAGAACATGGGGGAGCAAGAAGATTGAGCCTGGGAAAAATAGAGGAGAGCAGGAAGAGAGATACCATAATAGAGGGAGTCATTTTAGGTTTGAGGAGAGATCTGGCACTAGTGAGATTTCCAGAGATCTACAAGGATGACACCAACTGGAAAACTAAGCAATAGTGAAGAAACTACCTTAAATGCCCCTCCCTGATAATGAGTTTGACTCTACCTTATTTGTCATCCTAGAACCTCCATCCAGTGACAAATGGAAGCAGAGGTAGACATCCACATCTAAACACTGAACTGAACTCCTGGAACCCAGTGACAGAGAGGGAGGAGTGATGAGCAAAGGGGTCAAGACCAGACTGGTGAAACCCAGCTGAACTGAACAAGGGGGAGACCTTGGACCCCAGAATGATGATTGAGAGGCCAGCATGGGACTGATCCAGACCCACTGAATGTGGGTGTCAGTGAGGAGGCCCAGGCAACCTAGGGGGGCTTTGTGTAGTATATCAGTATTTATCCCTGGCACACAAATGGACATTGCATTCCCATCCCAAAATGAGGGGTGCTCTCTCAGCCTGGACACTGAATGTAATGACAGAATCTGGAGATCCTCTATGGAGAGCCACACCCTCCCTGGGGAATGGAGTGGGGATTGGCTGGGGAGCTGGGGGGGAGAGGGGAGGAGGGGAGGGAGAGGGAGCTGGGATTGACATGTGAAGCAAACTTGTTACTAATTTAAATAAAAATATAAAAGAATCATTGGAATTAAAGTCAGAAAATTCAACCAGGGTCTAGAAACAGGCAAATTATCACTTAAATATTCTATTAAAGAAGAAAGACATATGAATAAAATTCAGCCATAGAAAGTAAAATAGAAGGGAAAAGACAGGAAGAGAGGTGAGAATAACCTTTAGAACAGGCAGAGAACAGGGGGAAAACTAATAATCACTTCCCATGACTGCTATGTCCTGTCTATCACCATCCTTTGAAATGCTAATTATCAGGTTAACTACTTTCCAAAATTCTTTAAGAACTTTTCTTCCCAGTCTGAATGTGGGATTTATTCAAAGTATTTTCATTTCCTTGTGATACTTTTGGAAGCATTTGTTTATGGAAAGGTTGGGGAATATGAACTCTTAGAGCTTGAAATAGCTGTAATCACATCCTGTGTGTGACTTCTACAACTCCCAAAGTCTTCAATTGTTTTGTTATACTCCCAACCCATGTTTTCACTACTCATGTTTACACTCTATACACAAGATTCGCAATAATTTAAAATTTATCCTTTACATATTTTCTTACCCCAGCACTGCTCATGGCAAACTTTTATTTTTTAGCCAGTACCAATATGCACGTATTAAAAAGAAAAGCATCTGTATGCATTATCTGTATGGGATATTTCACTCAATTTAATAAATTTCAATTACATTTGTGTTTCTATAAATATCTTGATTTCATTTTTTTGGTTAAGTAAAATTCCATTGTGCATGTGTATCACATATGTTTCCTCAGTTCATCTATTGTCAAGCATGTTGGCTGAAGAAATACCCCTATTTGCCAATAAGACTTGATTTAAATTAGAGTATGAAACATCTGCTCCTATTATAACTACAGTTTGCTTACTAATAGCTGTTTCACTAAGAAGCTGGAATGAGAAGGTATTTCAGAGGCTAGTATAGTTGAATAAAATAATCCCTAAAAAGCAACAAGTTTTACACAAGCCATCTAAAATCTCACTTCTTGATCATGAAAGAATTTTGAAGTAGAAAAAATGAGCAGCAAGACTCATTAGGATTTTGAATAAAGTTTAAGAAAAGAGTTTAAGGTGAGGTTTCAGTAAAAATAGATAGTATCAGGGAAGACAAAAGATAATTTCTAGTTAAAAATTTGAGGGTATAAATAATCAAATGAATGAAAACATAGCAGCCAAAGTCAAGATTTGTCTGAATTTATTCTAAGCCAAGAATAATAGCATTTCCATTGGTGTAAAGTTAAGGTACAATTTCTCATTAATTAAATATTTCCACTAATTTGAAAGTCATACATTTTTCTCCATGTTTCTGAGATATTTCAGGGAGGTAAATTTTGTTTCTTTTTTTATTATTTATCATAATATTTTATGCCTCTTTATATTAAGAGTCACACAGAGGAAATTTGGCTGTCATCTTTTGTTTATGTACATATGTTTATGCATTAACAAGCCATGTTCTCTGGATATTGGAAAGAATATAAAAGTTACACAGAGTAACAATTATAACGTATATAGCAAAGCCTTATTTTAAATGGATTATAATTAATCTTCAAGTTCTTTGATACTCACTATGGTAACCACAGAAAAACATGACTGAACTTTTGGTTGGTTCTGGAATGATTTATTATTCAAAATTGTAGCAGAGTAAATTTTAGCTATAAAACATGACCTTTTTTGTGTGATATTTCCTGAATCCTAACTCAAAGTTATTTGGCTTCACAGAGTGATTCAGTATCATAAATTTTTGTCATTCTATTCAAATAAAACTGTATTGAAGATGTTATTTTATTATAGGGAGTAAAACAGAAGCAAGCTAAATTAAATACAAATCCATACACATGTGTGCTAACATACACACAGTTTACATACATAGGTCCTGACAATATCCCCTGAGGAAAAAAAATCAGTGACAGAACTGATTATTTCACCCATTTGCCTGTGAGAAATATTATTTAAGACAATCTATCTCATAAACACTTGTGCCATGAAATTTCTCCTATGGTAGATTTTTGTTATATTCAATAGTTTTAAGAGTATTGTATCAATTTTACAGTGGATTATATAATATATTATGGATACTGAATGTTAAATGGCGATCTCAGTGATCACTTACTACATTTTTGACAGAAATTGCATGATCTGTTTTACATATACTTATTAATATACTTCTCTCAAAAGTTCTTTGAGTTTTTCTGTCATAGTTAGCTTCAACTGTCAACTTGATAAAAAATATATAGACACCTTTGAAAGGGAGTCTCAATTAAGTAATTTCCTCCCTCAAAATCATCTGTGGCAGTGTGTGAGGCACTGTTTTAGCTGACAATTGAAAAGGAGGGTTCAGGCTTCTTTGGGGAGTACCAAACACAGGCAGATGTGCCTGAGCTATATAAGAAGAGTAGTTTAGCTGGGCAGTGATGGCACATACTTTTAAACCTAGCACTCAGAAGGCAGAAGTGAATGGATCTCTGAGTTTGTGGATAAGCTGATCTACAGAGTAAATTCCAGGACAGGAAATCCAGGGCTACACAGAGAAACTGTCTCGAAAAATCAACAAAAAAGAGAGGGGGAGGGAGGGAGAGAAGGAGAGAGAGAGAGAGTTTAACATTAACCTGGAAGTGTTTTCTTCTTTAGTTCCTGCCTTGACTTTACAAATTGAATTGCTGGTTGGTTTCCCTTAATGTTGGACTATGACCTCTAAGTCAAATAAGCCACTTCTTCCTCTGAGTTGCCTCTGGTCATTGTGTTGATCAAAGCACCAACAACATAAGGAAAACAAATGGGTATTAGAGAGTTGGGTGTGGCTGTCATGGTCCAGTTTGTGGGAGAAAGGAGGGGGTTGTGTGGTCTTCATAGTCATTGAGTCCTCAAAGCTTAATAAACTTTTCTGTGGATAATTGGAAGGCAAGAATCCTGAGAAACTGGCAGATTTTAGAGGTCTGTCTAATGAAGTTTCAGAGGTAAGGCATCACTTTATAAGGCCATTTGTATGGAATTTTGAATTAAAAATCTTTGGAACTAAGATTTATTTTCATTTTTGTGTATGTGTGTGCACCTGTGTAACATTGTCTTTTGTTTTTTGAGACAGAGTTTCTCTGTGGCTTTTGAGTGTGTCCTGGAACTAGCTCTTATAGACAAGGCTGGTCTCATGCCTCTACCTCCTGAGTGCTGGGATTAAAGACATGTACCATCACTACCTGGGTAAAGTTGTGGTTTGTAAGGTGATGTGTCTGTGTGTCAAAGTTAATAAGGAATGTAATGTTGTAGTTACATGCCTTAACTGTTAGCTTGATGCAAACCTAGAGACACCTGGAAAGAGAGATCCTCAGCTGTAGAATTGCCTCCAGTAGATTGGCATGTTTGCAAGTCTGTGGGGTGATTTCTTGGCTTCAAATCTGCATAGAAGGATCCATTCATCTGTGCTTGGTACCATTTCTAGACAAGTAGGTATAGGGTACGTAAGAAAGAAAGTAGCTCAGCAAGTCAGAGGAGTGATGCTAGCAAGCAGTGGTCCACCAAGGTCTCTGCTTCATTTCCTGTTGAGGCTTCCTCAATGGTGGAATGTGGTAAGGAAATTTGAGTAAAAGAAATAATTTCTTTTCCAAATTGTTTTTGGTCATAGTGTAACAGAAAGCAAACTACAAGTAGCTCTATTTTTACAGATGCTGCAACTAAGATTCAGGGATTACTAGTTCAAAAAGTGTTGGGAATTTTTGAACAGGTCCACTCAGGTCTTAAATAAAGTACCATTTTTTTCTGTTTACACTGATTCCTTCAGTGTAGTTGACAAAGTATTAAGTAATGCATTTACTCTTTAGGATTATGGTAAACTGAAAAAATAGTATAAATAAATGTAACAGCATTCAGAATTCTACAAACTACAAGAAAAGAAAACAAGATAAACAATATTGATTTTAACTATATTGTACTAGAGTATAATTAGTATGTTACTGAACAACCAGGAAAGAAAAAAGAAAGAAAGAGAAAAAGATAGATTCTTCAGATGAAACTTATAAAAATAACAAATGGTATGTTCTACAGAGAATAGTTTTAAAAGAGAATTTTATCTTCATTAATGTTTGTATCTAATAGCAGACATTTTTACATAAATGATATTTGGATGCTTAAGGAACTATGAACTAGAAAGGAAAGAATATATTCAAACACAACTTTCATACAAGGAGAAATGACCAGTGAAAATGAAAGCAATGTTAAAACAATTTTGTTAGTGTTCTTATCAAGCTAAAATACAAATTTCCTTTTGTCTATTTATGACATTTAAGTTGATTATTGATGTAGAAGTCTTTAGTTTGAAAACATATCATGATGCCTGGTTTTTATTTTGAGAATCCTCTTTACCACACTTTACTAAAAAGAAGGGGCTTTGAAGTTTAATTTGAACTAAGAAGAGGAACATTTCTACAGAAATGTAAACAATTGCAGATCACTAGCAGATATAACAGATAAGAACACTGGGTTGGCATCTAATAGCATGACATATTCAATCACAGCAGGAAGTGTGTTTCTAAGCATGAATTCCTTGCAAGGGAAGAGGCAAGAGCAGATGCCACCTTGTAAAAATCCTTGTATGCTTATTTAAATGTCTACAGGCAGGGACATTGCATAGCCAAAGTACTGTTTCAGAGATCATGCTGGCACAGGCAACCTGGAGATAGGAAGAGTTTTTTCTATCCTCTTTAACTCTCATTTTCAGTTGCAAAATGATGGAATTATGTGTATATGGTGATTTTATTTTATTTTATTCTGTCAAATTGCTAGTGGACTTTTTTGACACCAATACAAGGAAAATGCACTGGGCTCAAAAACATCAGATTTAACTGCTAGGGATGATTTTCCAATACTGCCTCTAAAGTTTCTTCTGTAACCCTGGAAAACAACAAAACCCAGATCCCAATGTCAAGTCAATTAATTTGACAGGAAATTTAGATTCAACAGGGTTAATGTCAGCTACCTACTCCCAAACTATTTTATATGGAGGAGTGAAATTTTATAGTGACCTTTAAAGACAAAAATTGCAGTGTGTGAGGTAAAAACATATTGAAGAATATTAATAGCACTTTAGACATTACAGAAGCAAAGATTAGTGATTTGAAGTCATTGTAATAAAACTTACTCAAAATAATATAAAAGAAATGTCTAAAACCAACTCAGGGAAGTAATGAACACACATACTTGCACAGATGCAGAGACACATATGTGCACACACACACATACATACATATATGAAAGCCCACATATAAGCATATATAAGGAAACTCAGATAAAGCTAAGTACTTGCTGTTCTAAGTGACAAAATATCTGAACAAAAAATGAGAAATTGTTCTTTATTTAAGTAACAAATTCTGACTTTCAAGAAAGAAAGTGAATGAACATCAAACACACAGAAATAAGAAAACTAAAAGTTTATGATAATATATTTGTTCAAATATTGTCATAAAATAAACTTTTAAAAACTAGAAAACACAAGATATATACAAATGAAAAGAATAGTAATGGTTGTCATCAAGATGAACGCAGACTGATAGTAGATATAATTGACATTTATAGAACAAGTTTGCCAACAACAGAACATTCATTTCTTCAAGTTATTAGAGATTTTTATTCCTAAAAATAAAATGATATTAATAACTATGAAATGACTCTAGTTAAATAAAATTCATACTATCATCACAAAGTAATTAATAACAAAACTCACAAAAATGCTCTACAAAGATCTTAAACATTTATCGACACACATCAGAATAAATCATAAATAAATAAAACAGAAAATATGTTTAAGTAAAACTTAAAACACAATATTCCAATATGTGTGGCACAAGCTAAATCAGGGATTATAAAGATGTTTATGGCACATGGTTTTCATATTAGGAAAGGAGGTTACAAATCAATTTATACTCTGAAAGAAGAACCAAAAATGTAAATGAAACAAAAAAGGAAAAGAGTGAACATAAATAAGAATGTAATTGAATGCAATAACATGAAAACAAAATCAATATGGAACAAGTCAAAGACCCTTGGTGAATTTTAAGTTTTGAAATTAAAATCATTAATTTCATGTAATCATTAAAATAATTATATCATTTTCTTGGGCCTGGTGTCTCTTCACAACAGTAGAACAGGAACGAAGATGAAATGTGACAGTCATTTAGGAAAAACTATATATAGTCACGTTGTTCAAGGAATGTTTATTCTATCAACATGAAGAAATGCTAATGCTTCACTTCTTGTTTATAAGTGAAAGAATACTCTGAAACCCAAACACACGATCATAACAAAAGTAAACAAAGCCACATATCACCACTACTTGTGACTATAAACACAAAGATTCAGCATGAATTTTACCAAATCAAGTAAAAATGTGATAAGCATTAAAATCTCCAGAAAACCCTGGCAATGGTGGCACATGCTTTTAATCCCAGCTCCCGGGAGGCAGAGGCAGACAAATCTCTGTGAGTTCAAGACCAGACCTGTCTAAAATAGCTAGTTCCAGGACAACCCCCAAAGCCACAGAGAAATCTTGTCTCAAACCACCCCACCAAAAAAACAGAAAACTATTATTTTGAGTAATAAATAGCAATACATCTCAGTAAAGATGAAGCATATTTCTGGCCCATGAACTGTTAAATAATGTTGAGAAAAAGGAATCTGGATGTGAACATATGAACAGGTATCACTGTAAGTTTTACTGCTCGTTGTCATACTCAAATTAATGTGTAGATTTCACGAGACACTGATTAAAATCAATCAGCTTTTTTATTTAAATAATTTAAAATTTAAAATTTGAAAAATGTCAAATAAGTGTGGAGGTGAATATCAATCAGGAGGCATAGAACAGCTTTGTCTGCATAATGACTTCTAGGATGCAAGGCTTATGTAGAGAACTGATCCAAAAAAATCATATGGAAATTCATAGACTGTCTTAAAAATAACTAAAACAAAGTTTAAAGGAGATAAACCTTGGTGAATTAACATTATCTTGTTTCAAAGCTCATTTATTATGAAAGAACAGCGTCTAAGACAGAATGTACTTGGTTCAAATGCATTGAAATAGAGAAACGGAACAAGATAAAATGTGAGAACAGATTCAGGGGCACATGAAAATGTGATTTCTGAAAGTGTTGCAAAGAAAATGCACAAGAATCTATTTTTATTTTAGTAATAGTCTATGGCAATTGACTACCATCTTCAAAACAAGACAAAAATTTGATACACACTTTATAACATATGTAAAAATCTAACTAAAACTATTTAGTAAGTATAAATAAGAAATCTAAAAATATTTTTGGTAAAATGTATGAATTTTTTGTTGTTTGCATTGACCAATATGTTATTAGAAAAGCAATGAAATAGAAATTTATTAATGAAAAAAGATAAATTTGATTATACAAATTAAAATCTTCAGTTGATAGAAAAATTAGATTAAAAGGCCACAGACTTAGATAAAACATTTAAAGAATGCGTGTATGATAAAATATTTGTGGGTTCATATAGAAAAATATTTGTATACAAAAATACCCTTGACCCTCAATAGTAATGAATAAAGCCAAGCTATCAAACTTTTCAAGAGGTTTGACTATATGCCTCACAATAAAAAATACACATATTGCAAGTATTTATATGAATAGATTATTAACATCATTAGCCCTTATAGAAATACAAAAAGAAAAATAATGAGACTTTTCTCTGCATCTATTTAAATGCTTAAAATTGAGGTTTTTAAGCTAAGTATTGTCAACAGTATATAGCATTGGAAGTTTTAAGCATTGCTCATGAGAAAAGAAAGTATAATAAAAAAGTGTTAAAATAATTTGACAAAAATTTTATGTTAAACATAGTAATTGCCATGCATTAGCCATTTATATCTAGATATACTACAAAATGAAAAATATTATGTCTACACCATTGTATGTTAGCATTCATATTATTTGTAGGTGACAAAACCCATAAACCATTGTTACTATTATATAAAATAATAATAATCTATCATCCAATTAATATGTTACTGACACTTGTAGAATCTGCATTAGTCACCAATCAATATATTTTGAGTTAAAGACAAAAATCTAGTGATGCTGTATATATGAATATTAACAAATACAAACTAATGGCAAAAACAAAATTAGTTCTTTCTGGGTAAAGGGACTAATGAGTGACACACAACGAAAAAATTATGATAAGGCATGAGGAATCTTTTGTGAAATGACGCATATTTCATTCCTATAGGCATTTCTTTCTATGTGTACAGTGACCAAATTCAGTTGCATCTCTTAGAAAATTTATTTTATGTAAATTATAATGTAATATTTTGCTATGTAGCCCATTGAAGTCAAGACTGATGTTGAACTGCATTGAATTTCAGACTCCTCATGCTGATATTAAAAGCACGCAACACCACAACTGGCTTACTTTAACAGTTTTGAATCTATTCTTTTAGAAAATTATGTTTTGTGAAGATGTTACAAGAACATATTTGGAAAAATGTCAGTGAGTCAGAGTATTTTATCACAGATATTTAAAAAAATTAGAAGTCCAAGTTTGCTTTAACTGTCAACTCGGTACAGCCTAGAGTCATCTTAGAAGGCAGTACCTATTCTTGAATCCCCTGAACCAGATTGAACTGTGTGTATCTGTTAGAGACTGTCTTGATTGTTAATTGGTGTAGGAAGTCCCAGACCACTGTGGGTAGTATCATTTATAGGCAGATGATCTTGAACCATGTAAGAAAGCTGGTGTAACGTGGGTCTGAGTCGAGCCAGCAAACAATACTCTTCCATGATTTCTGCTTTAGGTTCCTTCTTTAGTTTTTGTCCTGTCTTTCCTCAATGACTGTAAGGTGAAACATAATTCAAGAAAATACTGTTATCCCCACTTCATAAACTGCTTTTGGTCAGAGTGTTTTATCCGAGCAAAAGAGATGAAACTAGAAACACTAGCATATGAAGGGAATAGTAAAAATAGAACAGGCTATTAGTGAAAAGCCAGCTTTTTTTCTTTTATTAAACTTCTCTGGAGACAATGTTTTGCTTTATTATGTGAGAAGGATATGTATCACTCTCATTGCCCTACCTTTAGTGAAATATTATTACTTACTTATTTTTTTCATTAATCAGGAGAGAAGTGACATTAATATTATTTTGTGACTTCTTAAATAACATTGGTTTAGTACTTTCAATAGTGTGTGTATTTTTCTGTCTTGCTCCAAACCTTTAGTTCCTTCAAGGATCAGGTAATATTTTATAAAGACCATCACAGTATATGTGATTTAGAAGTGACTGTTTACATATTTTACACTTGTCACTGCCTTTCCATATGTGTTGTACCTCTCCATATCTGAATCCATCCCTATCATATATATATATATATATATATGTATAAAGGAATAATAAGCTTCTTTCCTTGTTTATGTGATATGGTTTTGAAGGAATATTTATATGTAGCAGTTGTGTGGTGGGTACGTGTAAAGGAAAGACACGGATGGAGTACCCTCATGTTGCCAGGTTCTCTTGACCTAGATTCACAGGTGATCTTCATCTTCTAGCCTCTATTGCTTGCTGTTGTTTATTCACAACTGCTGTGACTCTAGAGTTTCCTGATTGTGTTAGCCATCTTGAATCTAAGGATGTATTATTACAGGGTTTTGCTCTACCTTTATATACTCTCCTTCCACCAGATAAAGAACAACCACAAAAAAATCTAATTTGGCTCCCTCAGTCAAGTTCTGTGACTGCCAGTAGAAGCTCTGTGATGGTTCACAACCCAGAAGGCAGGACTTCTGCCAAAATTATGTGAGGAGAATAGAGCTGAGAGAACAAATTTCTGTGCTTGAAGAAAGTGGAGATTTTTATTTGAAACCTCTTGATTTTCTACATTTTATCATTTCTGCAAAATCAGTTATTGGTACACATGACTGGGAGAGGCTATTGTCTCCAAGCCATTATGTATGGTTTCCCTCATCCAGTATTTCATTCTGTTGTCTCTAACACATTACTATTGTCTAGAGCAGTGTTTCTCAACCTGTGGGTCATGACCCCTTTGGGGGTCAAACAACCCTTTTATGGGGGTTTCATATCAAATATTAACATTGTGACTCATAAAATTAGAAAACTACAGTTATAAAGAAGTAACAAAGCCGGGTGGTGGTGGCGCACGCCTTTAATCCTAGCACTCGGGAGGCAGAGGCAGGCGGATCTCTGTGAGTTCGAGGCTAGCCTGGTCTACAAAGTGAGTTCCAGGACAGCATCCAAAGCCACAGAGAAACCCTGTCACGAAAAAACAAAAAAAAGCAGTAACAAAAATAAATGTATGTTTGGGGTTACCACATCATGAAGAGCTGTATTAAAGGGTCATAGCATTAAGAAGGTTGACTAGAGTTTCAGATATCTTAACAAATATTTCTCCAAGCAGTAGAAGAAAATTGAACCATGACTCTAAAAGAATTTCCTAGTGGATCTTTTCTTTCTTGGACACTCAGTGGGGAATTTCTTCTTATCTCCTCTGGCTATTTTTATTTCCAGCCCATCAAAAGTGAAACTATCAACAGAGCCACAATGTGAGTGAATCTCCAAAAATTATACTGACTAAAAAACCCCAAATTTAATTTTTAGGCCCACTGAGTATGGAAACAGACATCACCAAAGTCATGTATTGTCCTGTTGGGTTGCATCTTTAGACCAAGAGACCATTTTGGTGGCTCCATTCTTGTTAATTTTCAGAAACATTAAGGTAGTCTCTGGTGTTTGAAACCAATATTTTTTTTCAAACAGAAATTTTTGGAGGAGTAAAGAAGGAGAAATTTCACATAAATAATATGTGGTAATGTTGAACGTAATAGAAAATTGTCACTGGTATGCATACTTATTTATTAAGGTGATCACTTTCAAGTAGGTTCAGTTTATTGGATGTCAGTAAAATATCAATGAGGCTGCTAAAATAATAAAGCAATATTACAAAGAGTAAGTCTTAAAAGATGTAGATGGAAGTTTCTGTTCCACCCAGTCCTGCAGGTGTCCATTCCCAAATAAAGCCACAGAGGTTTATATTAATTACAAATTGTTTGGCCTATTTCACAGGCTTATTACTAACTGGCTATTACAATGTAAATTAATCCATAATTCTTATCTATGTTTAGCCATGTAGCTTAGTACCTTTTCTCAGAAAGGCATTCTCATCTTGCTTCCTCTGTGTTTGGCTGGTGACTGCTTCTCTGTATTCTTCTTCCCAGAATTCTCCTTGTCTGGTAGCCTTGCCTATACTTCCTGCCTGGCTACTGGTCAATCAGTGTTTTATTAAGCCAATAAGAATGACAAGTCTTTACAGTGAACAAGAACATTAGCCCACATCAAAGTGATTTATATGCTTTAATCGGGTTTTTTAATACTGAAAAATTAAAAATATAAATTTGCCAAACATTTTAAATCCTTCTTGTAAATTACTGTTATTTCTGCTGATCTGGTCATTAGAACTACTGTTGTTGTTTTTTCCTCAATGGCTTCATTTCTATTTTAAAAAATGGTGCATGGCAATATAATAATTTCTCTTTCAGGTCTAAACCACAATGTTTTGAAGGTTAAATTTCTAATTGCCTACTTTTAGTAAAACTTTGAATATTATTAAGAAATCCCATGAAATAAAAGTCAAATAAACACTTAAGAAGGTGAGGGAAAATTAAGCATTAAATAAGTAATAATCAGGAAGTTTCATCACTTAGATACTTGGGGCTGCTTATCTTTAATATACTGATTCCATCTATTTTCCTCATACTTATTTTTCCCATGATGCAGACATTTTGTAAAACCTCAAATGACTTAATTTAGATTACACATTCATAACAGTAGAATAAAATCGTTAGTCCATCACAAGGTGTTAGTTTTTTGACAAAAATTCCTTTGTAGATCATATTAAAGTCAAACCATTTCAGATGGAGAAACTATTATGGCTTATGAAGGTGGGATAAATCTAATAACAGAAATTCTAACATTTCTTGTCTGTGGGTAGAGAAAGATGAAACTACAAAATAATAATTGGGGAGACATAATACTTCTGGTTTGAAGATGAATAAGGAACTCCAAATGAACTAATGCAGAAGCATAACCTAAAAATCTCTTGCATAGATTTTCTATTAAGGTGACTAAAACTATTCCATGGAGCTGAACTTGAGAACTCGGCAGCAAAAAATAGAAATCTTTTATGAAGGGAACCTGTTAGCTATAAATACTGATCTAGTTAGTTAGGAAGTGAAACTACATTGAAAATATTAAAGGATGACATTTTGTCAATGAATCTTTCTATGTTTTCTTAAATTCATATATCAATTCATGATTTTCAGTGCATTATCCTTAAGCAATGTCATAGCAACCTTTAAGTCAATGAGAACAAAACGATGAAGCTCCTAATGAGAATATATACAGTCTTTGCTCTTCTTCGACTCTTGTGACACCAACAATGAAGGTTATTTAGGTTATCCCAAAGATAGATGTGCTCACAGTGAGAGTGATGTAGGATGATGCTAAATATAGCTGCGTTAAGATTTTTGTTATTCAGCAGAGAGAAATATTTTATGACTTATAAATTTTTAGAAACAAAATCCATGATTCAAATATTAAAGCATTCTAAATAATAATAATAAAATGTCCTTTCAATATTGATATTTTCATAATAAAAGCAGGCTTTATTGCAGTTGTTTGCTGCTTAGGCTCAAATGTAATAATTGTATTAAATATGTTATTAGTCAGGTAAAATGCAAATCAAATTATGAATTAACATATTAAACCTCAATTCTGTGACTAAAACCCTAAAGGAATATATTCTTTCTTTGAGTTTGCACCCTCCAAGTGGATTTTGTTCTAAATTCATATTCCATTTTGTGTTCCTCTCTTTTTGGTGTGTGTGTGTGTGTGTGTGTGTGTGTGTTTGTGTCAATGGTTGTGGATATTAAGGAAATATGGCATGAAATCCACCTTAATGATTTGTACTTATTGTTCATTTTAGGCCATGTCATACATCACAAAACTAAAATTTACTGTGATTGTTAATTTGTTAATTTTGGCTGTCAATTTGATGAGACCTCAGATTGAATAAGAAGCATGTGTTATGAGGTTATTTCTGCAAGAATGGTATGGCCTATGTATAAAGGTCTAAAGGGAAAATAGTTATGCTTGCGTTTGCCCACTCACAATTGCTTCTTCTTGATAAATGAGTCTAAACTGTTGCTACCCTTGCTGATGCTGCAATCCTTTTCCTGGCATCAGAACCTAGCCTATTTGGCCTTCCAGTATTGGCTAAAGCCCAGCTAGATGTTCTCCTGTGATCCTCTAGGATTTGATTTTCAGAAAGGAAATATTGATGAAACCAGCCTAATGTACTGAAGCGTTACCAGATTCTTAGGCTGTACAGCAATCAGACAGATAGTTGGACTACCCAGACTGAATCCTGAAATCCAATACAGTGCATCCCTTTTGCAACATCCATCCATTCTATGCATTCCATTTTTCTCAATAATCTCAACTAACATACTTACTCATTTTATAAGTTTATTATACTTCCTATTCCCATTGAACTACACACCATTCTCCCCTACCCCACTCTCTCTTTAGGCTCTAAGAGATACCATCATGTTTTCTGATCCTTTAATGATGAGGTTCCTTTAGGTACCTCTTGGGAACCTTGCATTACTTGTTTTATAACGTATGCCACTTAATTATCTCCTCATTGCCAAGCATACATATGTGACAAATTGACAGCATAATGGATAAAGCAAACAGTGATAATTACAAAATATCCATCAGCTTCAAAAATTATGGAAACATTATCAGTAGTTAAAATTTCTTTAATTAGATAACTTTTCTATTTTACCTGATCATAAGCCTAGAATCAATAAGATTTAGGTGACATAAATGAGATTTACAGTAAATGTCCTAAAGAATGGTCAGTTTTAGAAAATATTATAGTAAAACTTGATGACTCATTTAAATATGCCTAAGACTGAAGCTAGATATGAAGTCATTCATATCTATCACTATATCAATGTAAGTGTGATTGAATTAACCTAAACTATGTGTGACATTTGGGTAATTATAATAGCAAATTTTATTAAAATTATGAGATAATATAATAAGATCACGAATACATGAGGTATATTGACATCACATCATATATCTATCTAGTGAATATCGTGACATAGGAAGAAAAGCAGTGGCTTCAGGACCAGAATTTTGCTTCAAATCTCATTGAAACACATTAATTTTGTCTATAAGTCATGTTAGGTTTTTAAAACTTGGAGTCATCATCTGTTAGCAGATGCAATTCTCCTTTTGTACAGGATCAAGTGTAATATTTAGAGACCACAATTAATAAAAGGAAAATCACATTAAAATGTTAATGTATTTTGTATCTCAGATTTTATGATACACTTCCATAATTTTGACATTAAAAGCATCCATGCAAGTTAATTAATTTTACCCCATTTAACAAGATTAGGAAGACTCAGAATTTAATTGACAACATAGTCTCACAGTCTACAGATGTCAGAGGTAGGATTTTGATTTGAACTGGGACTATCTTACTCTAAACTACATGCTCTCACAAATACTTTTATTAAGTGCTCTACATATCATTATTTTATTTGTTCATTAAAATGGAGCAAAATGAGAAATACACAAAGTATTGAATTTTCTTGCATAGTTGAATATCTGTATATAGCAGAGTGTAAAATACTTAATATCATTCTTAGGATACTTGAAAACTTATAAATCTCTGAATTCATGTCTATAGACTTGAAGCTAAAATAAACTAAAAATTTTTTTGGTTTTACGAGACAGGGTTTCTGCGTATTGTTTTGGAGGCTGTCGGTCCAACCTGGCCTCGAACTCATAGAGATCTGCCTGCCTCTGCATAAACTAAATTTTTGAAGAAAACATATTCAGTGACTTGCAACTAACTTAAGATGGGACCCCAACCCTCTGCACTTTAGGCGCCCATTTATACTTAAAATGTTTTGATTATGCATGATTTTCACCCATGCATGTCCTTTAAGGATGTCCATGAGGTATGATGAAATAAATTTCTTTTTATAAAATGCATTATCTACATAATATCAAGTTTTGAGGACACTGTCATAGGCTAAATTCTGCTAAGAAGTCCGGGATGGTTTTAGGTTTGGAAGAATTATTTTCATTCTCATTATTAAAATGACTTTGTGCCTTAGGGAAACCTTGAACAATTTAGCCTGCTCAAACTGTAGATGTGGAAATAAAAAGTGATTCTTTGTATACAAATGAGATACTTAAAAACGAAGTACATCTTTTTTTTAAACAAAAGTTACATTTGAAGTAACTAAAAAGTGTACTCATTACCTTGACAAACTTTTGTTTTGTTTTCACTGTAATAAATCTAGACTAAGCAAATGGAAAGTGACTATGTTCCCACCCAGATGATTTAAAAGTATTTGAGTAGCAGATATAACTCTAAATGTAGACTTTTCCCCTGTATTAAGTAAATCATAACCATCATTATAACTATTTCTCATTGACATTTACTCCAGTAAAAGGAATCAGTACACCAGTAAGTGTTCCTAGCTTTTATGATTTGGACATCATTAGGTTTAGCACAGTTACCTAGGAAACTTGGCTCTGGACACAGACAAGCAATGAAGGTTATAATTTTTGGAATATTATTCACATTTGAGACATTTCTAAGATTTTTCTTTTCATTGTAGAAGAACAATGAAGTGAATGTAAGGTTTTTTTGTTGTTGCTGTTTTGTTTGTCCTTTTTGAGTGACACCTGAGCACTTGCAGAGGAGGAAAGCTGGTATTCTTAAGATGTTATCAGACAGAATGCAAGAGATATATGACATGGGAGAAAGGTTGCAGACTGTCACCTTATGGACAAGACACAGTCACCACAATCATAAATTTATAGTATCTGTTGTTGCCTGCTCTGGGTCAATCAAAGAACGGGGTCCGACAATGGTCGGGTATGGATGAAAGAGGGACTTCTGGGCCCAATGTCTGATGAAATATTTGCTAATAATAGATTCATGAAAAGGGTGAAATGTTGCTTTCAGTTGTACAGTAATTGATGATACCACAAGTTTCCAATATATAGTTACAATCCAATACTCACACAGAGGGGCCTGTTTAAACTAAGTGGGTAAAATACACACACACACACACACACACACACAGAGAGAGAGAGAGAGAGAGAGAGAGAGAGAGAGAGAGAGAGAGAGAGAGAGAGAAACACAAACAAACAAACAAAAAGAAACAATAAAAATCCAAAGTCATAAACCTGGTAAAGGGTCTGATAGCTTTTGGGAATGTAGTGGATAGGGATTGGATGGAGATTCGAAAAGGTAATATGAAAGTAATCAAAATAGCTTACATATATGTACAAAATTATTAAACAACAAAATCAATTTTAAAAGAAAAAGATAATATTATCTTCATAACAAACTTCATTTGCATTACCAGGAAGATATTTTCTTAAAATAGTGAATCACTTTTATAATTAATTAAAACAAAGCACAGTAATATTGGCACTTATATTTTCCATTAATTCCATTGACAAATTTCTACCAGAGTGCATACATATGTATATGTGTGTATGAACCATTATATATATGTATATATATTCATACATGCTTTTTGTTTATCTTTCTTGAATTGTTTGATTCAATAAAATATAATGGTATTCAGATTTTCTAAGGGTATTAGGTACTGTCTATCAAATATTATTAATGTTTCTCCAAAAGAAAACATTAAAATGCCTTGAGAAATGAAGCAGCATATATAATTAAATCGGTTTCTCTTTTATTTCCTGTTTTTCTGTATTTCTGTGGGACATACATTGATATCTTGTAGGTCTAGATTAAAAAATCTTTCACTAGAAATTTCCTTATGCACGTCATTGCCTATCACATATCCACAAACAGAATTCAAAGAAGAGATGAGGTTTTAGTTATCCCCACATTCAGAAACTGCACTCTGAAATTGTCTTTATTCGATGTCAGCTTTGACTTTCAAGAAAAAAATGTTTGTGTGCCCCCCATGTGTGTGTATGTGTGTGTTTATATGTACTAGAGTGTTGAAGCTCCTTATTAACCATGCATTAGAATTATTAGAGTTTATTTTTACATAAGTGAAGTAACGTTTTACAGAGTTCCAATAATTTTGAATAAATGATAACATTGTATACATGGTATTCAGTACTATGAGAGTTCTTAGAAATGTTTTTCACATGAAGGTGAAATTTTGATATACAGCATCTCCTAAGCTCAAGTTATACATTTTGTTAACATAAAAAGCTTTTTAAAAAAGAGTGCCTGCTACATCAGGTTATGTTTTTCACAGCATGAATTTTTTCGTAGACACATGCCTAATAGCTGTTATTACCAAGTGACCAATTCCAAATGTGATTGATTCGCTAAACTTTAGCAGTGCATTAAGTGAGTTCACAAACAAAATCAATACATCTGCAATTACTTTTCTTAATGTTGGCAAGAATCTATTATTGCAAAGGTAAGGGACATAAATATAAGTGGTCACCACACATATTAATTTGTCATGAGCAGCTTTATTCAGTGTCCTTTGAATACCAAGAAGTAAAGATCATAATTATTATTAGGTACCTTTCCTGACTGGGACTCAAGACTCCATCCTTATTTTTTTTGTTATTGCAAACAACTACATAGAATAATTTAGAAATAGTTTAGGATTAGTCACAGAGCTACCATGCTTGGAGCAGGAAGATCTATTGTCCTGTAGAGGAGCAGATTAGAAATAGGTATTATAGGAAAATAAATTTTAAGCTAAATGAATGATCTTCAGAAAGTACTTGCATGACTTTACAAATAATAATGCAACATTTCATATATAATGAATATGTACAGACAGCTACACTTTACTATTTGTTACCTTCTATGATTTTAATTTCAAGAGATCAATTTTCCAATTATTTTGTTTTAGACTCTCTCTCTCTCTCTCTCACACACACACACACACACACACACACACACATACATACACACACACAGACACAATATACATATATAGGTACATTCAGCATATATATACATATATAAATGTATATGTATTAATTCTGTAACATTAAATATTTCAGCTTATGAAACTTTACTATAACACCGAGAACGTATTTTTATGCTTTCTTGTAACACTCATATATTCCTCTAGTCACCTTCCCATGATATTGAACTAATTTTAATTTATTCCTTTGAGGAGGTAAGGGAATAGAATACCACAGATTATTTCCTTGGAGTGGCCTTCCAGCTGTGTTTAAAAGATGAATTAATGAAAGTATATGGATGCAACTTCGTTTGTTTTCATTTCTGTTAGAAAAAGTGAGATAGGTAGTATAAATAGTTATACATACTATATTGATTTTGCATATTTAATGTATCCTTCATAGTATATACGCTGCCTACTAGTTGTCAAAATATCACCAAGTACCTTATCTTTTTTCATTTTTATATATATTTTTTATATTTAAATTTAAATTAGAAACAAGGTTGCTTCACATGTCAATTCCAGGTCCCTCTGCCTTTCCTTCCCCTCCTCCCGTGCCCTTCCACCAACCCCCCCCCCAATATCTCCTCATTTCCCCAGGGAGGGTGAGGCCCTTCATGGGGGTTTCCATAGTCTGTCATATCATCCAGGGCAGGGCCTAGACCCTCCCCCAAGAGTCCAGGGTGAGAGTGCATCTCTCATTGTTGGATGGAAGTCCAAAGTCCATTTGTATACCCAGGATAAATACTGATCTACTACCCAAGACTCAATAGATTACCTAAGCCTCCTCACTAACACCCACATTCAGGGGGTCCTGATCAGTCCCATGCTGTATTCCCAGGCATCAGCCTGGGATTCAAGAGCTAACCCTTGTCAGGTCAGCCGTTTCTGGTGGTTAAACCAGCCCAGTCTTAATGCCTTTGGTCATAGTCCTCCCTCTCTGTCACTGGATTTCTTGAGTTCAGCTCAGTGCTTAGCTGTGGGAGTCTGCCTCTTCTTCCATTAGCTACTGAATGAAGGTTCTGTTTCCCAGACTCTCTGGCCATGGAATTGTAGGCTGGCACTCCCCAGATCTATGTCTAAAATCCATATATGAGAGAGTACATGCCATGTTTCTCTTTTTGTGACTGGGTTACCTCGCTCAGGATGGTTTCTTCTAGTGCCATCCATTTGCCTACAAATTTCAGGATTCCATTGTTTTTTTCTGCTGAATAGTACTCCACTGTGTAAATGAAGTACCCTATCTTTTAAAATCACAATTTGTAAAGTTTTATTCAAGCATTATACTATCTACTTTATAAAGTAACTACATCACCAAAATGTAACTTTCATAGACCTTCTAGGATTCATTGAAAGAGTTATGAATATAATGAATTCCACAATTATAATATATCACACACATATATATGTAGCATATGACATATAGCATAATATAGTAACTGGAAGCCAAATTCAAAAAAAATTTTTTTGATTTTTCCAGACAGGGTTTCTCTGTATTGTTTTGGAGTCTGTCCTGGAACTCGCTCTGTAGACCAGGCTGGCTTCGAACTCACAGAGATCTGCTTATCTCTGCCTCCTGAGTGCTGGGATTAAAGGTGTGTGCCACCAACTCCTGGCACCAATTCTTTTACTTAATAATAAAGCACATATTATTTTGGTAAGTTATGTTATCTTTTCTATATAAATTGTTTTATTTTATTTTATTTATTTTTGAGACAGTCTTATATGACCCAGGCTTGCTTTGAACTAACTATGAAGAAAAAGATGACCTTGCAATTCTGATTGTCATGCATTTACATCTGATGTGTTGCATTGCAGCAGTATACCACCATGTGTCAGTTTTACGGAGAGCTGCTGATTGAACAAAGAACTTGAATATGCTATGCAGGCATTCTAACAAATAGATGTATTCTCAAACTTGCTATATAGGCTCCTAAATCAAATATAACCTCTTTAAACTCTGTAAGAGTAATAATGTATTTACAATCAGTGTTATAAAAAAATTCACATGCGGTTTCCTGATGCTTATAATATCACTTGATTGTTGCTCAATTGTCTCTTGGAGCTTTGAATGAGAATGGCTCCCTATAGGCTCATACATTTGAATGTTTGGTCCCCAGGTGGTGGAACTATTTGGGAAGGATTAGAAAGTGTGATTTTTGTTGGAGGAGGTATGTCACTGTGGATAGGCTCTTAGGTTTCATAAGCCCATGCCAGTTAGCTCTTGCTTACTCTCTACCTTCGGCTTGTAGATCAGATGTAAGCTATTAGCTACTGTTATAGTTCTATGCCATGCTTGCCTTCCAACTGTTATGTTCCCTGCAATGATGGTTATGAAGTTTTACTATCTAGAGATACAAAAGACCCACTTTAATGTTTCCTTTTCTAAGTTACCTTGGTCATGATATTTTTGTCATGGAAATAGAAAAATAAGTAATGCATTCCCTAACAATCATGTGTATATTAATTAATGTAATTATAGCAAACATTTATCAACACACATGACATATATTTTGAGAATAAACTCTCGTGAGATTTTACCCGTTCTTAGCATTCTTAACAAGAACCTGCATCATTTTTAAATACATTTCAGTGTAGTTTCACATAGATCTTATATACAATAGATAAATTTTATCTCTTTCTCACTACTAAGTAATCACCAACTGAAATTCAATCAACATAAGATATTTTTCTAATTCATAATTTTCCTCCAATTGTAACTGCACAAAATATAATTGGAAGTCATAGGCTTTAAGTCTCCAGTGTTTAAATTCATAATTATAAATTTAGTGTACATTTTAGATGACAATATTTAGTTATATAATTGACAAACTTATCTGAATTACTGCCTATAAATGGATCTAAGTCCATGTATCCTCAACTCTAGTATTTGACTTAATCATATATTAAACACAGCACCCTCATATTATTTTGCAGAATAGTTATGCAAAGAGTTATTTTTATATGGAAAACAGTATAGTGTCTTTGGCACTTTAGAGACTGGAAGAAGGTGAATAAAACTGTTTCATTAGAATGCTGGAGAACTAAATCCTATGTGATGGTAAGTTTCAATTGTCAGTTTCAGTTGATAATATAGATTACCTGTGAAGAGAACCTAATGAAGGATTATTTAGATAAGGTCTGCCTGTGAGAATGCGCATGCCCATGGAGGATTATCTTGTTCACCTTAAATAAGGTAGGAAAACCTTACTGTGGAATGCATGATTGATTCCTTATGGAGGAGATCCTGGACTATATAAGAGTAGAGAAAATGTGCTGAGCACGAATGAGCATGCATTCACTAACATACTGTTCTTGCATGTAGTCTGACTAGTTTAAAGTTCTACCACATTGAGTGCTCAATCCTAAACAAGGCATCTATGTCTTACCTTTGACTCAAAGCTCAGGAATCACCACAAGAAAGGGAGCAGAATGATTGAAACAGCCAGAGTGCGTGGATGACTACAGAGAACAGGATTTTCCTAGAAGCTGCACATTTTTACTAACTATAGTTGTGAGAGAATGTATAAGACCTTCCTAACATCAATCCAGATAAAACTTCAGTATGGAGAAGCGAGGTGGCTATGAAATCCCACTACCAATTAAAGAGATAGTGTCAATTGGTAGATTCTGGGAGAGTAATGTCAGTTTTCTTCAAAGATGAGGTTCTTGAAAAGTTAACTTTGATCAAGCATATGATCATACTCATACTGGCAGCCCTGAGCACACTCTATGGGAAACAAACAAACAAGCAATCCTAAAAGAAAACAAAGCTATGAAGCTGGAAGAGAATATTTGGGGAGGGGGAATGGGGGTGAACTGAAGGGCATAAGGGTAGACTTGCTCAAAGCACATTGTCTACGTGTATGAACGTATCAAAGAACAACACAATTATACTAGAAAATGTTGTCTACTTGATTTCTTTCCTCAGTGATGGAATAGAACAGAATTGTAATCCAAATAAATCCTTTCTTCGCTACATTTCTCTTGCCAAGTATCTTTTTTTCATAGTAACAAGAAACTAAGACAGAAATTGGTCTCAAGAAGTGGTTGTGAAAAACTTTACCATTGGTTTTTTAGTTCTTTGGAACTAGTTTGTGGGAGGAATGTTAGGGAGTTTGGAATTTGGGGCTGGAATAAGCATTGAGTGCTATGTGAAGAGCTTAATGGTGTTCTTGGACCTTGAAAGAAATTGATACTGAGAAAAATGAAGACACGAGTTTTCAAAGGATAATGCGGATAGTTAGGAGCTTAGCTAGGGGCCATTTTTGTAATAGTTTAGCAAGTTATGTGGCTTCATTCTACCTGTTTAATGAGAACTTGGGTAAAGTGGAATTGTGATGGGATGTTTATCAAAATATGAGAGCATTCTGTCTTGTGCAGAAAAAGTATCTGAGGAAACAATTAAGTACAATTGAATTGAAGCTTCCTGTGCTGCAAAGGGATGACAGGGAGAATGTCCTCAGGACAAAAGTCAATCCATCAAAAAACTTCATTTTATACAGACTCAGGCTAAGGTAAATAAAGAAAGCCTAATCAGACAGGCTTCCCTGGTATTCAAGATCAGCCATTTTCCTGTGTTTCAGCACTTGTCTTCCAAATGTGTCAGGCAACATTTCCAGGTGGAAGGGAAATGTAGGATTGCTGTTTTTATTTTTATTTTCTTTATTCTTCTCTGCTTATGGCTGTATTCCTCTTCACTTACTAGATGATATATCACCAGAATTTCCAGTTTGCTTTTGCTTTATTGCTTCTATTTTCACCTTAAGGTCTTGAACAATTTTATTCCTTTACTTCGCCCGTTTGTTTCTTTTTTCCTAGGCTTTCTTGGCATTTTTGGCTTTTTAATGGATTTAATCATTTCTTCCAATTGTTTGGTTTGTGTTTTCATGATTTCTCTAAGGGTTTTATTCATCTCCTCCCATTGTTTGTTTGTGTTTTATCGAATTTCTTTAAGGGATTTATTCACTTCCTTTTAAGGACCTCTATCACCTTATTAAGTTGGTTTTATGTTTTTTTTCTTGTGCTTTGACTGTGTAGGAATATTACAGGGTTGCTGAGATTTGGTGGTACCATTGTGCCCTGGCTCTTGTTGATTGTGTTCTTAGACTTTTGACTAGGTATCTGAGTTTGAGATGATTATAGGTCTACGTGTTCATTTCTGTGTTTGTCTTTGTTGGATGGATATTTTGTTTTTTTTGGTTTCTTTTTCCTTTTTGGTCTTCTGGTCTTTGTGGTCTGTATTTCTGGTTGTTAGTATGACCTTTGTTCTACCAAGGGGTCTATGTTTTTCTGTCTGGATTGGTCTACACCTGAGCAGAGGATACATGACCATGTTGGGGTGAGAGTTGTCACAGAAGCAGGAATGGAAGGATGGTGGGAAGGGGTATCAGTATCTTTAGTCTTTGAGATACAAACAGAGGTTCTTGTAGAAGTTCAAGGGCAGGTGGCTCTCTTTTCACTTCTGTCTCGTGCGGTCTGCATCTGAGCATGAGATATCTGCTATATAAAGGTGGAGTCAAGTTTTAAAGGCATGAGAGATATAGGATTTAGGTAGGCATGGAATGTGTTTAAAGCTAGGCAATATGTATGGCTGGAATAGAATATTAGTGGAGAGTCCCTGAAAAGCCGTTATATGAAGCTTTGAAAGCTCTACCTCAGTTTTAATAGGATCCTTGCCCTTCATGAGAGAATTGGAGATTCCATGACTGTGGAACACTTTTTGAAAGCTGCTGGTGTGGAGTGCCTTTAAGAAAGAAGTTGTATGTGCCATACATGGCAGACCTGTGGAAATGGGCTTCTCAAACCTTTTGGAAGATGATGAATATGGAGTTGCAGCATTTGATGTTTGTTATACTGGATTTTGAGTTGATTATTTTTAGCTGCACCTCCCACAAATTGTCCATTTTAAAATGATGTTTATTTTGTGCCTTTATATGTCAGGCATATGCAATTAGCTTTTCATTTTACAGGAGCTCACAGAGGCTGGTCTTTGGATTTTTAACATTTTCAAATTCTTAAAGATAATAAGGACTTTTTTAAACTGGACTGTTTTCGCATTATGAGATAAGATTCAGATTGGGGATAAAAGAATATGACTAAAATATTTGTGTGTCAAATTGACAAGAGGTAGAGTTTCCACAGATTCTTTCAATATCAACTTTATATAATCTAGAATTACCTGAGATGAGTTTTATTCATTCATGAGTGGATATTAGATGTAAAATGAAGGATAACCCACCTATAGTCCACAACTCCATAGAAGCTAGGTAAAAAGAAGAACCCTAAGGGAGACATTCATGGATCCCCCTAGGAAAAGTAAATAGACAAGTTCTCCTCAGAAAATTGGGAGTGCAATAGTGGAAGGGAGGGTAGGCAGAAGGGGAGGGGAGGGGAGAAGGGGAAAGAGGAGGAGAATATGAGGAAACTGGATGGTGGAGACGGGAAAGGAGAGAATGAGAGCAAGCAAAGGGACATTGTGATTGAGGAAGTCATTATGGGGTTAGTGAGAAACCTGGCACTAAGGAAATTCCCAGGACTCCACAAGGATGACCCCAGCTAAGATACTAAGCATTAGTGGAGAGGGCACTTAACTGGTCTTCCACTGTAATCTGATTAGTAACTACCTTAATTGTCAGTAAAGAACCTTTATTCAGTTACTGATGGAAGCAATACCTTTCACTGAAATCTCCATACTGGTTGAGAATTGTTATAGATAGGTACTGTATTTTTCTTGTAATGGTATAGTGAAGAAGCAATCTTTTAAATATATAAGTACAATTGGCAAGTCCTTAGGTATTAGAGAAGGTAGTGGCATCCCAGTTTGCAAAGATCCAATAGGCTGAATTACCTTGTTGATAGCTCTCAGATCAGTAACCATCCTCCATTTCCCAAACTTCTTTTTTATAACAAAATAGGCAAATTCCATGGACTATTTGATTCTTTAATATGTCCAGCATTCCTGAACTAACTTTTCCAAAGCCTCTAACTTTTCAGAGGTCATAGGCCATGAACCTACCCAGAGAGGTTCATCTGTTAGACATTTTAAGGGTAGGGCTTTTGGTTCTGTAGTAGGTTTGGCACTAGCATCCTGTTTCTGTACAGCCTGTATGTTTTGCATATGTTTTCTCTAGTGCCTTACAATATTTTTTCTGTCACTAAGAGCTTGTCTATGATTCATATCTGATACAGGAGGAATGTTAATCTGTGTATTCCATTGTTCTAATAGATCACTAACCCACATCTGCGACATATTGCCTCACTCTTCCTCTCTGTATTTCTGGCCCAATAAAGTCAACCCATCTAGTGGTTTGTTTTACTTGAGACAGAATTCCATTCCCTAAGAATTGAACATTTACATCTTCTAAGGGCCATCTTGAGGGTCAAGACTTTTGATTTATAATAGTGAGGTCAGTTCCAGTTTCTAAAATCCTGGTAATCACCTTATTATTTACTTTAACTGGTAACTTGGGTCTGTGACTCTATATACAAGTTTGTCAAAATATACATTTTTATTTCCTAATGTTACTATTGGTTCATCTTTTGTAGCTAATGTATCATCCAGCACCATATTATTTCAATATGCAGTGGATCTTCTAATTGTCCTAGGAGAGGCTATCCTCCACCATTGTTGGGAATGAGTGGACTTTTGACATGGGGGCCTCCAAGAGGCCACTTGACAAGTTTCCCAGCTGTAAAGGGTTATCTTGTCTGTCTGTGGTCAACCAGTATTCCTTGGTCCAGTGTCTGCCTTTGCCACACCTGTAGAAATCAGAAGGCTGAGGCCTTCTGTTTGAAACATTTCTGGTAGAATTATTTATAGGGATGTTTTGTTCCCACTCAGATGTCCTATTCTACCACAGTTAAAGCATTTAGTATTTCTATGTCTTTTGAAACTTCTGGAGATTGCCTCCTGTACCCAGGCTTCTATATCGCCACAGATAAGGAATTTGGCATCTTGGTTTATCTTCATACCCATAGAAATTGTTTCACATACCCAAGCTTCTGTATCCTGACTTTTTTATTCAAGATTACCTGTATATAGGACCCATTCCTCCAATTGTGCTGATCTTATTTTTAATGGCCAAAGTACCTGCTTGCAATGTGGATTTGCGTTCTGATATGCTAAAGACTCTATGAGGTGTTTCCTAGATTCTGGATCTGCTACCTGTACTTTTACTGCTCTGGAAAATCTTTCTAAAAATCATTGAACCTTTCCTTTGGAACCTGTACCCCTTTGGCATAGGGTTTCATTGTGTCTCCTGATTTATAAACCTTATCCAAAGCATTGAAAGCAGCTGTACTGCATAAAGACAATATGTGCTCATCATGTGCAGCCAGAGCCTGTGTGTCTTGGGGTGCTTTATAGCCTTTCTTTAATCCCTGAAGCTCTAGGGTTTTTTCCTCTTGACTCCATAAAGCTCTCCAATGTATTTGACATGAAATTTCGATCACCACTGAGGTCAATTGGCTCCAATCTCTAGGGGTCACTGTATATGCAGTGGCTCGTAAGTTCAGAAGCTCTCTGACATAGGGAGAATGAGGACCATATGAAATGAGTGCCTCCTTGATTCCCTTAGGTCCTTTATCTGTACAAAGTCCCATTAATAAGCAATGAAGCAGCCTCTAAGGTGCTTGTTCCAGTTGTGAGTGGCAGCAAGGATGGTAGGAATCATGCCTTGCTGAGGAAAGTGGTGGGGAACCATCTGGTTGCTGGATGGAGCTCAGCAACAGGAGAGCTCATGTGTGCCTAGAGCTGGCAGTGTTTGGGCTGAGGAGGAGCAGCCACTCCCACAGCATCTGGAGCCAGTTTCTAAAACTCTACTGACACTGTTCGTATCCAACTCCTGACACTAAACTTTAAGATAAAGGGCACACTTCGTGAAGGTGTAGGTAACTATTTATTGAAGCAAGTACTTAAAAGAGAAAACTGGCAACTAAGGTGAATCACTAGCTTTCTGCTACAGAACTGGAAGCCAGAAAGAGTGTGCTTCTCTCCTTCACAGCTTTTTATTACCACATTTGTACTTACCTCTAGTCATGCCCATAGTGGGCTTGGTTAGCAGCACAGTCACCTAATATCTCTTCCTACAATATACATATCATGTGTACTATTATTACAAATGTTGATGTCAACTAGGTAACATTTGGGAGAAGTGTCAGTTATGGAACCACATATTGGAAACAGTAATTACAGTTGAATGTGAACATGGTGTTATGGCTTTTAATAATTTATATGGTTTGGTCATGCTACAAAGATGTGTCTTAGCCAAGAATGTAGAAGTTTAAAATTAATGGCTGCTTAGAATTCTGAGATAATAACTGTCATTCAGTTTTAATCAAGTTCTGCCAGAAAGCATGCTGACAATACTTTGGTCAATTATTCCTATTATCATAAGATGACATAGCCTGGGGGACTACACACAGAAAACCTGTTTTAACATTTGTTTGTTGTTATCAGAATTCTTTTTGTTATCCAGAGAATGTAATTTTTCCCTTTTAAAAATTTGAATTTAGAAACAAGCATCTTTTGCAAGTCAATCCCAGTTCCCTCTCCCTTACCTCCTCCCTGTCTCCCACTGGCCTCCTATCCCATCCCCTTTCTGCTCCTCAGGGAGGGTGAGGCATTCCATGGGGTATCTTCAAAGTCTGTCCCTTCATTTGGAGCAGGGCCTAGGCCCTCCCCAAGTGTCTAGGCTGAGAGAGTATCCTCTGTGTGGACTGGGCTCCCAAAGTTCATTCCGGTACTAGGGATAAATACTAATTCACTACCAGAGACCCCATAGATTAACCAGACCTCTAAACTGACATCCTCATTCAGGTAGTCTGAAGCAGTCCTATGCTGGTTTCCCAGCTATACATCTGGGGTCCATGAGCAAACCCTTGTTCAGATCAGCTGTTTCTGTGGGTTTCTCCAGCCTGGTCTTTACCCATTTGCTCATCACTCCTCCCTATCTACAACTGGATTCCAGAGTTCAGCTCAGTGTTTAGCTGTAGGTGTTTGTTTCTGCTTCCATCAGGTACTGCATGAAGGCTCTAGGATGGCATATAAAGTCTCATTATCAGAAAAGGACACACAAGGTAGCCTCTCGACTGCTGCTTAGATTATTAGTTGGGGGCAGCCTTGTAGATATCTGGACATTTCCCTAGTGCCACATTTCTCTTTAAATGTATAATCCCTCCCTCTATTATGGTATCTTTTTCTTTGCTCTCCTCTATTCTTCCCTTGACTCAAACTTCCTGCTCAATCCTGTCCTCCTCTCCCCTCCTCTTCTCCCCTTCTCTTTCTTCTAATTCCCTCTACCCACTCCCATGCTCCCAGTTAGCTCAGGAGATATTGTGCCTTTCACCTTCTCTAGGGGACAATGTATGTCTGCCTCTCTTAGGGTCCTCCTTGTTTCCTAGCTTGTTTGGTGTTGTTGATTGTAGGCTGATACTCCTTTGCTCTATGTCTAAATACCATTTTTGGGTTTTTTTTGTGACTGGGTTGCCTCGCTCAGGATGGTTTCTTATAGTTCAATCCATTTGCCTGTGAATTTCAAGATTCCATTGCCTTTTGCCGCTGAGTAGAACTCCATTGTGTAAATGTACCACCCTTTCTTCATCCATTCTTCAGTTTAGGGGCATCTAGGTGCTTCCAGGTTCTGACTCTTACAAACAATGATGCTATGAACATGGTTGAACAGATGTCCTTGTTGTATGAATGTGTATCTTTCAGGTATATGCCTAAGAGTGGGATTGCTGGATCTTGTGGTAGACTGATTCCCATTTTCCTGAGAAACAGCCATACTGATTTCCAAAGTGACTGTATGAATTTGCAGTACCACCAGCAGTGGCAGAGTGTTCCCTTTTCTCCACATACTCTCCAGCATAAACTGTCAAAGCAATCTACAGATTCAGTGCAATCTCCATCAAAATCCCAACACAATTTTTTGCAGACCTTGAAAGAACAATTCTCAACTTTATATGGAAAACCAAAAGACCCAGAATAGCCAAAACAACCCTGTACAATAAAAGAACATCCAGAGGCATCACCATCCCTTACTTCAAGCTCTATTATAGAGCTATAGTACTGAAAACAGCTTAGTATTGGCACAAAAATAGACAGGTAGACCAATGGAATCAAATTTAACACCCTGATATTGATCCACAGACCTATGGACACTTGATTTCTGACAAAGAAGCTAAAATTATACAATAGAAAAAAGAAAGCATCTTCAACAAATGATGCTGGCATAACTGGATAATGGCATGTATAAAACTGAAGATAGATTCATATCCATTGCAATGCACAAAACTTATGTCCAAATGAATAAAAGACAACAGCATAAATCCAGCCACACTGAACTTCTTAAAAGAGAAGGTAGGTGGTATCCTCGAGTGAATTGGTACAGGAGACTGCTTCTTGAACATAGCCCCAGTAGCACAGGCACTGATTTCGACAATTAATAAATGGGACCTCCTGAAACTGAGACGCTTCTGCAAGGCAAGGGACATAGTCAACAAGACAAAATGGCAGCCCACATAAAGGGAAAAGATTTCAAAAATATACAAATAATGTCAGGAAGATAGTCTCCAAAACACCAAATATTCCAATCGAAAAGTTGGGTACAGAACCAAATAGAGAATTCTCAAAAGAGGAATCTAAAATGGCTGAGAGACACATAAGAAAGTGCTCAACAGCCTTAGCCATCAGGAAAATACAAATGACAACAACTCCGAGATACCAACTTACTCCTGTCAGAATGACTAAAATCAGAGAATGTAAATTTATTAGTGTCCTGTAACAGAAGTGGCACAATAATCTTTGACAAGAAATTGAGTACTGTTCCCAAATTAAGGCTGTGTAATAAATGATCACAAGAGGCTGTTCTCTTGTTCCCTAGAAAAGCTGAGAAGTGATAGTGATATCATAATTTATTCACACTTCCCAGTGTATGTTGGCATGGTAATACTGAGAAACTAGTTGGAACCAGGAGAGCTTGGGGATTCCTTGGATAGAGATAAGAAATTTCCAGCCAATAAAATTATCTTAAGACCTCTTTGTCCCTAGTAGAGAGCACATATTTCCTTTTTTGATGCCTATGAGAAAGGAAAACTGATCTATAAAGTGAAATTGAATCTTCACACCTCTGAGATCCATTTCCATTTGATTTATGCCTTCTATAAGACTGGACTACGGTAGCAAGATATAAATTGCTCGGTTATTCTAATAAATTTCTCATCTCCTCGTTTCAGAATGGTCCTACCACTAGGACAGCACCTTCTCTTAAAGGGCATATAACTGCAATTCTTCACTGTACACTGAAAATTATAATCCTATGGGTCTTTATCATTTTTCCAAACTATGAGTTTCTTCTCCGAGGGTCAGCATAAGTAATAACATTTATTTCTTCATTTGCAAATCATCACGACTTTTAAGGTGAAAGTCAATGTAGTTATGTATACATTGAAAAAAATGAAACAATTTCATATAAGATATAAACAGTAATTGCAGCATATGCCAATGAAAGAATATTGAAGAGATTAAACACATAAACTTAGAATTTATAAAATAAAAGACACCATTTGTGTATTCCCTCAGAATTTGCCTTTATTTTATTTTCTTTTAATTATGGAATCTCAAATAATGCCTGGAAATTTAATTACAGAGATTAAGACAAACAGATGAAGGAAAAAATGTAAAAGAAGACAAGAGCAATGGGAGTAAAAGGAAATTAACAAAGAGAGATGGATCTAGGAAGAGTTAAATACTGAGCACTTTCCACAATGGAACTTTTCTCCTTTAGTCTCTCCTTGCCACGAGTTCCAAAGCAACAGCTTGATAAAGAAAACCCTGAGAAATTCTACTGAACCCTTCTTAAGAATTAATTAGCCCAAGTGGCTGCCATAATAGTTTTATTCTAGTGGATATCATGGTGATTAAATATGGGAATAAAGTAGCATTTTGTTTTAAACAGTTCATTGCACTGTATATTTTCTGTTGCTTTTAAATAAATGAAAAAGGCAATCATGATCAGCCAAATAATGAGGTTATGAAAATATGACAGATATTCTTTACAAAATACAATGTTTTCTTTCAGATGATATTTTCTTTAATCATCAGTTCAATACTGCTACACAATAAATTAAAGAAAGCAATTAAGTTTCTTATTTTTGGTAATGCAATAATACATTTATGAATGCAGAACAATGATTTGAAGTTTTTCAAATCATCTTTGCTTCCAAAAACAAAACACAGCAAAAGAAAAGTCCAGGAAAAATACTCACTGGTTCATATTATTAACACATTTTAAAATATATTATTGATACTCGAGTACTATTGTAGATAAAATCAATTTGAAGAGATTTTATTTAAAACAGTTTTACAGGCATAATTAATGAGATCCTTGTACCTATCTTCCAATGTATAAACCAGAATAGCTGACCAGCTAGAATCAAGGGTATATGTCTACAATAGTCAATAAACAGGTTCTACTGTTAACAAAATGTGCTTTAGAAGACAAATTTTCTATCATAGGTGGATAGATGCATAAAATGGAGCTTGGCTTTTATTGTTATGGAGTGTTTTTAATTTTTACTCAATGCTCCTTGACTTTCATATCCTCATTCCAGGATGTATTCAGTCTGGCACTTTACCTTTGTTTTTCTTATGTGAATGGAACGATGTATGTTTCAAACTAGCTTAGGGCTAAGAAAATAGCTCAGTGGTAGAGTAGTGGCCATATGTTCAGTTATCCTAATATTATGTATTGGGTCTTCAAAATATACATTTTGAGGAATACTATTCCATCTGCCATAGCTTTTAAGTAAAACATTTGCTGTCAATGATGTCCCACACAAGTTTGTAATATGGAAAATTTTTATTCACCATGTTCTCAAAATATACCTTTTTTTGTATTTCTTTCTATAACACTAAAGTTATACTGAGGTTATTAAAACAGAATTGTGAGTAGTAAACAAAGAAATTGTTGTAGAATGTAGCCTTTTCTTTGCCAGCAGCTTTGGTTTTTCCCTACCAGTCTCCTGGGCTCTGCCACGTTGTAGTCCCCAAATAACGCACAAGATGCTGTATTAATTATGAATCTGTTGGCCTTGCTTGTTTCTTACTGGCTAGCTCTGACTTAAGTATTTATCCCATAATTGTTAATCTAAGTATTTCTCTTACCGGACAGACATCTTACTTCTCTGGCAGGCTACATGATGACTCCCTGTGTTTCTCCTACCCAGAGTCCTCTTCGACTCCTAGTCCCACCTATCTTGCTTCCCTATTGGCCAACAGTGCTTTATTCAACAACCAATAAGAGACAGATTTCACAATGACATCTCCCATGTATTCCATCTACCATAGCTTTTAAGTAATATATTTGTTGTCAATGATGTCCCAACACAAGTTTGTAACATGGAAAATTTTTCATTCATCAGGCTCTCAAAATATAGATTTTCTTGTATTTCTTTCTATAACACTAAAGTTATACTGAGGTTATTAAAGCAGAATTGGGAGTAGTAAGCATAAAGAAATTGTGACTTCTTTTTCTATGTTTCTGTTAACATAAAGATATTTGAAACTACTCTTGCCTATGTTTTATTTAGTGCTGTCATAAATAATCATAAAGTGAAGGGGCTGGATGTGACTCCATCTCATACACAGAGTAAATCCATTGTCAAAAATGACCTAAACCTAGGTCCAGGAAGAACCCTAGCCAATCAGCTAAAAAGTTTCAAACTTGGCCTTAGAAGGCTAGGCACACCGAAAGTTACAGGATATGGCTATTCCTAACCACATATGACTAAAAGCCCACAGTGGGTGGAACTGTTAGTAATCCCATCAAATAAAAATGCACCCCATGTAACTGCTCCTTAACTGACCAATTAGAACCAAGATTAGCTCACCATGCTTAGAGTGTCCCCACAAGTTCCTTATTAAAAGACCTGCGTGACTTTGTTCCTAGTAGTCATCATCATTTTTGTGTGTATTATCGACCTCTGCATGCTGGCTATTTCTGCAGAATAAACACTCTTTGTGTTTGCACACTATTTGAGTCTGGGGTCTTTCTTCAGCAATTCTCTGACCCTTACAAAAGTCGCTTGTCCAGAGCATTATCAATTCCAGTCTAATAAATTAATTCAAATTTTAGTTATTGGAAACAATGAAATAGTATGTACTTGTTGGTAAGAGCTAGGCATCTGGCAGTTTACTCGAGTGCCTTTGGATCAATGTTTGTCATTACATTGTGATCAAGGACTATATATTGAAGTCAGGCTCATTGCACATTTTGGTGGGAGAAGAAGCATTTACCTTGAAACTTACTCATTTGCCATTTTGGTCAGGATTTATTTCCTTCCATGTGGGCCTCTGCAAATGATTATCCTATACTACGGTAGCTACATGCAGGTTCAACAATTGGTACTCAAAAGTAAGAAACATTTTCTAAGGTATAAATTTCAGTCATTCCATAACAAAATTTTAGAAATGGCACAAAACTAGTTCTCCTAAGTTTATTTAATAGGGAGTCAAAAATTCCATACAATCCATCAGAGAAGATGGCCAAGTGCTAGAATGCCACACAATGGCTTGTATACCAAGTTTCAAAGAAAACTGAAGATTTTCTTAGTTGCATTACAGTATAAATCCTTCTATTCAAGGTTGTGTTCAATGTATACATGTAACATAACATTGTATTTATTTTCTAAATATATAAGTCTAATATTCTTCTTCTATTCCATTAATTTTTACTTAGTTTCTATGGGCCTTAAAATAATTAAGTCCTTAGCACACAGGACTGATAAGACTTTTAAAAGTTTTTAAAACATTAAAAATAGGATAAGAAACCACAGTTTAGAGTGAATATGAGTTGAGTATATCTGATGAGATAAGGATCTCTGATAATTGACTTCTACACAAAGAGTATGGAGAATGATGGTGAATTAAGTGAAAGGTAACTTCTGATTTAAAAATGAGTTATAGTCACATATAGTCTGAAGTCTAACTGCTCACAAGAAACAACACTGCTACACAAGCAGTGTGCTTCATGGAAATTTAACTTTTCTTGTTATCATCCTCTTTTCCATTTGTAGCTTTAAAAACCAACAGTCTTATAACTATGAGAGTTATGAAAACAAGATTAGCATTCAATGAAAATGAAGGAATTAGTTAATGTTTCCCCTAATATCATTTCACAAAACTTTCATATTTTGAAAGAACTGCCAAATGCCTGATAAAATCAATTTTAAGTTCCTTTTTATTTGACTTAAATCAGACCTTGCTTAGTACAAACAGCAATATTCCTTTGCTGCTTTATGAAAACAAATGGGCAAACTGTTTAAAATTGTGACTACTGTAGCTATCTCTGTTGTGAAAAGCAATAAGCTAGAAAAAGAAAACACACAATGAACAATTGGAGATTTAAATGTCCATAGTCATCTACACAAATATACAGTATATTCCCTCAAATCCAGAAGACCATGAAGATATATGGGGTGAGTGAAAGTTGAGAGATGTCTGCAGTTCACAGTTTGGTTTTATGTCTGATCTTAAATTTTTCAATGCTCAGGTAGTAGAAGCTAAGACAAGTTAGTTGTTCAATGTCTGTATAAATGTTGAACATTTGCACCAACATATAAATGATTCTTAATGTATTTCTGCTCCAAGGCATTTTGGGTCATTTTTGTACAATTATATCAGAACACTAAGGTGAAAACAGGCTGCCTTGGCCATCAACAAAACAATAAACTTAGAGAAAAAATTCAGAAAAATTACTGAATAAACTAAATGTGCTTACATCCAAATTAAAAAAAGACATATCAAAGAGAAAAATAAACTGAATCTGAATTCTTATATTTCTACATTATAATTAATAAATACATAGTTTTAAATACATATGGGAAGGCAAAAAAGAATGACCCATACCCAACCCCCACATCAAGTACTATTGATAAAATAAGAGGATGCCTACACGTTAGAGTTCTTCTGTTTGTTGGTTCTTTTTTTCATTTTTTTTTCTATTTTTTACTTTCCTGGAACTCATCTCTGTAACTGCCTCTGCCTCCAAGGTACTTGCACTAAACACATGTGTCAGTTAGTCCTGTTCATATGTTAGACATATCAAAAACTTCAAATCATCAGTGATGGTTAGTTTTAATGTGGTCATGATATACATAGACAAATAGCAAAGCATTCTTCTCAAGTATCTCTGTGATGCTAACTTTCTGGAGATTAACATGTGATTTAATGTGCTGAATGGGGAAGATTAACCATTAAAGTTACAAGGTTCCATAGGCAATCTATAGGGCCTTGGGTAGTTGATCAGTATTTATCTCTGTCATATAAATGGACTTTGGGTGCCCATCCCACAATGAGGAATGCTCTCTTATCCTGGACTCTTGGGGCAGGGTCTAGGCCCTTCCCTGAATGAAATGACAGACTCTGGAAATTCCCCCATGGAGGGCCTCACCCTCCCTAGGAATCAGAGTGGGGATTGGGTGGGGTGCTGAGGGGCCTGGAGGGGGGCGGGGGAAGAGTGGAGAGAGAGGGAACTGGGATTGACATGTGAAGCAAGCTTGTTTCTAATTTAAATAAAAAGTTTTTAAAAACAACAAAAAAAGAAGTTATAGGTTTCCAAATAATTATCACAGAGTCTGGATAAAACACAAAGGATAAAGGAACCGTAATGCTCTCTACAAATAGAACATGTTATTTTTCTCCTGCATTTAGATATCAAAACCACATATCTTCTTGTTGGATTCTGGAACTTACAGTGTTTTCCCTCAAGGTTCTCAAGCCTTCACCCTAAATGAAGAGTCTCATTATTGACGTCTTTTGTTCCAAGGTCATTAGGATTAGACTGAGTCTCTAACCTGCATGCATCCTTGCACCTCCAGCTTGAAGAATGTGAAAATCAGTTCCTCTTTATCATCTGTCTGTCTATCTGTCTAATGATCCATCATCTACTGCTGGATATCTCTTTTGAAAAATTATATTTTAAGCATATTCAAGGAACTAAAAGAAATAAAACCTAAGTCCAAAATATCACATTCTATACAACAACTTCATTGCCTTTGATATTTAGAATAGGAAAGTCATTAAGTTAAAAAGTAGATTGGTAATCACCAGGAAATGAATGAATGCCAATACAGATTCCATGGATAACAAGGAAAATATTATAGAACTATAATAATGATAGTTGCTGCTCAAGATTGTACTGAAATTCACTGGTGACCAATTTAAAATAGTGAACCTCATGGCTAATGAATTGAATCACAATGTAATGAATTAAACCACAATGTTCCTACAATGTAAAAATAGATTACAGGTTATGATAGTAAAAATTTTAAATAGACTATGGGCTCCAAAAGAGTAGTTACCCTAGCTATAGGATATTTAGTTGCTGGCCTCTGAATAACTGTGAATGACATTTACACTTAATCATATGGAAAATTATTAGAGTTTCAGAAGTGACTTTTCACATTTTGAAAGGTGACTTACATTCTTTTTGTCTGTCTTCTTAAAAGCAGATAGGAACTGGATCTGCATGTCTCTGCTGTTTCTTGTTTAAATAAATATAAATATCAGTCTGATGCAGACTCAGATTTGGAAACAAATCCTTTTAAGGTTGGCCATATTCCCAGCAGTAGATGACCAACAGAAAATTCAATGATATTTTTGGAGTTTCCTTGTCTCATAATATCTTATCAGGGACTTTTCTATTTGAAGAATGTATCTCACTTCTAAAAATTTATGTGCTTTTCTCTCTTTTACCCTGCAGGTTCTTTGTGTATACATTATGGCTTCCAGTGTTTTTATGGTATTCCTCAGTGTGCAAATGAGTCCTGGGTCTCTTTTTGTGCCTTCACTTGGGTTCTTTTCTTTCTGTTTGTTCTGTCCCTTTCTGATGGTTAGTTTGTGTGTTATTTATTATATTATACTATTATTCCTTAGACACCTGTTTGTTTTCAAATGAGAGATAGAAAGGGGTTAGATCCTGGTGGGAGGACAGGTTAAAAGGATCTGGGCGAAGTAGATGGAGGAGAACCATAGTCAGGATATATTAGATGAGGAAAAAACCCAAAGCTATTTTCAATGAAATGGAAACAACACAAGCAAACACAAACCAACTGGCTCTGCGGTGTTTGGCCATCACCATCATTTGTATGTTTTGCAAACATAATTCTGAGGTAAGTGTTCTGCTTTGGCAGCCTCATATCTAACTGCACTGTGGTTTCTACTTAGTTGCCCAGTTCTCAAAAATTTTGTTCCAACACACCTTATTATGTTCCAAGTTTTCATACTAACTAGGTTGTCATTAGTAAGAACACTGATGTTTTTACCATTTGGATAAAAATCTAAGGGAATATAAAAGAAAAGTATGTCTCTAATACTTCAGAAAATGTGTGATTCAATGTGCCAAATGTTTATTTAGTTGATACAAACCCAAGAGTCAGTCAGATGTGTTCAGTAGAAACCTCATCTGGTGGTTAAGAAAATTTCCAGCCCAATATAATTTGACATTTTAATAGGAGGATGCACTATACTGCAGTCTGCGTGCCTGCCTGTAAACTACCAACCCAGCTGAGGAGATTAGAGAGCTTCTCCTTGTACCCTTTAACTTGAATCCAGTAATCAAAAGATCTATTTACTTCCAAAACTTAATTTGACGCTTTAACTTTATTATTTTCTCAAACTAACTAGATCTTTTTAAATCTACTGGATCAATTTCAGCTGTGTCTGTACTCACACTCTGGGATAAACTTTATGCTTTAGTTTTCCCAAGTCATGAGGGGCAAAAGTCAGACTTATTGCTCTCTGTTGAATCAAATTATGTCCCTAATTTCTACTTCAGACAGAAGAATGTAGATTTTAAGGACTGGGTACATTTCAATAAATGTTTTTAAAAATAAATCTCTCCCAAAGTTTAAGGAAAAATATTGATGACTGTTCACCTCATACGCAGTAGAAAGGAAAGGCAAAATAAAACAATATCTATGCTCATGAACATGGCCATTAACCAGGGAGAAAATGGCACAACTGAGGACTTTAGCATTTTAGTTTTCATTTTTCCTTTTTTCTTCTTGTTTCTTTTGTTTTGCTTTTATAATACACTTTATCCTGTTAGAACTGCCTATGTGCATGATCAATACAATGTACACATGCATGAAATTTTCCAAGTAAAGATTATAATAAAAAGAGACATTTAAAAAGCTCTCCTAAATACAGATGTGTGTCCACTTGGTATATACACATCATGGTATACAAGACAGACAACCAGACTGTTCATTCCCAAGCAACCAATTATTGCAAAGGTAAGGCACCCATTATTTTCTCATATGATATAGAAGGAATATTTTATCACAAACTGGGTTTGGAGATATTATCAGAGTGTTCACAGAACCTAGTAGTTGGAGATAACTTCACAGTGTTCACAGAACCTAATATTTTCATATTCCTCTTAAGTTATGGGATCAGTGATTATGTCACAATATAATATTGCTAATCTGTCTCTAGGAATCAATGAGGGATAGAAGAGAAAGAAGAATACCTCTGTAGTCAGATTTCCTGGAATCTGTTTTGTGATGGCCTAGGGACTAGGCCATCTATCAGTAAATCTATCAGTTCATTTCATTTCCTCACATCACTTTGTGTCTTATGCCACCATTCTCATTACTCATTCAACTGGTATTTCTACAGCTTAAGAACACTTAAAATGCACACACACACACACACACACACACACACACACACACACACACTGTATTGATAATTTGGAATTTGTAAAAGGGAAATTACCTATGGAAATCAATCTTTACTTTCCTTTGTCTGCAACCTCTCATCATTCACATACTGCAATGTACCTTCAATTAAAGCATAGGGATTTATAATATCTTTTCTAGTTAATATGTACTTTGCTCATGTAACCATCCAACTCTTTCAAGTTTCCTTATATTTTATGAAGGCCAAAGTACTTTCTCTGGTCCATTTGGATCCAGATTATCAATTTAATTGGAGGCATGCTTAATAGCATTATTGACTAAGGGTTTCTATACATTGCAATATTTTTCTTAGAACTGAGTAAATATTCTTTATGTTTGAACTGGCTTTCATTTTCTCTATTTCTTCACTAGAAAAACTAAGTATTCAGTATAGAATCAAGACAATCCCTAGCCTTGTAAGACTCATAGAGTTTTGGGAAAATAAGGATGAAAGTAATCTCTTTTCCTGCCTCTGTTGTATAACACACACACACACACACACACACACACACACACACCACAAATACACAAAACCATATTAAGAGAAATAAACATTTCACCCCTTTGGAGAATGGAAAGACTTCCAGTAAAATTTTTTATATGATATTCAAAATCTAAGCTTGAATTTCATAGTATGGGGCATCATTCTTACTTCAAAATCTTAGCCATAAAGGTTGACCACGGTATTGTTCTATGCTCTGCCCCACCTTCAGCATTATGATACCCAGTCTCAACAAAGAATATATGGAACTGAACATTTTTCTGAAGGCCTCTAAAACATAGATGGTTGACTTTTCTTAATTGGCATTCCATTGGTGTGATCTCCACTCCCACACATGATGAGGTTTAATTTTTGTGCCTTATCTTATCTTGTTTTTTTTAGAACCGATAGTACCCCTTGCTTGCTAGCAGTAGTATTCAACCTTTTAGCTCTCTGATATGACATTGTTATCTACAAAATTCATGGCTAAGAACTGCACAATAGAATTAGAAAAAGGTTTTAGAAACATGTTCTTTGTAAGTTTGCAATTTTGTGTTGGGCCACAAAATTCATAGTTATCTTGTGTCACATGTGACCGAGAGACAGGGTGTAGGATAGCTCTGATAGTAGGCTGGTGGGTGCTGATAATACCACTCTGTTCCTAGGCCTGTGGTGACTGGATGGAATTTTTGTGTGAAAACAGAAGGGGAAGATTAATTATCTGTGAGTCCTTCCTCTAGCATTCTAATCCTACATTTGAGAACAGGCCAGCACCAAACACCTGTTTCAAATAGAAAGTATATTGGATATCTGCCCATGGCTATTTCCAGGTGGGCTGAACCAAGACCTCAATTTCTGTGGAAAGAGACCATGAACTATATTAAAATTCAATCTGCATGTTTACTACCTTACAACTGCAGGCTTAAACCAGGGTACAGATGAAGAATGAATAGGTAGCACAATTTTCAGGATTAGAAAAGGAATGTAGTTAACTAGGCTTGGGAAATTAGTTTTGTCCTTGATAAATTGAAACTAGGGGATTTTTCTATAGCAGATCAAGCAGTTATTTTTTCCAGTGGGTTTCAATCCTTTTCTACCTAACACAACATCCCTCACTTTTCGTGCCCTGACTGCACTTCAAACTAGTAATCCATTAGGTGTAGACCCAGTCCTTTCAGTGAAGCAGGAAAAGAGACATACTTTCTACGTGAGACACATTACAAAATTCTTCAAAGCTCTTGCCAAAATATGCATTCCCGAGTATCTTTTATTATCATAGTCAATTTTCATGATTAACTTTAGTAATTTGGAAGGCATAAAGGATAAGAAGGAACTATATTTCACCAGATATTGTTTTAGGGAGACAGAGAAGCATTGTGTAAGCAAATCTGTGTAGTAAATACATTACAGAGCAACTACATAAGAGTCCTCACTGCTGAAACACTTGGAGCATATCCATAGGGAAAGAAAGCAAATATATTTCCTGATGATATATAGGTTTAGTGTAACAAGTCGGATTTGGTATTATCACAGCAAACATATGGCATATTATCACTTACTTCTTAAAAATCGAAAACAAGATAAAAATAAACTGAACTTACAGTTTAAAATGGTAAAAGAGAAGACAACTGCTCAGTAATGGCAGGACAGAGGGAGATGATACTGAAAGGATATGATCCATGATCCTCCAAGAGCTATCTCAGACAACCTATCTAAGGCAAATTAAACTCTCTCTCTCTCTCTCTCTCTCTCTCTCTCTCTCTCTCTCTCTCTCTCTCTCTCTCTCTCTCTCTCTCTCTCTGTGTGTGTGTGTGTGTGTGTGTGTTGTTATATATCCCTGGGCATTCCCTTCCTTATACACACCAGTAAGTAGACACCAGTAGTTCTTCAAGATTTTACTTCCTGCTTAGCTATGACATTGACAAAGTCAAATGTTTTTCATCTGTTTAGGGGTTGGTATTTGTATACCACAGAAAACAATGGTAAAAATGAATTGTTTTCATAGTAATTACAATGTGATAAATGTTTATGCAAGATGCAAAGGTGTATCTTGTGGCATTTCAGTTAAAATTTGACACATTATAAAACTGAATATCTCAAAACAATACTTTGGTTATTACTTGAATTGTTCTAGGAAGAATTATATTGCAAATATTTTCTCATTCATTTAAAAAGAGTTCAACATTGTTTGCCAGTACTATACCTTATCATAGCATGCTTTATTTTTAACTGTTCATATTTGAATGTGGACATTTCATATACCATTAAGTTTTAATTGACTAATAATTGCTGACCCAAGGGGCCACATAAACACGGCTCTGGAATCCTGAGAGGAGACTAGAAGACAGAAGGGCTGCAGCAGCTCAGCTTTCAGTATCTTAAAAGAGAACATGTGTTATCAGTCAAGGTTCTCTAGAAAGACAGGACTTACAAAATGAATCTCTGTATATATAAATGTGACTTACTAACATGGCTTACAGGCTATAGTCTAGCTAGTCCAACAACGGCTGTCAACCAACAGATGGTCCAAGAATCCAGTAGTTGTCCAGACCATGTCTCAGCTTGCCCTCAGCATATACAAACATCTCAAAGAAGTGGGCTCTAATGCCTGTGAAAGAATGGACTTGCCAGCAAGACAGATGGCAACCAAGCAAAGAGAGTAAATCTCCTTCTTCCATGCCTTTATATAGGCTGCCAGCATATTAAAGGTGAATATTTCCACCTCCAAAGATCCCACTTCAAATTATTTACTTAAGAAAAAAAAAACAATCCCTCATAGTTGTACCCAGCCACTTGGGTTTTAGTTAACTTCAGATTTAGTTAAGCTGACGACCAAAAATATCCATTGCAATGTGTAAATATAGCAGATGAACTAGTGCTAGCAGAATCCTGATAAAGATAATAGATCATGTTTGTTGATTTTGGTTGTGCCATTTCCCTATTACTTAACTTGGATATTAAAACTCTTAGGTAGCTATATCCTCTGAAGGGGTAACAATGTCTTAAGGCTCTCTAAGAGCCTGAATGTTGCTAGACCCAGTAAACTCAGGAAATTTAAATCTTCACAGGGCCCTTTGCCAAGGTCATATAAACAGTAAACATGGTTCTCTGGTGAGGTTGCTTGCAAGTCGGAAATTGTTTTGAAGATATGCACTTTTCCTTAGTCATTACCTATGTTGAGTTGGGCTATTCAGTGATACAGTTGGCTTGAAATCATTCATACTCCTGTAAGTAAACTCAATTAGCTTGAATGGAATATCTTTGAACTGCTGGTATCTTATCTGAATAAAGAGTTGTTTCTTCAAATCTTCTATGCAATAACCATAGAACACTAACTACATAGAGAGGTATCAGTGCTATTGGACCCCATTTATACTAGGCAAAGAATTTCAGAGCAGAAATTGTTTAACTCTCTCAGACATGTCCAAAGAGAAAATACAGACAATACTACTAAAGAAACTCTAACTATATGAATACAAAAAGAAAGACATAAAAGGAGCCACAGAATATCAAATTTACCCCAAATTATTTACAATAGAAAGAAAAATAAGATCCACCAATAGTAAAGTTGCATGGTAAATGATATACAAATACTCTTCTAGAGGCAGAAATTGAACCTATCCATGGGGAAAACTATGTAATATAATACAGAATCATGTAGATGAGTCCTAAAAATGAGGGTTATTTTCTTTCTCTCAAATATATGTATATATATATATATATGTAACATGAAATTACTGAAAAATCTATGACATCCAACTTATCAAAATGTGACCCTCCTCTTCACAACTCTGAAGCATTCTACTTGCCTTTGTGGACTTCTGTTCTTAATCATATTTTTCAGATCTCACTTTCTAAAAATCAAGGCAGATCTTGAGTTTCCTAAATATATGAAAATGACTAGCACATGGACTTTTGCTAGTAAATCTCCACACGCACCCATGCACCCATTTTGTTTATTAATTTTATTTATTTTTTCTCATAAAGGAAAACATTTAGTCAGGCCTGGATCACAGTGTCAACAGAACATTAGTATCATGGCAAGAAGCATGGTGGCATGCAGGCAGGCTTGTTGCTGGAAAAGGAGTTTAAAGTTCTATGTCCAGATCAGCTGGCAACAGGAAGTGAAACAGAGACATTGTCCTGTCATGAGAATGTGAGGCCTCAAAGCCAGCTCTCAGTGGCACACTTCTTCCAAAGAACTCCAACACCTATACCAACAAAGCCACACCTCCTAATAGTTCCACTCCATGTGGGGGAAATTATTTTTCAAATCAACACATTCCACTCCCTGACCCCCACAGGCTTGTAGCTATATCATAATGCAGGAATGGATTAAGTCCACCTATAAAAGTCCCCATAGTCTATAACAGTCTCAAACCTATAGAAAGTCCCAAGTTCAAAGTCTCTTCTAAGACTCCTGATAACCTCTCTCTCTCTCTTAAATTAAAGCATACATTAAATTGAAGCATATATTCATTACTTTTTCCTTTTGATCATAATAAAATACTGTGTGTGTGTGTGTTTCTGTCTGTCTTTCTGTCTAACTGAGTCATAGGAAATATGTGAGCATTAGGGGAAATATATTGCTTTTTTGGATTGAAGACATTAAGCTGAATGAATGGTTTGTGGAGATAGCAGAGGAGTAGCAAAGAAGTTATTCTCAGTCCCTACCTCAGCCATAATAGGAAGGAACTGTATGGATCACAGCAAGTATGTGATGGATCTTGGTGAAGCATACTGACACACAGACTAAGGTAAACACAGTCTCTTCCTACAAGGAAGACAAAAATATTTCCTGAGAACATAATACTTGTTTCAGTTTATTGCTCAGACATATTCTTTTTTATATATGTTTTTATTTAAATTAGAAACATGAATGCTTCACTTGTCAATTCCAGTTTCCTCTCCCAACCCTCCTCCCTTGTCCCTCTATCAGCCCCCCTCCAGCCTCCCCACCCATTCCATATATCATTCCCCAGGGAGGGTGAGGCACCCCTTGGGGGGATCTCCAGAGTCTGTCATTTCATCCAGGGCAGGACCTAGACCCTTCCCCAGGTGTCTAGGCTGAGAGAGCATCCCTCTACATGGAATGGCCTCGCAAAGTTCATTCAAACACCACGGTAAACACTGATCTACTATCCAAGGCCCCAGAGATTTCTGAGGCCATCTCACTGATATTATATTAATGGAGTATGGATCAGTCAGTCCCCTGTTGGCCTCTCAGCCATCAGCCTGGGGTTCAATAGCTCCCCCTTGTCCAGTCAGCTGTCTTTATGGGTTTTACCAGCACAGACTTGACCCCTTTGCTCATGACTCCTCCACCTCTGTCACTGGGTTACAGGAGTTCAACTCAGTGTTTAGCTGTGGGTATCTGTCTCTGCTTCCATCAGTCCCTGGATGAAGGTTCTAGGATGGCATATAAGGTAGTCATCAACCTTACCATCAAGTAGGGTCATTTAATGTAGTCTCTCCACTATTGCTTAATTTGTCAGTTGGTGTTATCCTTTTAGATCTCTGGAAATTTCACTAGTGTCAGCTCCCTCCTCAAACCTATGACTCCATCTATTATGGTATCTCTCATCCTACTCTCCATTCTTACCTCGACTCAACCTTCCTGCTCCCCATGCCTTCTTCTTCCCTCCTCTTATCTCCCTCTCTTTTTCCTGGTTCCCTCTCCCCTCCCATGTTCCCAGTCTGCTCAGGAGATCTTGGCTCAATCCATTTCTCTGGGGTATCATGCATATCTCTTGGGGCCCTCTCTGTTTCCCAGACTCACTGGCACTGGGATTGTAGGCTGACACTCCCCTGATCTATGTCTAAAATCAATATATGAGTGAGTACATACCATATTTGTCTATTTGTGACTGGGTTACCTCACTCAGGAAGGTTTCTTCTAGTGCCATTCATCTGCCTACAAATTTCAAGATTCCATTGTTTGTTTTCCACTGAGTAGTACTCGATTGTGTAAATGTACCACATTTTCTCTATCCACTCTTCAGTTGTGGGGCATCTAGGTTGCTTCCAGGATCTAGCTATTACATATATTGCTGCTATGTACATAGTGGAACAGACATCCTTGTTGTGTGAATGGGAATCTTTTGGGTATATGCCTAAGAGTGGAATTGTTGGGTCTTGTGGTAGACTGTGTCCCATTTTCCTGGGGAATTTCCATACTGATTTCCAAAGTAGCTGTACAAGTTTGCACTCCCACCAGTAATGGACAAGTGTTCACCTTTCTCCACATCCTCTACAGCATAAACTGTCATTGGTTTTAGCCGTTGCTCAGATGTATTTTTATAGTTTAATTTTTATTCTCTGTTTCAGTATACATATTTCATGGTTAGCTTTTTCCTCATAATATGTACACTTTTGAATTTTAAGAGTTCAGTTGATGTGTTATATAACTTGTACCTTGCCTGAGAAAGCTGTGAGGTCTGTCCTTTTTTTTATACCTAAATTACATATGATATTCCATAATGCTTTTCATACTTCCCCTAATTCCTACTTTTTGTACTGCATAATAGTTATTCACTTCAGAAATTAAATATACCATATTGCCCCCAAACCAGAGAAACAATGCTCCTGTTTCCAGATGTTATGAGGGACACTGTTAAGAGAAGCTTTTTCTTTGCTAGCCGCTTTGGTTTATCCCCCGCCAGCCACCTGGGCTCTGCTGCGTTGTCGTCCCCAAATAACACACAAGACGCTGTATTAATTATGAAGCTGTTGGCCTTGCTTGTTTCTTACTGGCTATCTCTGACTTAAGTAATTACCTCATAATTGTTAATCTAAGTATTTCTCTTACCAGAGAACTTTCCGGGCTTCCTACCCCATGGCGTTACATCTTGACTTCTCTGTGTTTCTCCTTCTCAGAGTCCTTGTGGACTCCTAGTCCCACCTATCTTGGTTCGCTATTGGCTCAACAGTACTTTATTGACAAATGCACAGGACTTCCCGCAACATCTCCTCTTTTCTGTTTAAACAAAAAGAAAGGTCTTAACTTTAACACAGTCAAATTGTGTATAACAGAACAGTTATCAAATAAGAACATAGTTACAATATTTTAGCAAGATTTAAAGAAAATATCATCCATCCCATCCTTGTGAGTCCAAAGTACTATATGTAATTTATCTTTTATCATAACTAAGGAAAACTATAATTATAACTATCTGTCTTCAACTCCATCAAAGACCACAGAAGGATAATATATAAACACTAGGATTGACAGAGGTATCTTACTGCCTGGACAGTCACCCGAAGTTCCTCTGTAACGTTGGGACTCCATCTTCAGCCCATAGGCCACAGTGTGTCTGGAAGACTTCTCAGCAAAGCAGGAAATTTCAAACTGTCCATCTGCATTGGCAGTCTGTCAGTCATTTCTCTGTCCTGTAAAAAGTCTGGTAGATACTTCCATGAAGCAGGAACCCTGTAAGACTGAGTTTAGCAGTCACTTTTCTGTGGGTCCTGCATGTCCAGTTTATACAGCAACAGTCAAGCAGTCTAGGCAAGAGCAGTTTCTTGCCCAAATGGCTAATCTTGCCATGTTGAAAGCAAGCTCCATAACAAGTTTCTTCGATGCCCATCTTCCTCTCAGACGTAATTGGTGCTGCCAGGAGCAGACATTTCTCATTGTCAAGAAAAACCCTAAACCATTTTAAATGCCATTTTCTGAAGGTCTTTGAGAGGTTTGGAGACTGTTTATCTATCTCAAATATATTTCTGTATATCTAGAAAACCTAACTTACCTAACTATAAATTCTATTATAAGTAACTATCTATAGTCTGTATTCAATTATGTATTACGTTTTAATAGATCAGTATAAGCACAATGCTTAATCAAGAAGAGAAATATACACATCACAAAATTGACCTTGAATTTGTATCAATAAATGAAAAACAATACCCATACCATAATTCCCTTTTTTACCATTAAAAAAGATTGGCTGTGATCACTAGCCAATTATAAACAATCCCATTTAAATGAAAACAAAGATTTATAAACAAGATGGGAATTAGGACGTCGCTCATTCCAAACTGCTTCGTGCTGGAAGGGGGCGCTGTTTATACCATGGGGATCATGACAAAACTCAGAATCCTGTATAAGTCCATATTTTTGGGGTCTGTAAAGCTGCATCATCTTAGCTGTCTCAATTGTTGGAACACCTGGTCCACTGCTTCCGGGAGTCTTGTTTCGTCAAAACACAGAAGCCTGGAAGGAATCCTCAGCTTTTCATTTTCTGTGGAAACATAAGTAAAATCTCCTTTTCCAAGTAACATATCCTTATACTTAAATTTTGAAGTCAAGGCATTTTTAAAAGATAGAAGTTGGATTAATTCAGCAGCATTTATAATCAAGTGTACTTTAGCAGTTCATTCCTGAGTAATCAAAAAACTGAAAAACACAATATCGTACAGTATCCAGACTCTCTGTGTATTTTCCATCGTTACGTGGCTTATTTATTTATCTATTGTTACTTTATTTCTTTCACTTTTATTTATTTTTCTCTGAAACAGGGTTTCTCTTTGGAAACCTGCCTGCCTCTGCCTCTGGAGCAATTCCTACCGGTGCATGCCACCACAGCCAGCTTCTTTATTTTCTCTCTCAACCTTACATATATTTTTAAACACACTGTAAACCTTTAGAGGTTTTGTTCATCCAAGTCTGACTTTACTGTAAATCATTACGTTTTTCTGGCCACTTGTCTTATCTGCCGTTTCCAAGATGGCAGGCATAAGCATGATTCCAGCTTACTGCCTCAGTCCATGCTGACATCCAGCAAATGCTACCATTTCCAGCTGTATGTACACACCTTTTAATCTTTAGCATAGTCTCTTAAAACAATCTTGCTGTTTTTTTTTTAATGCCCAGTCAGGAAGACTCCGGTAAGCGAGCCACGTGAATCTCGGCTTGTTGCTTGCAAAACAGAGCACACCTGAGAAAAATGCTGCTACCAAAATCTGTGCTTCTCTCTGTTCTTCTGTTTCTAAAATTCCTTTAAAGCTTTTGTTGTTTTGCGTGGAAATTCAATCCCACTCCTGACAACCATTCTGTTAAGAAAAGCTTTTTCTTTGCTAGCCACTTTGGTTTATCCCCCGCCAGCCACCTGGGCTTTGCCACGTTGTAGTCCCCAAATAACACACAAGACGCTGTATTAATTATGAATCTGTTGGCTTTGCTTGTTTCTTACTGGCTAGCTCTGACTTAAGTAATTATCCCATAATTGTTAATCTAAGTATTTCTCTTACCGGAGAATAGTTTCGAGCTTCCTACCCCATGGCGGTTACATCTCGAACTCCTTGTGTTTCTCCTTCCCAGAGTCGTCCTGGACTCCTAGTCCCTCCTATCTAGGTTTCCTATCGGCTCAACAGTACTTTATTGACAAATGCGCAGGACTTCCCCCAACAGGACACAAGAATATTTTCCTGTAGATAACACTGAGACATGTGCCAAACCACCAAAATTGTTCCTGAAGTTGACATTATCCCCGAAAATAAATCTAAGCAAAGACAAATTACCCAGAGAAATCATAGAAAATAAAACACAAAAACCAAACACACAAGAAAAAGGAAGAAAAACCACAAATCAGAGGACATATACATTCCTGAATATGTAAAAAATACCATAGCCCACATGCTGACAGTTTCTTAATACCAGAAAACAAAGATTATGAAAGGATGTAAATTCCAGAAAAAGACTGAAAAGTCAAACAGAAATACTCAAACAGATAAGGAGTTTCTTTAAAATCTGGAAAATTATGAAACAATTTCAAGGCATAAATAAGAAAGTCACCAAGATAATTGAAGTAACCACTAATTTGGAAGTAAAACTGAAAACTTTGAGGGAAAAATTCAGAAAGACAAGTGACACATAGGGGAAAACAAACAGAAATTCTGTAAATAGATCTACCAATCAATAAATGATACATCAGAATTCATTAATAACAGGTATGACTAAGAAGAAGAAATCTCAGTGATTGATGAAAAGGTTGAGAAAATAATACATTCAGACACATCTAAAGATAAAAACAACCACTGACCATTCATAAACTTCCAAGAAGTCTGCAATGCAAACAGGACACCAACACTAACAGTCCATGGCATAGAAGAAATAGTTGATTAAATATCAAATATCTAGACAACCAATTAAATGAAGTTGTTGCTAGGAATTTCCACAATTTACATGAACAGACATCCAACTGTGGCTTAGAACCCCAAATAGACATGATCAGAGGAAAACCTCTCTATAACAAATCACAATGAAGATATCAAAATATTAAACAAAGAAACAATACTAAAAATTGTAAAGAAGAGTCTGTTTCCCAGCTTGCATATCTAGGCCATTATACTGAGAGGAATTTGGGTGCACAGGATATGAATTCATAGCCAAGACTAAAGCCAGAAGGTGGACACAGGTCAGATGTTACACAGAATCTACTTGCCAATAGGCTGAGGGAGGAGTTTTCCAACGAACATGCAGAGAGTATGATGTCTTGACCTCTACGAGCCTCTTATTTTTGTTCCTTTCACCAAGTCTGAATCTTTCAAATCTGCCTACTGTCTTTTAGTTATCTACCTGTAGTAGGAGGTGTTGCAGAACACCTGTCTGTGTCCATCCTCAGGGACTAAGTGCAAGCTATGCCATCATAGATCTATATGGAAAGTACTATGATGCAATTTGGAATTACTTCTGACATGATACTACCATCTCCTCTTAAAACATCACAAATCCATGTATTGATGGCTAAAGCAAAATACTTCATTCTAGGGCTGGCAAATGTGTGTCAGACTTACATACAGGACAAGAATAAAGCTCTTTTCCGCTTAGGGGCAACATTCCCACCATCACATTCTTGAGGAATTACAACAGGCTTCTTGAATCCATGGCCATGCACAATAGATATAACAAGTAGTCCTTAACCAGAAGCTCTGAGTACATGCTGAAAAAATGAGTTGTTTGACAAGTTGTCCCTGTGACTTAGAGGAGATACTGTTTATCAAGACTGCCATTTGTTAACATGTCTGCTCTTCCACCCACAGCCAGTGTCATTAGCTACTAGAGATAGGCTGTAACACCCTTGTGCATGTCACAGAGAAGAATCAAGTCACCATGGAATTCTCAATGTCCTACTTTATATGACCCTTCAAGCCCATGAAAACTCAATTTTGGAGACCAAGAGTCAGAAGCATATCAAGGTTCTCATAGTGAAGAGATCTGTGAACTGTGATGCATCTGCCATAAGTCGAAGGCTCATGTTATATCACAGCACAAAGAGATTCTTAACTCTCTGTTGCAGACAGAGCTCTAGGGAGGCATGTGCTGATTCTTTTGGTCTGGGATGTGGTCTAAATATGAGTGCCCCTGTTCTCAGCTACAAGGCATGATTTCCTTGCATGGATTAAAGTAAAATAGTTGCCATGATGACTGGAAACAGAAACTTCAGAAGAAATGCTGTGTCTCTATCAACTGAAGACAGCATATTCAGAGTTCCATGCTTCCTGAAGTCCCTGCATACTTCAATCTCCCAATCCCTACATGCTTTACTATATTTTTGTCTATGGGTGGTAGTTGTGCCCAGCGATGAGCCTCTAAATACAGAGTAAGTTGGGGTAACTTATGCCTTTTTAAGCATCATTGCTTTGTGGTTTCACCAAATGTATGGGTTCTTACTCAGGAATGTGCTGTTCATTCCTTTCTTTGTGGCATTGGATATGTTATGTGAAGTTTTTCTAGAGGAATGATGTCATGGAAAGGGCTCTTCTGCAGCCTGACAAAGCAGCTTAGCCACTGAGAGTCACTCAGGAAGGAACACAGGTTGTCAGCTTCATGCCTTGACAGTCTTTATGACTGCCAAATGGCTGATCACAGCTCCCCTCTCAGAGCATGTGGTCAGAAGCCAGGGCTAAGATTAGGCACTGGACATGATAGAGCCAGGGAAATAGAAAATGTGACTTGTGACTTAGTAATGATACTTTTATGAATAATTTCTTTAATGTATAAATAGTTCTAAGACCCTCATGTCAGGTAATTTGGTGATCACCTATTAGTTCTTCCAGATTACACTAGAACTAAGAGAAAAATCCCTTATATGACCCACAGCAGTCTTTGGATTTGAGGCTTTCCCATAGACACTAGAACGTTGCAGCTTTCAAGTAGTCCCTGGCCTACTTTCTCAGATGCTATCAAGAGGCTCTTTCCCAGATCCCACTAGAGGCATTTCAAATTTGTTCTTTAAACTCTATTTCATACTTTGATATTCATATCTTCAGGTGTTTCAATGTTATCTATTTTTTTAGTCCAAAGAAAGCATAGTAGTCTGGGGACATGCACTCATCTTAATTGAAAATATCTTCTTTGTCTTAAGAAAAACACTAGTAGTTCATCCATTGCTATCATCTGAGTTAGTTTCTTTACTTGGTCTTTGTGTCTTAGGAATTTGTGAGATTTCCCAGTTCCATTTATAAAGTACCTTTGCCAGGATGCATTTTTCAATCTCAGGCAGCACAGCAGGGAGAAGCAAAGTGTAGATGAAGGTCAAATTAGAAGCTTGCTATTAACAAATAGCAGCAGTGGGATTTTTTGTGATTGGTCCATTACTGTGATCATCCTGAGGGTGGCACAGGTCTTGGGATGAACGATGTTTCCTTTATTTTGTAACTGCAATCCTGTGTTGACCATCCCAATTAATGAAGTTAAACACTCATTAAAAATAAAATTCTGTTATGCAGGTACCTCAAACAGGATGTGAATAAACCCCTTAATGATGTCTGTGAAAACACAAACAGTGGAATAACATGAAAACAGTTCAAGACATGAAAGGTGAAATATAATTACTAAGGAAAACTCAAACTGAGATAAAACTTGAAATGAAAAATAATAGGCCTCATCAATAAGTTACAAGACATGGAAGAGAGACCCTGGGCTTTGAAGACAAGGTGGATAAAATATACTCCTCACTTGAAGAAAATGTTATATCTAAAATATTCTAAGCACAATCTTTCTAGGAAATCTTGAACAGCATTAAAATATCAAATTTACAAATAATATGACTGGAGGGAGAAGAAGAAACTGAAGTCAAAGGCACAAAAATATTTCCAACAAAATAATAGAAGAAAATATCTCTAACCTAAAGAAGGAGATGCTTATAAAGGCAAAAGAAGCATAGAGAACATCAAATAGACAGGAACAGTAAAGAAATTCTCCATGACACATAATAGTCAAAACACTGAATAGACAGAAAAAAGAATATTAATATCTGCAAGTGATAAAACAAAATAGAACAAAACCTTATTTATCAGTGGAGAATCTATAAGCCAGAAGTGCATGGACTGATATTCTACAAACTAAGATATCAAAGATATCTTAGACTTCTATAGCAGGCAAAACTATGAATAACAATATATGAAAAAAGATACATTTCACTCTAAAACCAACATTAAACACTATTTACAAACCCAGTACTACAGAAGGTACTAGAAAGAAAACATTAATCTGAAGAAGTCAACCATACCCAAGAAAATACAAGGAATAAATAATCTCAGATCAGCAAATCAAAATGAATGGGTGGGGGAAGGGGACAACACATACCATAACAAAAATATGAATCAATAAAAACTAAAAAGAAATGGATGAAATTCTTGATATATATGACCTACCAAAGTTCTCATAAAGCACAGATAAGAAATTTAAACATACCTATAACCTCTGTTCAAGTAGAAACATTAAATGTGTCAATCAAAAAAGTTCAGGGCCAGAGGGGTTCAGTGAAGAATTGTATCAGATCTTCACAGAAGAACTGACACCAGCAATCTTCTAATAAGTCCATAGAAACAAAAGGAACATGGCCCATTTTTATGATGTCACAATTACTCTGATATCTGAACCACATACAGATTCAACAAGAAAAGAGAATTACATAGTAGTTTCCCTTATGAACATATATGCAGGAATTTTCAATAAAATATTTGCAAAACAAATCCAAGAACACATCACAAAGATAATATACCATGATCAAGTAAGCTCAATCTTATGAAGGGTTAGGCCAACATATATAAATAAAAAAATAATAATCTACCATGTAAACAAAGTAAAAGACAAAAAACACATTATCATTTCATTAGACGCTGAAAAAAACCTTTGACAGAATCCAATAGCCCTACATGATATGAACCATGGAGAGATTAGGGATACAAGGGACATATTTTAACATAGTAAAATAAGTTTATAGCCAGTTCACAGCCACCATGTTAAATGAAAAGAAATTCAATGCAATACTGCTAAAATCAGGAATGAAACAAGGCTATCCATTCTTTAGATTACTATTCAATAAACTAATTTGGAGTCTTGCTAAAGCAAAAAGTCAGTTGAAGGATACAAGAGTGATACAAATTGGAAAGGAGTAAGAGCTCAAAGTGTATTTATTTGTAGATAATATGACAGTATAAATAAGTGAACCCAAAAAGTCCACCAGGAAAGTACCTGGATACAAAATTAACACACAAACATCAGCAGCCTTTTTAAATATACAAATCAAAAATGGACTGAGAAAGAAAACAGTGAAACAATACCTTTCAAAATTGCCTCAAAAATAATATTTTGGCATAACTGTAACCAAACAAGTGAAAGACTTGTATAAAGGAAACTTGGAGACATCAGAGAGAGAAACTGAATAAAATATAAGATTAATGAAATAAAAATGGCTACCACACCAAAAGCAATCTATAGATTCAATGTAATCCCCATCAAAATCCCAACAAAAGTCCAAAGAACTTTAATAAGGAACAAACACACACACACACACACACACACACACACACACACACACACACACACACACACACAGGAAGAAAGCCAAAAATGCAAAATAATAATAAAAAAGAACAGGATAGCTAAAACAATACTGAATAATAAAAGAAATCAAGAAATAACTGTCCCCAATTTCAAATTGTATTACTGAGCTACTTTAATAAAAACAACATGGTATTTGTGAAAAATAGACACACTGATCAATGAAATTTTAGTGAAGACCAAGGCATAACGCTACAAACCTGTGGATATCTGATCTTTGATAAGAAATCAAGTAATACACACTGGAAGAAAGACACTTTCAACAATGATGATATTCTAAATGGATGGCTACATGTAGAAGAATGCAAATCATCCATATTTATCAGCCGGCACAAACAACTCCAACTGGATCAAGGACATCAACATAAGACCAGATACAATGAATCTGATAGAAGAGAACATGGGGAATAGTTTGAACTCATTGGCATAGGAAAAGACTTTCTAATCAAGATAGCGATAGCACAGGTACTAAGCTCAGCAGTTAATAAATGGAATCTCATGAAAGTAGAAACCTGGATGGCAAAGGACGCCATCATTCAGACAAAGAATCAGACTATAGATTGACAGTTACCCACCTGATAGATGGTTAATATCTAAAATATGTAAGAACTCAAACAAACAAACCAAACCTACAATAAAAGAACAAGAGACAGACATGAAGGAAACAACCTAACTTAAAAACAGAACACAGATCTAAACAGTGAGTTCCCAAAGGATGAACCACAGAGGACCAAATGACCGAGAAACACTAAAAGAAATGTTCAACATTCTTAGTAATCATGGAAATGCAAATCAAAACTATTTTGAGATTTCATCTTACACCAGTCATAATGACAAAGATCAATAAAACAAATGAAAGTTCATGCTGACAAGAATGTGGGGTATTGGGAGTACTATTCATTTGCTGATAGCATTGCAAACTTGTACAATCAGTATGGAAATCAATGTGGTGGTTCCTCAGGAGGCTGAGAACCTGTCTACCTCAAGACTCAGTGATACCACTCTTGGGCACTGTCAAATTGACTCCATAATCTTGTTTATTGTAAAGGGAAGCCTTTTCCTTGAGAGAAGCCTTCCCTCCAGCCTGGTTCCAGAGCCACATCAGTCCCAAATGAACACATAGGATGCTGTATTAATTATGAAGCTGTTGGCCTTGCTTGTTTCTTACTGGCTAGCTCTGACTTAAGTAATTACCACATAATTGTTAATCTAAGTATTTCTCTTACCAGAGAACTTTCCGGGCTTCCTACCCCATGGCGTTACATCTTGACTTCTCTGTGTTTCTCCTTCTCAGAGTCCTTCTGGACTCCTAGTCCCACCTATCTTGGTTCACTATTGGCCAACAGTGCTTTATTGACAAATACACAGGACTTTCCCAACATCTCCTCTTTTCTGTTTAAACAAAAAGAAAGGTCTTAACTTTAACAGTCAAATTATATATATAACAGAACAGTTATCAAGTAAGAACACAGTTACAACATTTTGTCTATCAATATTTAGCAAGATTTAAAGAAAATATCATCTGTCCCATTCTTGTGAGTCCAAAGTCATATATGTAGCTTATCTCTTATTATAACTAAGGAAAACTATAATTATCTGTCTTCAACTCCATCAAAGACCACAGAAGGGTAATATATAAACACTAGAATTGACAGACATCTTGCTACCTGTACAGTCACCTGAAGTTCCTCTGTATTGTTGGGGCATCCATCTTCAGCCCATAGGCCACAGTGTGTCTGGAAGACTTCTCAGCAAAGCAGGAAATTTCAAACTTTCCATCTGCATCAGTAGTCTGTCAGTCATTTTTCTGTGTCCTGCAGAAAGTCTCGCAGATTCTTCCATGAAGCAGGAATCCTGAAGGACTGTTTGAGTTTAGTAGTCATTTTCCTGTGGCTCCTGCATGTCCAGTTTATACAGCAACAGTCAAGCAGTACAGGCAAGAGCAGTTTCTTGCCCAAATGGCTAATCTTGCCATGTTGAAAGCAAACTCCGTAATGAGTCTCTTAGTGCCCATCTTCCTCTCAGACGTAATTGGTGCTGCCAGGAGCAGATATTTCTCATTGTCAAGAAAAACCCTAAACCATTTTAAATGCCATTTCTGAAGGTCTTTGAAAGGTTTGAAGACTGTCTATCTCAAATATATCTCTGTATATCTAGAAAACCTAACTAACCTAACTATAAGTTCTAACTATTATAAGTAACTATCTATAGTCTGTATTGAATTATACATTATGTTTTAAAAGATGATTATAAGTACAATACTTAATGAAGAGGAGAAATATGCGCATCACAAAATTGACCTTGAATTTGTATCAATAAATGAAAAACCATACCCATACCAAAATTCCTCTTTTAATTAAAAAGAGATTGGCTGTGATCACTAGCCAATTATAAACAACCCCATTTAAATGACAACCAAGATTTATAAACAAGATGGGAATTGTGACATCGCTCATTCCAAACTGCTTCGTGCTGGAAGGGGGCGCTGTTCATGTTATGGGGATCATGACAAAACTCAGAAACCTGTATAAGTCCTTATGTCCCGGGTCTGTGAAGCTCCATTGTCTTAGCTGTCTCAATTGTTGGAACACCTGGCCCACTGCTTCCGGGGGTCTTGGTTAATCAAACCACAGAAGCCTGGAAGGAGTAGTCAGCTTTTCATTTTCTGTAGAAACATGAACAAAAACTCCTTTTCCAAGTAACATATCCTTATACTTAAATTTTGAAGTCAAGGCATTTTCAAAAGACCTAAGTTGAATTAATTTAGCAGCATTTATAATCAAGTGTACTTTACCAGTTGTTTCTTTCTGAGCAATCAAAAAACTGAAAAACACAATAGCATACAGTATCCAGACTCTATGTGTATTTTCCATCTTTACGTGGCTTATTTATTTATCAATTATTACTTTATTTCTTTTACTTTTATTTCTTTTTCTCTGAGACAGGGTTTCTCTTTGGAAATCCTCCTGCCTCTGCCTCTGTAGCAAATCCTACAGGCGTGTGCCACCACAGCCAGCTTCTCTATTTTTATTTCCCACTGTGCCGTTTCTTTTTCTCTCTCAATCTTACATATATTTTTAAACACACTGTAAACCTTTAGAAGTTTTTCTTAATCCAAGTCTGACTTTACTGTAAATCTTTATGTTTTTCTGGCCACGTGTCTTATCTGTTAAAACCACGGCTGTTTAAACTGCCATTTTTCCAAGATGGCAGGTGTAACCATGACTCTAGCTGCCGGCTTGGAGATGTGGTCACTGCCACTTTCAGCTGTATGTACACACATTTCAATTGTTAGCAGAGCCTTTCAAAAGAACCTTGCTGGGTTTTTTTGTTTTGTTTTGTTTTGTTTTGCTTGCTTATGATGAGTCAGGAAGACTCCCTTAAGCGAATCACATGAGTTTCTGTTTGTTGGTAGCAAAACAGAGCCCACCTGAGAAAATGCTGCTGCCAAAAATCTGTGCTTCTCTCCGTTCTTTTGTTTCTAAAATTCCTTTAAAGCTTTTGTCATTCTGTGTGGAAATTCATGATCCCACTTCTGATCACCATTATGTAAAGGGAAACCTTTTCCTTGAGAGAAGCTTTCCCGCCAGCCTGGATCCAGAGCCACATCAGTCCCAAATGAACACATAGGATGCTGCATTAATTATGAAGCTGTTGGCCTTCCTTGTTTCTTACTGGCTAGCTCTGATTTAAGTAATTACCCCATAATTGTTAATCTAAGTATTTCTCTTACCGGAGAACTTTCCAGGATTCCTACCCCATGGCGTTACATCTTGACTTCTCTGTGTTTCTCCTTCCCAGAGTCCTCCTGGACTCCTAGTCCCACCTATCTTGGTTCGCTATTGGCCAACAGTGCTTTATTGACAAATACACAGGACTTCCCCCATCAGCAATCTTCAACTGCTTCAGAAAGAGAATGAGGATCCACTTCCTTGACTTCACCTGATTCTACTGGAGGCATCTGAACTGCCCCACATCATCGACTCCACCTTACAAGCACTATCCTGAAACTATCTTGAAACTACAACATTCGACACAACTCCAGACCAAGGAACTAAAACAGTACATCTCCTACAATCTGGCCAGAGCTTCAGGCAAGAGCTTCAATCAACACTAGAACCTCAGTCAGGAACTTCAATCAAGCATCTCCTGCCAAAGAGAGACTGTCTGATCTACTGAAGATTTTGTTACACTAAAATTTTTCTTCTCACAGGTCCCCATGAGATTATCATCGTCCTGTCTCAGCAGGAAGTAGTTTTGAGAATTCCACACCCGCTCTCCCTACTATTGCTATTATAGGATAGTTTACACCTGTTAGTATTAGTTTTCAATTATTTTAGAGTTGGGATTGGAAGGAGGTGTTCAGTTTTGGGTGTTTCTTTCAGATAAGTTTAGATTTAGATGGGATAGATGTTTGATACATTTTGTTCATTGACACAAGTTAGTTGTTTTAAGTTTAAATATCCCTTTTAGACTAAAAGGGAAATTGTAGGAGGAAAACAATGCTGTCATTAACCATGTGACTTACTAGAGGCGCATACAGATGAGGTAATAAAAAAGCAGTTTACCACACTGCTAACCACACCCACTTTAGGCATGACTAAAGACGTATACGGACGGACGTAAAGACGTATACGTATGTAGGCGGTGAACTACGTCACTAGCCAGGCCCACTTTTGGGCATGGCTAGGGGGCGTTACTGGGGAAGGTATAAAATATTGAACAACGGAAGTCTTGGTCCCTTTTTTGGGTTTTTGGCTTTCGGCTGCAGAAAACTGCTCATCTGGATTACTTGTTTGGTATCTTGTGAGTAATTTCTACAATAAATACTTACTTTCAGTAAGTGTGCCGTTTATCGTTAAAGCATCAGTTTATCCATGTTTATTGCTGCTTTATTCATAATCAATAGAAATTGGAAACAAACTAGATGTCTATCAAAGGATAAATGGATAATGAAAATGTTGAACATTTACACAGTGGAATATTACTCAGCTATTAAAAATAAATTGTGAAAATTTCAAGTAAATACATGGAGTTAGAAGAAATTATCTGGTGTGAGGTGGCCCAGACAACAAAAGACAAATATGGTAGATATTCTTTTATATGTATGTGGATATTAGCTCTTAAGACTTTGATGAGTATTCCATGATTGATACAGCCATAAAGGTTAGGTATAGAGTAAGGGCCTGGGGGTCACGGAATGATTTAGTGAGCAGAAGAAATAGAATATATAGCTATGCAGAGACAGTAGCACGGGAGATTGCACTGGGAGGATTAAATGGATCAGAGGAGTAACAGGAGGGGATGCAGGAATGGTCATTGAAGGGGTCAGATGTAAACATATATATATATATATATATATATATATATATATATATATATATATCACCAAATAACAGGGACGTGAAAGCCCCAACTAGAGCTCTAGTTTAACTTCCCGTGCCATAAATGGGTTACAAGTGATTGAGTTGTTGTCTAAAGGGGCCCCATGGCAATTCTCAAACAACTCAGGCTATTGGCAAAGTTATTGTTTGCTCTCCACAACCTGATGATGAGGCTCTATTGCTGAAGACAATACAAAATATCTCACTGGACATGAAAAAGTCAAGCTGGTGTCCAAATAGAATTACAATCTCAAAATGTTTGGAATCTCGTCTTTGTTGAGACACAGTATGAAAACACTGTTCTCTGCAGGTCAGAAAAATAAAATGTGATTTATCTCTGGTTTTGGGTGGAGACACACACGGTGCTCCAAGCTATGAAAATTTAAGTGGTAATTTAGCTGTATATATACATAAAACTGATCAAAAGTACATTCTCTCAGGAAGGTTGAGTCACCTGAAGACATGCAAAAGAATAGAAAGGACTAATTACCCCCTTAATGAAATAATGTACTTATTCTTCCCAGAAATTTCTCTTTCAATGCAGATACTTGCAGAGCTTATGTCCATTAGATTTTCATTTAATAACCTTATACATCTGGGAACATCTTTTCCACACACATATATATAGGGTCCCTTCATTCAAACACTTACTATTGTTTTAAATGATGCGGGGATTGGGTGGGGGGTTGGGGGGCTGGTAAAGGGACAAGGGAGGCGGGGTGCAAGAGGGAGCTGGGATTGACATGTGAAGCATTCATGTTTCTAATTTAAATAAAACATTACAACAAAATTTACAATTACTTGCTTTGGATGATTTTTTTATCACTCAACTTTTTGTGTGTCATTCATGACTTACTCAATCATAAAGTTCCCAATAATTTCACATGTATCCAAGTCCACGAATTTCTTAGGTGTGCCTGTCTATTTATTCCTTATGGCCTGTTTGAAGTATGCTTGGATGTTATGCATACACTTTTCTAAATCTGTAAACACACAGGAGGTTAGCATTATGTTATCCATGATATGAAACCTCCTGGTAAAATGTGAACACGATAACTGAAGGTCCACCACCCATCATCTCAAGCATGGGCCAATTGTTCTCTGGAGCAGCAAAAATTATACTAAAGAAAAGTTATACTAAAGAAAAATGTTTGTAAGTTTCAGTGCAGCATGAAAAGATTTCACCACTTGTATCAATTGTTTCCTTGAATGATCAAAGTTTGACACAGTGTTGTTGTGAGGCTTCACTTTCCTTAAAATTCTTTAATCTACACATACTCTTCTGAGCAATCCAACTTTTACTTCCTGTGGTATTGCCAGACAGTTGCTGTGAACCTTCAATAGGCTTGGAGATGCTAGATTGGCTCTTTCTGCTGATTGGTTTAGGCTTAAGCAGAAAACCAAGTTATGTTCTCACTTGATGTACCCACATGGGCTCTGTAAACCTGATAGTTTCTGGGCTACATATGGCTGCTGAGAAGACCTGGGGGTGAGTGAGCAATTGACATAACCATTGTACTCTCTTGATTGACAGAAACAGATTTCTTTGGTGTAATACTTTCCCACACCTGAAACAAGCTTAGTCTTTCCCACCTGAACTGATCTGTCATTGATATTTTGCGCAGGGTTTAGCATTAAAGAGGCTCACAACCCTGAATTTAGCTATCTGGCGGTTTTCCTTAGACTATCTATCAGGAAACAAATATTGCTACATTTCTTTTTGAGTGACAGGTAGGATCCTTTGCTTACTCTTCAACCTCAATGTTCTTGAATACTTGAGAACTTTACAGAAACAATTTCCATGCTGGTCTAAATCACTCAAATCTGCTTGAGCATCTTGGGGCTCATAAACATCATGTCTCACCATGGGGCTAAGCAAGGTCACTGAAGCCCCATATAACTCCCGAGGCTCCTGCTTAATCCACCCCCTTCTTAATTCTCTCAAAAGCTTAGTTAGTCTTATGAGGTCTAGTAAAATGGGCATCAAGCACTGCATCTCTCATCCTGAGTTTTCTCAGTAATATATGCACTTCCTCTATTGCTCTTGATATTCATGGGGAAGCTCACCTGGCAGTAATCAAATGTCTCTAATGACTCTTATGTGCCAGTCTGTCAGGCACTGATTTTCCTCAGGCTGCTGCAGATCATGTGTCTTTGTCTTGAAGGAAGAATAATTACTCAATTTCTCAGCTTCTACAGTATTCAGACTAATAGCACATGTCATGGCCTCATGAGCCAGGGTGTGAGAGGCTCTCTTATTTCTTGTTTACAATCTTTCCCAATCTGAATAGCTCAAAAATAGAAAATTCCCTAATAACTATTATTCCCTGTGTTGGCTTTTTAGTAAAGCCACCATTTTTACACAGCTCCATGGTTTTTCACTTCCTCTGTATCAAAGCAGGGATCTGAGGGGTATCTTCTAACTCTTCTACCTCATACTTTGACTATTCACCATTTATTTTTTCCCATGGGTTTCTGAGATTCAAGAAGGGTTTATGTAATACAGATGTAATCTGTACTTACATTCTCATTCTTTATCTCCTCTCTCCTTTCCCTCCTCCCTTCTGCCCCAGCCAATTCAGAGGATAATACAAAGGATATCATTCATATGTTTTTGGTATTGTTGCCTTTGTTTTTGTAATTCTTTCTTTTTTCTATTTCTCATTTAAATTAGAAACAAGTTTGTTTTACATGTCAATCCCAGTTCCCTCTCCCTCCCCTCCTCACTGCCCCCCACTAACCCCTATCCCATCTCCTTTTTGCTCTCCAGGGAGAGTGAGAACTTCCATGGAGGATCTTCAAAGTATGTCATATCATTTGGAGTAGGGCCTAGGCCCTCACTATGTATCTAGACTGAGAGAGTATCTCTCTATGTAGAATGGGCTCCCAAAGTCCATTCCTATATTAGGTATAAATACTGATCTACAACCAGAGGCCTCATAGACATTTGTCATGCTCCACATCTGGGCTTGAAATATTGAGTGATCTTTTCCTGGGAAGTTTTACAAGTGTTTCTTTACTTCAGAAATGGAACTGGTGACACTCAAGAAATAATTCCACTCAAGCTAGTTTGATAAAACTGTAAGTTTACTTAGTGTTATTTACAAGAGTGTGGGTGAAAGCCTACCTTTAGGATCACGGGCAATTTAAATGCAGCTCTGTCAATGAAGAACACACACACACACACACACACACACACACACACACACACACACACAATGTCTCTGTAAACTGTTAGCTGCCTGTACATACTTGGGGATGAGTGTGACCACATAAACTGACCAATAGAAATGGTGTGAACAGGCAGAAAATCTTGAAGAGGGATATGGCCTCATGAATTCTTCTCTATAGTAACAGATTCTGTCCTCTATATATTTGGGGGGAGATATAACCTTTTGGGACCCTCCTCCCAGAAACTTTTACCTATCTAGATATCTCGGGGAACTTTGGGGGCCTCATGAGCCCTGCCCGTTGTAACTGTTAACTGCCTATATGTATTTGGTTACCCATGATCCTCATAGAAATTATTAACTGCCTATGAATCTTATGGAGGGATGAGGAATCATGATGCCCTTTCACAAGTAACCATTAACTGCCTGTTTATTCTGGGGGAGGGGTATGATGCCATGAATCCTTCTCCCTCTTTATGACAAAAAGTTAATAATAATCTTATGCAATTGTCCTTCAGGTTAACACAACTGCTACTAATTTCAGGGCAATATCTATGTCATGTATGGAAAACAATATTCCAAACAAGGAGACACTCATACTCAGGTAATATATCACAGATTGTCTAACATATTTCCTGACCATGAAAGTTGTAAGAAACTAAAGAATAAAAAAAAGGCAGACACTATCCTAAATCAAAAGATACTATAGAGAGCAACCTTGGACTTCATGTTGGAACAGAAGAAAATGAATTATTTGATACTTTCTCCTCCTGCAAGATTCACAGGCAGTTAGCAGTTTTTATAGAGATCAGAGTCATGAGTCAATATTCCTGGCAAAGGCATTAGGCAGTTAACAGTTATGAGAAGGGAGGGCTCACATGAAATCCTTGTAAATACTGGTTCTTTCTTTCTTTTGCATTTTTCAAGAAAGGGTTTCTCTGTGTACCTTTGTAGACTAGGCTGGCCTCAAACTCACATAGACCTGCCTGCCTCTGCTTCCTTAGTGCTGGGATTAAAGGCATGTTACACCACTTCCTGGCTGAGAGTTTAGTTTCTTAGTATTCAGAAATACTTGATGAGATGTGGGGACACCAGACCTTGAGCAGAAACCCACTTCCCCTTTGGCCTGGGAGCAGGCAGCTGTGAGATAATGTTTACTGAAAACAATTCAGTGCTATAAAGCTCTTGATAGGGCTCAGATAAGGGCTCACTCACTGAGATACCATGACTTTGACACCCCCTATGGCTAGATGCTTCTTCCTGTTCCCCCCCTGCTGTGTCTCCCCGATTCTGGGGCCGGAGATTAAACCACCAGCCAGGAGGGTGAGAAGTCTGGAAAGAATTGTATGTAGATGGATGACAGAAGTCCTTAAAAAGGGAAGCTCTTTTTTTCCTGGAGAGACTTCTCCTGAGAGACTTATCTCTCCTAAGCGGACTTGGAATCTCCTCCTAAGCTGACTTGGGAAACATAAAGTTTTTCTTAAAGCAACCGACCAGTCTCTGTGTCATCTATCCCGACCACCTCGCTACATTCATTCTAGGATACAGGCCGCATAGCAGGTGCGACAATGAGATGTGGACTTCACTATGATCTCTCTTGATGTATGTTCTTTTTCTGAAAAAGTTTGATAGTAATATATTTTATTTTTGAATTTATAATATAATTTTATCATTTCTTCCTTCCCTTTCCTCTTTCCAAATCCCCCCATTTCAATTGCTGGTCTTATTTTTGATCAATTGTGTAACATGCATATACATATATGTGTAAATATAGATATGTATTCCCAAATATAAAGTGCTCAGTCTGTATAGTATTGTCTGTATGTGTGTTTTCAGGACTATTTTAAAAATCATTCTAAATTAAAATTTTCATTCACATCGAAACTGAATGTCAAATTATGGCAAGAATGTTAACGAATATTAACATTTTGGGTGCTCATGTATTGCTGATGGGAATGCCAAATTATACTAATACTTTGTGAAATGCTTTGATTGCTTATAAAATTAAATCACAGCTACCTTAAAGAACTGTCTCACTTCTAGGTATTGTATAAAAGAAGTGAAGACTTAAGTTCATTCACAAGCTATAAGTAAAAGTATAACAAAAGTTTTTGTACATAATCATCAACCAAATCAGCAACCCAAATGTATAAACACACAGTAGTGCATCCTTAAAATGAGTATTCCTTAGCAATAAATAGGAAAAATCCTTTTTATTTCATCTGACATACTAAAAGGTATAAATCCATAGACATAGATAACAGATCAATAGTTTACTTATGAGAATATGGAGGTTACTTACCAATAGTAAGAGAGATTTTAGGAAGTGAGGAGAATCATTCTGTAACATGCCTGACATCATAATTACAGAGTTTACATTTACAAAACCCATATAATTGTGCTCAGAAAGAGGATTGATCTGAATATGTTTTTTTGGTTTTACGAGACAAGGTTTCTCTGTATTGTTTTGGAGGCTGTCGGTCCAGCCTGGCCTTGAACTCACAGAGATCCGCCTGCCTCTGCCTCCCAAGTGCTGGGATTAAAGGGATGAGCCACCACAGCCCGGCCGATCTGAATATTTTTAAACTGTAAATATTTGGCAAAAGAAGTTGAAAGAAAACTATGCTATATGACATTTTGCTAGTGGTATAATAAACTACAACCTAAGATAATGTGATGAAAATACTAGGCAAAAGCAACTGAAGTCAAAATAAAATTATGGTAAAACTGCATTTCAATAGAACATCAAAGGAGACCCCCACAAATTTTTAGTGGAGATATAAATCCATATTCTCCAAAAAATTGGGAGAAAAATCTATTAAAATATGATTATAAAATTACCATATATCAGGATTCCATTGTTTTTTTCTGCTGAATAGTACTCCATTGTGTAAATGTACCACATTTTCTCTATCCACTCTTCGGTTGAGGGACATCTAGGTTGCTTCCAAGTTCTGGCTATTACAAATAAAGCTGCTATGAACATAGTGGAACAGACATCCTTGTTGTATGAATGGGCATCTATTGGATATATACCTAAGAGTGGAGTTGCTGGGTCTTGTGGTAGGTTTATTCCCATTTTTCTGAGGAATATCCATACTGATTTCCAAAGTGGCTGAACAAGTTGGCCCTGACATGGATGAAATGACAGACTATGAACACCCCCAAGGAGGGCCTCAGCCTCCCTGGGGAAATGAGGGGATATTGGGGGGGGGATGAAGGGAGGGCACAGGAGGAGGGGAGGGAAACGGAGAGGGACCTGGAACTGACTTGTGAAGCAACCTTGTTTCTAATTTAAATTTAAAAATAAATAATAAAAATAAAAAATTACCATATATCATTTACAGAAAAATTTTCTAATAAGAAAAGATTAATACTGTATTCATTACTTTAATACTTTGTTTTATATAATAATGCAAAGAAAACATACCAAAACCTGACATGTGATTTAAAAAGCAATCAAAGGAAATTTTAAACTTTAAATGTGTTTGTTTTACATAAAAATGACAAAAACCAATTGTACAAGCATTTATGTGAAGGAATTAGGAAAATACAGGTAAATTAACCAACTGAGAAAGAAAAGAAATAGTAAAGAAACAGAGAGTATTGAGAGAACAAATTTAAAACATGGGAATAAAAGAAAAAAATACTGTTTAATCACTGAAATGACCCACATCTGGAATGATCTACTGACAAATTAAAAGCAAATAACAAGCAAGAAATGAAAAGCAAGGGAAGATGAGATATATTGGTTTTTCATTTTCCTAATCTATAAATACAATACTATACCAACAAATGTTCCATAAGAATTGTGTGAGATTTTTTAAATGTATTTCAGTAATAAAAGAATATCTCAGAGTTAACTCTAAAATGCCAAAGAATACTGATAAAATAAGACTATTTGGGTAACTCTAAAACAAAATTATTATTATTATTATTATTATTATTATTATTATTATTATTATAGAAATAGGCCTATTCTTTTCCAGTGTGATAAACTTCTATGGAGAGAAATTAAATGAAGAACATTGGAAATTTACACGAGAAGTAATAGCACAGCTGAAATGCTTAAAGAAATAGAAAAGTGATTCAAAGAAAAACTGGAAGTTGTTTTGGGAGGTATCAGAGTATAGAGGATGTGTAAGATTAAATGAAGGGGGATGCTATTTAAACTGTTAGGAAAAAGTTTCTTTCCACAATGTGTAAGATTGTTAGTGATGCAGTTCTTTGGGAATCAACCATGTTCCTCAATCCGTGGTTGACTCATCTACGTTCTTGTAAGCCTAGTAAACTAAAATTTTCATCGAGATTGATTCAGATAGAGTTATTTTAGCTTGCCTTGGTGGTGTGGTATCTCTCTCTCTCTCTCTCTCTCTCTCTCTCTCTCTCTCTCTCTCTCTCTCTCTTTCTCTTTGTGTGTGTGAAGTTAGTACATATACTGATCTAATTTCTATGTTTTCCTGAACTTGGAGATGTAAATAATTCAATAGTTTGAAAAAACAAATGGGCAACTAAACATCACAAAAGCATAGAGGATTAACCAATAAATTTATGCCCAATTTCTACTACCACAACTTTTAAATCTAGCTTTCCTCAAATTTTATATCTTGGTATTTAATATTTACTTTATACAATTGCTAAAGTTATACTTTCCAAGCTAAACATTATTTTTAAATTAAAGTCTCAAACATATTTTAACATCATTAATACTTAGTAAATGGATCCAAGTAACAGTTGATGGTGAGATCATTTTTATTTAGATTTCATCATTGACCTGTGAGAAAGAGGAAATACAAATGGTTTAAAAAATATCTTATTTCTTTAAAAAAATCATTGATGACTACAGCAATTTTCTAGCATTACTCATTTTTATAGTGTGTTTGTGATTTTCCTTAAGATTTGATTTGCCTTCCAAAGGAATAATAAAATGCATTTACTTTTTAAATAAAATGGTGAACAAGTTTAAGGTGTGATAAATATGTATATCAAATTTGAGCTAGTTCCTTACAAATGTTTAGTCTTACTCTTTGTTTCAGTAATTTCTATGGATAACCAATGAAAAAAATCCCGTTTTCAAAATTACTCTTTTACCTCTGGCCTTTTGTTAACATGTTTTAATCTTTGAACTTATAACATATCTTAAAATATTGTCAAAATTGTCTTTAAACTTTGATAGTTACTGGAGAACTACAAATTCTCCCATTTTGTTCCACAGACAGTAAAGTTTGTAGTTACTACTGAAAATGCCAGGATACATTTATAGCCACACTACACGTTCTATATGACTTTAGTAAACTTGTGTTTAGTTTCCCCAATTTTCTATCAATTATATACCTCATATTTCTCAAATTCTAACCTCTGCCATTATTTAGCTAGAGCTAGACATTGAAATCACTTGTATCCTTAATCTTTTCTTTGAGATAATACTACTTATGCCAAACTGTTCAACACTGCCTTGGCATAAAATTTCAAAGTACAGACATTTTTCAGTTCTCTAGTAGCATGAATAAAACTGACCTTCGAGTTTGATGTTTTCCATCTAATGTTGGTATGTGGCATTTTCCAAAGTGGCCACATTGTATTTAAAGCAAGCTGTAAGAGTTGCGCCTTCTACTAAAGAAAACGAAGAAAGCAAAGCATAGTTTTATGAAGAATACTATCAGAAACAGGAGCAGGACAGTCCAGGTGATCATAAGTGTGACAAGCAGCCGCTCGTTTGAATCAAAATCTAAGTCCTTGTCCATGAATAAAGGTATGGCTGAAAGTTAGTGGAGAAATTAGAGGAAAATAGTCAAGGTTTCCTCAAGCTTCAAAATGCTCCTTCCCTTCAGGTAGGCTTGTGAGAGATATGCAGGACTTCATGCAACATTACTACTTACCTCACAAACCCAACTAGATGTGCCAATAATCATGTCACTACCATGAAGGAAAGCAGTAGCTAGGGCAACCTGTAAATGACACAGGGTGCTTACCCTTGACCAAAACCTTTCTTCAAACAACTGCAGTATCATAAATATAAAAAGAATAGAATATTTTCTACATTTTCTTTCCTACATTCATCATATATTTGGAAAATAAATACATAGTCTACAAATTTTCCATATTTTCTCTTCATGGATTTTCTACTAAAAATCCACAAATTTCCAATGGTGTTCTTCAAAGAATGAAATAGAAACAATCCTAAAATTAATATGGAAATACAAAAGATGATGCACAGACAAAATAATTCTAATCAGAAACAACAGAGCCAAAGCATTATATTAAATGACCTTAAATTGCATTGTAGTGTCACAGTGTCTAAAACAAAATGGTACTGCCACAAAATAGAAATGTAGATCATGGGACATAATAGACTCAGATACAAAAATTCACACAGCTATGCACACCTATGATTTTATAAAGGTGTCAAAACATGCATTGGAACAAAGGTAGCCTTCTTCAATTGTTGGAATGCATTGTTAGCAAGTAAGATGACACAGTATGCCAGTTTATCTCAATAGTTGGGCATCATGGAACTCTCTCCCCTCAGCAAAGCTACCAACTCTCTACCTGCCCCTATCTGAAGAGTGTCACTGGACCAGGAGGACTGATCTTACCTAAAAGCTATCTCTAAACCAGATGTTTAATTTATCTTTAGCTTGGCCCTTGGCACAGATTACTGCTGAGAAGACTTGTGCTAGGAAGTCTGCTATAGGACCCTACTGCCACACACTAAGCCTTGTGATAGGACTGTGCCACTTAATGCAAATTAGGGTCTGCCCCAGGCTCCCAATCCTACATATTCCTTATACTCTGGAATAAAGATGAGCTGAGTCAGTCTGTCTTGTAGAGGCCTCCCTCCCTCCATGCTCACGGGCCATGAAAAAAGTTTTCTGTCCTTCACTGTCTCTTTCCCTTCTAGACTTGGTGACCAAAAAGCCGAGAGGGAAAGAGGACCCCCATATTCAATTAATGATATCTATTTGGAAAAAAAAAACCCTGGATATCCACCCCTCCCTTAATTCAAAAGTGCAAATGCTGGAACTGCTGGTATCTGCCTCCACTCCTCCCTTTCAGTTCTTCCATACTCCTCACATCTCCTTTCCCACTTAATGTCTTCTTCCTTTTTACCCCCAGAGTCTAACTAGTGCTGCCCCTATATGAATGAGTACAGAGCCACATTCCTAAGAAAACTGATTCCTCTCCCCCTCTAAAACTATCAACTGCCAATAGCTGCTCAGTCAGAGGCCTCCCTCCTATCAATTTTGGAAGGTTGACTGGCTTTATGTAATGTAGATCTCATAGGCAATCACATAGGCAGCGACTCATGTGTGAAAGACACTATTTTTTCAGCAGTCCTCTCTGAAAACTGGTTCTTACAGCCTTTTTCTCCCTTTTCCACAATGGTACTTAAGAAAAATAATAGAAGTAGGTTTATCTTTGGGCTTTATATATTCTGCAACCATGATTTTTTTTGTCAGATACACAATGCCAGCTATGGATATTGCCTCATGTGAAGTAGACCTTAAATCCAATAGTAGCAGTTGATCAGCACCATAATATTTATGCTAATATTTCCCCCATGGCCATGTTGATTACATTGTTGGTTATCTTGCAGCACACATGGTTCATAGATGGGTAAAATTATTAATGATTTTTCTTTCATTAGCCTACACAGCACCATGAAAACTAGCCCATAGACACAAGATTTCTAGTCAGTACCAACTGGATTTTTCCCTGTCTTTTGATCAAATATATAGCATTTCTTTAACATGGTCTTATCAAGTTCTGTTGGGCAAAAAAGCAATGTCTTAATTGTTTTGGAGGATCCCTCCTCAGACCAAAAAGTGTAGAATATTTTATGCACTATAGCTTCTGGTAGGAACATTATCCACCACCACCAATCCATGTAGAAAAATAGTCCATATAGAATAGATATTTTTCATACATATAATGAAGTTTATAGCACTTTACGTTTCCATGTATGACTCTTTCAAACATGTTTATTGTTATTTATTCCTCCATCCAGCGTGTCCTCTGCCTTGCACTCTCTTCCTCCTTAACACCTAAGCCTTTGCCCCTTAATTACCATTTCCCTTTTCATACCACCTGTGTTCTATTATTTCCCTCTCTTAAACTCTCCACATATTCCCTTTCTAGCTTCCTGGATTTTCCAGGTGCTCAACCTTAAAAACACAAATCTATTGAATCAAATCTAGAATTCACATATGAAAAGGAACAAAATTATAATTTTGCTTCATTTCCATACATTTACCTGTATTTTTCATATTTTAGATCTTCGGTACTATGTTTGTATAGAGGCCCACATGCACCCATGATACACGTGGGGCGGGAGCATGTGTCATGGCATGCATGTGGAATTCAGAGGACAATCTTGAGTAGTTGGTTCTTTCCTTCTATTATGTGATTTCTGGAAATAAAGTTCAGATGATTGACTCATGTGGCAGGTGTCTACCTGCTGAGCAGTTTCACTGGACCAAATAGTTACTATCTACATCAGTCTATAATATCCTCAGATTGTGAAACTTAGTATTATAAAATGATTTTCATTTTCATCACAACTTTATACTTGAGGTTTTCTGACACTGTATAATTGTTGCTGTAATTAGTGAAATAAGAGAAGAACAGAAAAACTTGGCCAAACTGTGAATTCTAAGATGAATATATTCATTCATTTGATGAAACAATATATATAAGTGTGTGTTTGTGTGTGTGTGTGTGTGTGTGTGTGTGTGTGTGTGTTTGTGTATGTGTTTATCAGTTTTCAGGGCCAACTTTTAGATCCTTTGATTGAGAAGGTATCAATTTGCTCTGTGTCTCTAATAAATAATTAATAACAAATGTCAATATTATCCAAATTTTAAAAGAAAGAAATCGTCCTCATATTTAGGAATTTCTTGATATTTAAGAAATACATCTGCTCTCGAGTACTATGGCTGAAAAGACTTTTTGGACATGGAGAGGATTTAAAGGACTGTTACCACATGATTAAATCATTGGAAAATAAGGGCTATAAAGAAAGGTTAATGGAACTAGTCTTGTTCAGCTTGGAAAATGGAAGGCCAAGAGGGGATTTAATAATGGTTTTTAAGTGTATAAAGAGCTATTACACAGAGAATGCTCACCAGCTGGTCTCAATCTTCTAGGAGAGAACAAGGGGAATGGAGTGTAAATTGCATCACAATGGATTTAGGCAAAATACTAGGAAGAATTATCTGACAAGGAATCAGTAAGTTATACCGCCAGTACAGAGTTCATCTGACTGTATATTTGGAATTCCAATGACTGTACCAATTAATGCTAATTATATATATTTACCAATAGCAAGTTGCTATAGACTCAAATAGTTTCTACAGAAGACAACTGCCACAATTCATGTCTTGCATAAGAAGGCAAATATTGTGAATTGTCTTATGTATCTAGTGAGTTATAAATTGAGAATCTAGGAAACAACCTTAATTTGGCATGACATAAGCAATACTTGTTCATATTGATATACAGATAACATGATAAAATGCAGGTGTAGGATGAAGAATTTGTTTGTGAAAGGACGCATGAATGCATTTTTTAAAGGATACATGGCAGCATGAAGCCTTATTTTTCTCAGGATAAGGGCAATGGTGATAGTTCTTCTGGATTTCTGGCTTCAGGAAAGTAAGAAAAAGCTTGTATTGTGTCAACCAGCACTATGATTGGAGGTGAGACGCACAGTACTAACATGAAGGGAATCCAAGGAAATATTTTACCTAGTACAGTTTAATTTCCTTTTTAAAGTAAATTTATTTATTTTTTTATGTCCTGACAGCAGTTTTCCTTCCCTCCTCCCTTCTCAGTCTCCCTCTATTCCCTGCATCTCCACCCCATATGTTCCCACCCTCCAACCCACTCTCCATCCATTTCTGTTGAAGCAAGCACACGTCTTCCATGAGTATCAGCAAAACATGGCATATTAAGTTGCAGTAAGATTAAGCACCTCCTCATGTATTAAGGCTGGGCAATGCAACCCAGTAAGAGAAGTATGGTCCCCAAAGCCAGTAAAAGTCAGAAATCTCCTGTTCCCACTGTTAGGAGTCCCACAAGAGCACCAAATTACACAACTGTAGCATATATGCAGAAGACGTAGGTCAGTCCCATGCAGGCTCCCAAGTTGTCAACATTTCCATTACTTCTTCCATTGCAAATTTATTCCTCTTAAGTTGTAATGGATTTTGGTTTAGTTGCCTTGTTAGATACTTTTTGTCTTTTCCTGCAGCCAGATTGGAAGAGAAAAGAAAAGTTTTGGACTTTGATTAGAGTTAAAAAGGTGAAACCCAAATCTGAATCTGATATTGATACCAAATGACTCCACTGTTAATAACTTAGCTCAGTTTTTGGTTCTGCATTTGTAGTGAGGAAGAATACTATATCTTCTATTATTTATAGTATGATTCCTTTAATAGCTATGGTAATTTCAGTTGTTCATAATTATGCTATATCTTAAATTTTCATATCTGTGAAGACAATAACCAGAGGATTTCAATAAAAATTAAGAATATGAATAAAAATCTACTGAGCACTGGTACACAAATAACATACAATAGTTGCTTATGGGATGACATCACAGCTTGTGTTTTCTCACTGATAAGTACACACACACACACACACACACAGACACACCTCAAAGAAAAGAGAATTACTTTAGAATGCAAAAGAAGAACAAAACCAACCTTCTTTGTTTAATTCCATAGCTCTCCAGTTACTTATATTGTTGAGTTGCTTATGTTAATATAATGTGGTTGTCTGAATAAGAGTGGCCCCTTTAGGCTCATATATTTCAATGTTTTTTTCCCAGTTGGTATAGTGTTTAGGAATGATTAGGAACTATGTCCTTCTTTGAGGAGTGTGTCACTGAGGGTGGGCTTTGAGCTTTCAAAGTTCACACCGTTCTCAGTTCTTTCTCTGCCAAGTGCTTATGGATCAATATGAGTTCTCAGCTACTATTTTAGCACTATGGATGCCTGCTTACCACTACATTTCCCACCATGATAATTATAGACTAACCTTCTGAAACTATAAGTGAGTTCCTAATTAAATGCTTTCTTTTGTAAGTTGTCTTGATCATAGTGTCTTTTCACAGCACTAGAACAGTACCTAAGACACATACTCTAAATTGTATCTATATCTTCCTTAGTAAATCATCCATTCAGAATATCAATCCTAAATATAATCCCAAATCCACAGAATATTATATTTTCTTTGATGTAAAGTATTTTTATAAATTTGTTCTTACATTGCATTGCTTGCTTAGCAGATATACTCAAATTCTAAATAATGATTGAGTAAATTTTAGAACTGTTTTCATTGGAGATGGTCTGAGGTTGACTTTTTCCCAAAAAGTCAGACCATCTCCAAAAAAAAAACAAAATTTACTCAAAAATGATGGTATGTGCCTGTTTTGAGCTCCATAGATCTGTGATTCTCAGGTCAGATAAGTTTGAATGAATGAATTAGATATCCAAAGTATATAATGGGCTTTCTAAGTAACACATAATATACGATAGTACAAACTATTTGTTTGAGTTTGCTAACCTATAAAGCTATTTGAATTACATATCTTTTGCTGAACTTGGAGAGGTTATTTGTGTTTGCAGCTTCTATTTCTTCAGTTTACATAACATTCCAAAATAATCTCACTTTCTCTTGAAACTGTATGCCCAAAGGTAATCAAAGATCTAATTGCATAACCTTTTGGTTTCTTCTCAAGTAGTTTCCTTTTATATTATTCTGAGACATGTCATATTGGTAATCATTTGTACCAGTACTTTTTTTTAAGATGGCAAAACCAAAATCATATGAATATTTCAATCAAAGACTTATATAACTGAAATTCTTTCCATGGGAAATGGAGGAACTGAGAAGTCAAAGCATGGGTCATAAGGTCAATTTAGATTAACAACATGAGAAAGAAAAACAGCCAGTGTCTGTAGAACAAAAGAAATAGGCAGAATTAGCAAAACACAGGTAAAATTAAAAGTAGACGTAGAATCCAAATCTGCAGAGGAGAAGAATCTGGTACTTGACAATTTACTATGTGAGGCAAAGCTAAATTAAAAAAAGTCCTCTGAATTCTTGTTACTGTTTCACTTCCACATCTTATGTCAGTTCCTATGACCAACTGACCGACAAAGAGATCGAGCCACATGAAAGTTGAAGTTTTTTTTTTTTTTAAAGAATTGAGTTCGGATTGGCAAAGTATTTTTACTGTTTGGCATTCATGTACTTCTAAATTAATTGTTACTCTTCCACTACTGTGAAGCAAATATTTACCTTATAAATAACAGTCACTATCTACTCAGTCATGAAACACAAAGGACTAATCAATCATTGTGTTCATCTGACTAAAAATTCATCCCTTCTGATTCAAATGTGACTCCCAGTGATAGGTTTCCTATGGACTAATTTGTAAACTTACTTACATATAACTCTCACCAGACAAAGTAGTATAGGATTATTCTAAATTATTTAAAAAGTCACAAGGTTCTAGTTTATGTCATCATTGAGTAGAAGTCATTCTGTTCAGTTACTCAAACTAGAAGACGTCCATCCTCCCAAGAATCCTTCTTTACCATTATTTTAACCTAAGAAATCCATTGTACTTATTTGACCACATCTCAGCTCTGAAGTGCTACCTCTTTTAAGTCAGGCTTTCACTATTTTTCATTGGGTATTGCAAACAGTCCTAATTGGTTTCACTCTTTCAATTTCTCACCTGGTAACTGAAATTCTACATGCGTACCATGTTTATTTATCTAAAATCTGATCATATAATTTTGACTCTATGTGAAAATAAAAGTAAGTCTCCTTTAATAAGACAAGCAAGGTACTTCATCATCTGTTGAGCAAGTGACTTCTTACCTTTTCGACTACTTTAATTATTTTACCTTTTTACTTCAGGAATATACAGAATTATCTAGCATACAATGTATCTTTGCATGCTTGATTTTTTAGAACTCCTGTTTTCTTTATATGAAATACAGTGTAAATTCGTTACTGTTGGAATTCAACATATTATTTAAAGTTTCATTAAGTACAATTTAGGTTAAGTTACCATTGACTCCCTACAATTCTATCCAGGATGCATTAAAATCATTTTCTTGAAAAAACATAAATGTTGAAGTATGTATTATGGGATATATATGTATATATATATATATATATCCAAATGAAGCTCATTTCTGATTTTGCTTCAGGAAAAATAATCTAAAAGAAAGTATGAACATGTTTTGCAAATTGTAGTAAACTGCCTACAAGTTACATTTGATGAGGATGTCTTCTGTATTTGTTTGTCTTATTGGTTGATGAATAAAACACTGTTGGCCAATAGGGAAGCAAGCTAGGTGGGACTAGGAGATGAGGAGGATTCTGAGAAATGTAGGCAGAGGCAGTCATGATGTAGGACATGAGAGGAGTAACTGGTGCGGACTCCTTTTCTAGTAAGAGAAGACCATGTAGATATGCATAGATTGATAGTTTTGGGTTAATAAATATGGCAGAGATAGCCAGTAAATATCCCTAGCCACTGGCCAACAATATTATAATTAATATAAAACTCTGAATGCCATTTGTGGCTGAATCTGCTCTGGGAACCAGCTAGTGGGAACAATGCCTGTAACATATATTAGTCAGATAAGAAAGAGCATCTGGTTCATAATTTTCATAAAGGTAAATTTACTTTTTGGTTTTGTTATTTACTGTTTTATTTTATCATCTTTTGTTTTCTCATGGGAATATATATATATATATATATATATATATATATATCAATCTATTAGAACATATTATGTATGTGGCAAAGTACTATCATTTTAAAACATTAATTCCCCATATGTTATATTAGCATTGTATGATACATGGTTTTCAAGATGGCAAGTCAGAGTAAAAGACAAAGAGTGCATTATACAATAAAATGTGGTGAGAAGTTAAATTTTCAATTAATTCTAGTGTAAGTAAACAATTTTAATTATCAGTCATAATTAAACATCAAACTATAATACTGACTGTACCAAGATGAATTGTTATCAAATTGTCTGAGTAAGCTATTTAAGCTATCGATGTCCACTTGTCTTCATATAGTGTCATACACTGAAGTCAGATGCCCTACCACTGCACCATAAAAACCTAAGTTGTATCCTCTGAAATATCCCTAAGAATATCTCATATGTCTCTAGTCAACTTTATAACACAATGAGCATTACTATATTATATATCCTGAGAATATTTTAGAATTCCAGTGTAGACAGCCAATGGCCTCAAAGAAACCTGATAGGCCAGAGTTGTACTCCTTTTTTTAATGTTTTGAAATAGAGATGATCTTTTCTGACTACTGTTTTCCAAATTTGGCTGTCATATAAAGGAGCATTCTTTCAATAATTATTTAATATTTGTATGTGTCTATAATGTATTTGTATGAGTGAATACATACATGTGCCATGATTTACATGTGAAGATCAGAGGAAAATTTTGTGGAATCTCTCCTACCTTATATTGATTCCAGGTATCAAGTTCAGGTCATCTGGGTTGTGCAGAATCACAGTTACCTACTGATCTATTTCACCAGCCCTACAGTAATATTCTTATTGTTATTGAATTCAGTGTATACCTTTGTCATTTAAATCCATTACTCAATAAAAGGAAAATGAAATTAACAGGTTTTTATTGTTATTGTTTTCTAGCGCTTAAACGACAGTCACAAGGAATTCTACTTCCCCAGTTTGTTAAATATTATGTGGTTGAGTTGATAACTGACTAGTAGAGATATGTATAAAAACTTGATTATTTTATGTGAGAGGAGAACAATTTCATTTTTAAAAGTATATTTAGGCCCAGAAATACATGTATTTTAATATTAAGAGGAAATATTGTTAACAAAGTAAAAATACCTTATTATATCACCCTGAGAACATTTTAGACTATTTTTTTGCTTAATTCTAAAGATTTCCTGGAAGCAGTATCATCTTTAATAACTCTTAAGTAGGAGAAATATAGAAAAAATTTAGACATCATTTAAGGTAAGAAGCAGGCTGAAGAGGAAAATACAGAGACTTCTGAAAAAATAAAGTAATTTAATAAACTTTACATTTACACTGGAGGAGATCTATGTCAGGGACTATAAACCTGGTCAAAATCCCACAGTTGGGATGGTCATAAACCTTGTTGTTGTTAGATGGTCATGTTGTGAAACTACTTTCTAAATATGTTTGCATCCATAGATTGTATTTCTTGCAGCCTTAGTCAGGGTAGCTGCTTTTTGCAATAGGCAACTGCTGAAAAAGAGACTCCAAATTCTTTAAAGAGCTGAGAACCAAGGGGCTGTGAGTGCTTGATTGCAGAGGGGTCATCTAATAATTAGATGAGGAGCTTTAATTAGATTATAGCTTTCTCAGTTTTTATAAAAAAACAATATCAGTGAGAAATAATTTACAGCAAACTCAGGAGATATTGAAGACATAAAAAACTGAAAGGTATTCCATGACAAAACCAGATTTAAACAATACATATCCACTATCCCAGCCCTACAGAAAGTTCTGGAAGGAAAACTCCAATCCAAGGAAGTTAACTACTACCAGAAAAACATAGGCATTGGATAATTCCACTTTACCAACAGTCAAAAGAGAAAAGGGGTGGAAATCCACATACAATTACACCACCAACAGCCATTCCAAAACAAACAAAAATGAGCAATCAAAGGAAATTAATATCCCTCAATATTAATGGTCTTAACTCGCCCATAAAATGGCACAGGCTAACAGAATGGATTCGAGGACAGAATCCATCCTTCTGCTGCATACAAGAGTTAAGGGTTTGGAAAAGGTTTTCCAATCAAATGGATCCAAGAAACAAGCAGGGGTAGCAATCCTAATATCCAACACAATAGACTTTAAACTGAAATCAATCAAAAGAGATGAAGGAGGTCATTTCATATTCATCACAGGAGAAATCCATCAAGATGAAGTCTCGATTCTGAACATCTATATCCCAAATACAAAGGCATCCACATTTGTAAAAGAAACATTACTAAAACTCAAACCACATATACAACCACAAAAACTTATAGTGGGGGACTTCAACATTCCACTACCAGATAGAAACTTAACAAAGAAACAAAGGAACTAAGTTAAGCTATGACCAATCAGGTTTGACAGACATCTATGGAACATTCCATCCAAACACAAAAGACTATACCTTCTTCTCAGCGCCACATGGAACCTTATCAAAAATCAGCCACATATTTGGCAACATATCAAAGCTCAACAGGTACAAAAAATGGAATAACTCCATTTATCTAATCAGACCACCATGTTCTAAAGTTAGAGCTCAACAACAACACAAATTGCAGAAACCCTACAAACTCATGGAAATTGAATAATGTGCAATTGCACCATTCCCTGGGTCAAAGAAGAAATTAAAAAAAGAAATTAAAGACTTTCTGGAAATCAATGAGAATTAAGACAAAACACACCCAAACTGATGGGACACTTTGAAAGCAGTGCTAATAAGAAAGTTCATAGCAATAATTGCCCACATGAAGAAACTGGAGAATAGTCACATTAGAGAATAAACAGCACAGCTGAAAGCTCTGGAACAAAAAAGCAAACTAACCCAGGAGGAGTAGACACCAGGAAATAATCAAATTGAGGGCTGAACTAAAAAAAAGAAGAAACTAGGAAAACTATGAAGAATCAATGTAACAAATAGTTGGTTCTTTGAGAAAATCAACAAGATAGACAAACATTTATCCATACTCACCAAATGACAGAATGTGAACACGCAATTAACAAAATCAGAAATGAAAAGGGGTACATAAAAACAGACACTGAGGAAAACAGAGAATCATCAGGCCATACTTTAAAAACCTGTACTCCACAAAATTTGAAAATTTAAGGGAAATGGACAATTTTCTGGATAGATATCACCAGCCAAAATTAAATAAAGAGTAGATAAGCAATTTAAATAGACGTATAAGCCCTAAGGAAATAGAAACAGTCATCAAATTCTCCCAACCAAAAAAAGCCCAGGTCCAGATGCCCTCAGTGCAGAATTCTATCAGAAATTCAAACATTAGCTTATACCAATTCTTCTGAAATTATTTCACGCAATAGAAGCAGAAGGGTTTTAGCCAAACTCTTTTTATGAGGCTTCAATAACATTAATATTCAAGCCACACAAAGACACAACTAAGAAAGAAAACTTCAGACATATTTCACTCATGAACATTGATGCAAAAATACTCAATAAAATAATGGCAAGTTGGATCCAAGAAGACATCAGAAAAATCATCCACAAAGATCAAGTAGGTTTCATCCCACGGTTGCAGGAACGGTTCAATGTATGAAAATACTTGAATGTAATCTCTCATATAAAAAAAGTATAGAAACAAAAATCACATGATCATCTCACTAGATTCTGAAAAAGCCTTTGGCAAAATCCAACACCCCTTCGTAAAGTTCTTGGAGAGATCAGGGATAACAGGAACATAACTAAACATAATAAAAATGGTATACAGCAAACCAACAGCTAACATCAAACTAAATGGAGAGAAACTCAAAGCAATTCCTCTAAAATCAGGAACAAGACAAGGCTGACAACTCTCTCCATACCTCTCCAATATTGTACTTGATGTTCGAGCCAGAGCAGTAAGACAACAAAAGGAGATCAAAGGGTTGCAAATTGGAAAGGAAAAGGTCAAACTTTCACTATTTGCAGATGATATGAGAGTTTACATAAGTGACCCAAAAAACTCTACCGGAGATCTCCTACAGCTGATAAATACCTTCAGCGAAGTGGCAGGATACAAGACATCAGAAAACGGAAAGATCTCCCATGCTCCTGGATAGGTAGGATCAACATTGTAAAAATGGCAATCTTGCCAAAAACAATCTACAGATTCAATTAAATCCCCATTGAAATCCCAGCACAATTCTTCACAGAACTTGAAAGAACAATTCTCAACTATATAGGAGAAAGAAATGACCCAGGATAGCCCAAACAACCCTGTTCCACAAGGCAACGTCCGGAGGCATCACTATCCCTGACTTCAAGTTCTGTTATATAGCTATAGTCCTAAAAATAGGTTGGTATTGGCACAAAAATAGACAGGGAGACCAACGGAATCAAACTGAAAACCATGATATTAACCCACACATGTATGAACACTTGCATTTTGACAAAGAAGCTCAAATTATACAATGGAAAAAAGAAGGCATTTTCAACAAATGATGCTGGAATAACTGGTTATTGACATATAGAAGACTACAGATAGATCCATATCTATTGCCATGCACAAAAATTAAGTCGAAATGGATCAAAGACCTCAACATAAATCTAGTCACACTGAACCTCTTAGAAGAGAAATTGGGGGGGGGCCCTTGAATGAATCGGTACAGGAGATTGCTTCTTGAATGTAACACCAGTAGCACAGACAGTGAGATCGAAAATTAATAAATGGGGCCTCCTGAAACTGAGAAGTTTCTGTAAGGCAAAGCACACAGTCAACAAGACAAAAAGGCAGCCCACAGAATGTGAAAAGATATTCACTAACCCCACATCTGACAAAGGGCTGATCTCCAGAATCTAAAAATATCTCAAGAAGCAAGTCTCCAAGCCACCAAATGATCCAATTAAAAAGTGGTCTACAAAAAAAATGAAATTTAGCATAGTTAAAAAAAGTGGTCTACAGAACTAGAAAATTCTCAATAGAGGAGACTAAAATGGATGAGAGAAACTTAAGAAAGTGCTCAACATCCCTAGCAATCAGTGAACTGCAAATCAAAACAACTCTGAGATACCATCTTACTCCTGTTATAATGGTTAAAATAAAAAATACCAATAACAGTTTGTGCTGGGGGAGAATATGGAGAAAGGGGAACACTCCTCCAGTACTGGTGGGAATGCCAACTTGCACAGCCACTATAGAAATCAGTGTGGCATTTCCTCAGAAAAATGGGAATCAGTCTTGTTGACTGTGTCCTTTGCCTTACAGAAGCTTTTTAGTTTCATGAGGTCCCATTTGTTAATTGTCGATCTCAGTGTCTGTGCCACTGGTGTTATGTTCAGGAAGTGGTCTCCTGTACCAACTCGTTGAAGAGTATCTCCCACTTTCTCTTCTAAAAGTTTCAGTGTGGCTGGATTTATGTTGAGATCTTTGATCCATTTGGACTTAAGTTTTGTACAAGGCGACAAAATGGATCTATCTGCAGTCTTCTGCATACCAGTACCCAGTTATGCCAGCACCATTTGTTGAAGATGCTTTCTTTTTTCCATTGTATAGTTTTAGCTACTTTGTCAAAAATCAAGTGTTCATAGGTGTGTGGGTTAAAATCAGAGTTTTCAATTCGGTTCCATTGGTCTACCTGCCTATTTTTGTGCCAATACTAAGCTGTTTTCAGGTCTATAGCTCTATAATAGAGCTTGAAATCAGTCCACAGAATGGGAAAAGATATTTACTGACCCCACATCTGACAGAAGGCTAATCTCCAAAATTTACAAAGAACTCAAGAAGCAAGTCTCCAAAACACCAAAGGATCCAATCAAAAGGTGGGGTACAGAACTAAACAGAAAATTCTCAATAGAAGAGGCTAAAATGGCCAAGAGACTCTTAATAAAGTGCTCAACATCCTTAGCCATCAGGGAAATGCAAATCAAAACAACTCTGAGATACCATCTTACTCCTGTCAGAATGGTTAAAATCAAAAACCTGGAGAGGATGTGGAGAGAGCAGCATTAATTATTTCCTTTTTAAAAGAATTCTGTGTATACTCCATTCTCTGTTCCTAAGTAAAGTTACAGAAATGCACATGAATATTTTCTATACTATTCATTCGCAATGAGGAAGCATTCTGTCTATTAGTACTATACAGTATTTATGTTCTACTACTGTTAACCAAAGAGCTATATCCTTTCTGTTTCATCACACAGAATATTTCTGGAACTGCAATGGTTTTAAGAATCCAAAAAGAACATAACACAAAGGAACTGGATGGAAGAAACTGAACTAAGAAGACTTAATCATATACAATTATATACTCATAAACAATTACATCAAAACACATGAAAAACACACAAAGTTTGCTCAGAAACTTACAAGTATTGCACAAGTAATGTGAACAGTAGACATATTAATATTATTGATAATGAAACTGACAATATTAGAGAAAAAGCAGATAAGTCTTTTAGCAAACTGCATGATGATATCCCTTAGCATAGAAAGATATTCAAGGAATGACTGTTTCAGAAGGAAGAAGTGATAATAGAATATAAGAATACATCTTTGGCAATGTAATTCTGACAAAGTTTATTGAAAGAAATAATCCATTCATATAATATAGCCCCTGTCCTAACCATGCCAGAAACCATGAACAACCTGGCCTAAGTTCAATTAGCTCATGGTGAAGTAAGGATGTTTATTCTTTTTCCTGAGGGCAAAATCTATATTTCACGTAAAAGTTTAAAAAGTTTTTAATGCTGTTGTAGCTGCATAAAATAAAGTTGTTAAAAATCAGACACTGGCATGCAGATGACCATGGGAAATATAATATCGAGGTTCAAAAAGTAAACAAATATATGTGTTAAGTAAATCATAAATGGATTTAGCAACTTCTGTGTAAGCACAAAACAATATAGAGAAGAAATATGAAACTGTTCTCACATTTTTGCCACTTTTAAATAAAGAGAGGACAAGCAGCTGATTTAAAGCCATTATAGCAGGCAGCTAAATATATGAAAGTCTCATGATGATATATATCAATTTCATTACTAAAATATGGAAACTATTATCAAGATCCATCTAAAGTCTTACATATCATATCCCTTCATTCAGATACTCTTTTTGTATACCGTGGCTTTCCTTCTGCATATACTTGCACAGCTACCTGGCTGGCCATATTCAAAGGAATTTTTGGAAAGATTACTTTTAAATGAGTTGGTTCCAAAAAGAAACATGAAAATGACATCATTAGCTGAAGAATTATTGGTTTAACAGTATTTCTTATGATATAGAAAGGATCTTTCAGGAAATTGGTCTACAGGGCCCATGGATTCATGAAAGGCAGATGCTCTAAGAGTTGGCGTGAAGACATGTAAAAGTTCCTTTTTTACCTCACCATTTGCCCCTTTAAAATAAGGCAAAGTTGGAGTTTGGTGCATTTGAACCCATCGGTATAATTTATGATATTAAAAGAATGGGAAGCTGTGAAATTACTTTTGTGGTTCTTGAAGAGACCTGCTTATAGTCATCAGGGGAGACTGTGAAGTCCTACAGAGAATTCTATAAGTCACAGTTCTGAAAAAAACAAAAATGAAGATTTCTTACAAGTTAATAAGACAAGAGATTGAAGACGGTTCAGGGAATATTCAGTTGATACACAAATCAAATGTGCTATACCAAACTACAAAGAATAATAATATTAAATATTACAGAATGAGAAATGTAATCTCTTTCAGGCAGAATTAATGAAATTACAGTATGTCAACAAAATTTCACATAGAAAGGATCTGAAATGTAAGCTGTAAATTAGAAAACAAATGGAATTTTACATGAATATAATATTGTTAAAATTATTTAAACTTCACATCAATCAATTTCATTATTTACTTGACTTAGAAAACTAATAATTTTCTTTTAAATAAATGATAAAATTGATTGAATAAAATAAATATAGCTATTTACTTTTTAATTTTAAAACACTTGAGATTACAATATAAATTACATTTATCCTTTCTTTTCGTCTCCTCAAGTCATCCATGTTCTCTTTAAATTTCATGACATCAACCTTAATAATTGTTTTTGTATGCTAATTTGTAAATGTAAGTTCATGTGTATTGATAAATATAACCTGCTCACTTCATAAAATGTTATTTGTCTGTGTTTTCAGCACTGATCATTTGACACTGAAAAACAAAATAATGTGCTCTTATTAAATAATGTCAATTATTAGTAAAAACTTTTTTAATGAAGAAATTTCCCTGCTGTTAATATCCCTAGTGAATTTAATTAAAATATCTGTAATAACGTGAAAATTAAATGACAGTTTATCAAAATATTTACATTTTATTATACCATGACAAACAACTAAGAAGAAGCTGAAAAATTCATTACAGGAAAGTATATTCCATATCAAAGGTCCATACAAATACAGATACTAACAAACAGTAAATTGACTTTATATATACATATATATGTTCTGTATATTGTAATGTATATACTTTGAACTAAATCATGAATAAGAAATTCCTCCCAAGAATTATTGAAAAGTTTATTTTACCATGTTAACAGAATCAAGTATCAAATGAAATGTTTGGGTAGTATTGGGGTCCTATAGATCTAGATATGTTGTTCAATATTAATTTTACAGGTAGTATAAAAAATTCACAACTTTTGGTCATCATAAAATTAAAGCACTATTCTTTTAAAAATATTTTTATCTTATCATTTTCTTACTTTTTGCCTTGTGTGTAGGTTAATGTAATGTAATGTAATGACCACATATAGCTGGTCAAAATGTGAACAATAATTAGTCCTAAGTAAGACAGAAAATATTAATTTTATATGAGAATGTATGAGCCTCATTTGTGAGCTGCAAGATTCCTGTGCATATGACCTTGATGATTTAATGTACAGCTACACATTCTTTATGTGTAAAACAGTGTTAATAACAACTTAATTGCATTGACTTGAAGATTTAGAATTTAACAAATGGTTAGGAACAATTTCCATAATGTCTGACAAATAAATACAATCCTTAGATCTCTCTGAGAAAAATGTAGTATAATATGGCTCCTAAAGTGACCTGACATTTTGATTCTCACATTGGTGGAGGAAAAAAAAAAGAACAGCTATTAATTCACCTGATTTTGAATTTTGGACATCTCTTTTTTTGTATTGTTATTTGTATAACACTCTTGTGTAGGTCAGGGTGGCCTTGAACTCAGATCCATCTGCCGGTCTTCTGAGTTCTGGGATTAAAGGTGTGTGCCAACACTGCCTAGTTTCTACAGCTAACTAGTATGGTTGGCTTTGCCAATTGATCTCCAGAGGCTTTATTAAATCATAAACAATATATCACCACACATGTCAATTAAGGATACTACCAATCCCGGAACATACTAAAATCAGAAATTAGGTGATAATAAATACTGACTGGTAATAAGTGAAACATGTTGAAAATCTGTTATGTAGCTACTTTCAATGGTTTCTGCCCTGTTCTATTAACTGTGAAGGTCTTAACATTTTATTTGAAATTTATCTTCAGTCTAATCATTTTAGGATTGCATTATAGACATTCATCATAATTTTAAACATTTATGTATATATGGATTGCTGATGGTACTTAAATTTATCTTAATAGTGATGTTCTGAGTGCCTTATGCAACTCTGCTGGTAGACATGCATTCTAAAATAAAGTACATTAGTGTATCCTAGGCAGTACTGAATTTGTGAATAAATACACAATGATGAAAAAGTACTTGTCAAGACTCTCATCTTTGAAGCCTGAATATGTTAGTATGAAAACACCAAGAAACAGATTTTGCTTAAATATCAACTGTGGGTGAAATGGAGTAGAAGTTTCTGAGGAAAGTTTTGTGCTTTAACACATTTTGTTGACAGAAAGCACCTCCAACTTTTTCAATTCTTTTTATTGTTAAGTTTCCAAAGAGTTCACAAATATATTACTTCTTGAACTAGCAAAACATCTTCTGTCAAGTGGATTTAATTTGTTTCAAGAAGCATCTTGATTTTGGTTAGAGTGTGGGAGGTATCAACACAAGATTTGACAAGATAGAGGGGATATAGAAATATGCCATGGTTCTACAATCTCCATGCTAGAGAAAGATTATCCAAAATGTCTCAAGAAAAAAATGTTTTCTTTTGAACTAATTGGAATTTAGAGTCAATCTTATGGAACTCAATATACTACATTATTAATATGCATAGTTATCTTTCTCGATTTATTCTGAAAGTTTTTAGTTCCCAAAAATACATGTACACATACAGAACCTAAGATTATATCATGGTAAATAAACTACCAAATGCAAGTGTTATTGTACTATATAAACACTGCTAAATAGCAGTTTAATTCAGAAACTGTCAAATACTATGACATATATTTTCAGAATATTTATTTATAAATATTCACTTTGGAATTCCATGATCTTCATAAGTCAGTATCACAAAGACATTTTTGTAAAGCAGGCAATGTGGATGAATTTAAAGTCAGGGGGACTCAAACATTAGATTTCTGTAAGAATTTATTAGTGAAATCTGTGACTAATCAATTAATGGTCTTATGAAGCATGAGGTTAATAATAATGAATTAACATTTATTATGTTATAAAATAATCTACAGTCAGTCGCTCTGTCATAATTCTTATATTTCTAGGAGGATCTCACTTCATCCTAGAACATACTCCCATTGTAATTCTTGAATAATGCATTCTAAAGACCATGAAGGCATGGCTAGGAAAGCAGATTTCATGTTAGGTATATGTTGAGTGAGCATTTTTCATCAAGATTATGTACTTTACAATCATGATTAAAGAGGTTAGTTCCCTGAGGACTTCACTGATCTTTATCATTCATCATGACCATACACTCCATATTCTGCTACTCACAATAGCTTTCATTATAGTGAAATCTCATTTCCTCTGTGTTAATCTTGTTTTTAGAAAACTTTATCTTTTTGATAATTGCTATATTCACAGAGAGATTTCATCTCTTTGATCTCAATTACTATATTCTGTCACATTAGATTAGTAGATGTTCTCCTTTTATATTCTGTTCAAAGCTCCGTTGTGGTATTTGTTTCATTTATTATCCTTCTAGGTTTTCATCCAGTTAAAAGTATTTAATATGTAAAGTTAACTTCTACCAGTTTCAGAATTTTATTAAATTAAGATCTTTGATTGGTTTTGAATTTTTTTGTACAAAGTGAAAGACAGGGACCTAGTTTCATTCTGTTTTCTATAACTGTCCTGTTATCCCAATGCCATTTGCTGAAGAGGATGTCTGTTGTCTACTCTATGCCTTTGAAAACCATTATAAAAATTGAGTGAATGGAATTATGTAGGTTTACTTCTGAGTCCTCTATTCTATTCCCCTTCTCTCTCTTTGGACTAATACCTTTCTGTATTTTTACAAACTCTTTCCTGTAACTTGAAATCAGTGTTCCATCAGCAATATTCATTTTTCTCTGGATTATTTTGACTTTCTGTGGTCTAATTTGCTTCCACAAGAACTTTCAGAATTCTTACTCAGCTTCTTCAAAGAATTCCATTGGAATTCCAGTGACATTTGCAGTTAATCTATAGCTATCTTTAGGAAATATCTATTTTTATTATATTAATCCTACCTATTTCTGTCCATGGAAGATCTTTTCAAATTTTACTATCTTTTTCTTTTTTTATTATTAATTTTTTTTAATTTTTAAGTTTAGATTTAGATTAGAAACATGGTTGGTTCACAAGTCAGTTCCAGGTCCCTCTCCCTTTCCCTCCCCTCCTCCCATGCCCTCCCACCAACTCCTCCATTATCCCCTCATTTCCCCAGGGAGGGTGAGGCCCTCCATGGGGGTGTCCATAGGCTGTCATTTCATCCAGGGCAGGGCCTAGACCCTCCCCCAAGAGTTCAGGGGGAGAGTTCATCTCACATTGTTGGATGGGAGTCCAAAGTCCATGTGTATACTCGTGATGAATACTGATCTACTGCCCAAGGCTCAATAGATTATCTAGGCCTCCTCACTGACACCCACATTCAGGGGGTCTTGATCAGTCCCATGCTGGATTCCCAGGCTGATGCCTGGGATTCAAGAGTTAACCTTTGTCAGGTCAGCTGTTTCTGGGGTTAAACCAGTCCAGTCTTAACTCCTTTGGTCATCATTCCTCCTTCTCTGTTACTGGCTTTCTTGAGTTCAGCTCAGTACTTAGCCGTGGGAGTCTGCCTCTTCTTCCATCAGCCACTGAATGAAGTTTCTGTTTCCCAGACACTCTGGTCATGGGATTGTAGGCTGGCACTCCCCAGATCTGTGTCTAAAATCCATATATGAGAGAATACATGCCATGTTTCTCTTGTTGTGACTGGGTTACCTCACTCAGGATGGTTTCTTCTAGTGTCATCCATTTGCCTGCAAATCTCAGGATTCCATTGTTTTTTTCTGCTGAATAGTACTCCATTGTGTAAATGTACCACATTTTCTCTTTCCACTCTTCGGTTAAGGGGCATCTAGGTTGCTTCCAAGTTCTGGCTATTACAAATAATGCTGCTATGAACATAGTGGAACAGACATCCTTGTTGTATAAATGGGCGTCTTTTGGATATATGCCTAAGAGTGTAGTTGCTGGGTCTTGTGGTAGGTTTATTCCCATTTTTCTGAGGAATCTCCATACTGATTTCCAAAGTGGTTGAACCAGTGGGCACTCCAATCAGCAATGGCGGAGTGTTCCCCTTTCACCACATCCTCTCCAGCATAAATTGTCATTGGTGTTTTTGATTTTAGCCATTCTGATAGGAGTGAGATGGTATCCCAGAGTTGTTTTGATTTGCATTTCCCAGATGGCTAATGATGTTGAGCACTTTCTCAAGTGCCTCTAAGCGATTTTAGACTCCTCTATTGAAAATTCTCTATTTAGATCTGCAGCCGACTTTTTAATTGGATTCTTTGGTGTTTTGGAGACTTGCTTCTTGAGTTCTTTGTAAATTTTGGAGATCAACCCTCTGTCAGATGTGGGATTAGTGAATATTTTTTACCATTCTGTGGGCTACCTTTATGTCTTGCTGACTGTATCCTTTGCCTTACAGAAGCTTCTCAGTTTCAGGAGGTCCCATCTATTAATTGTTGATCTCACTGTCGGTGCTACTGGTGTTATGTTCAGGAAGCTGTCTCCTGTACCAATTCGTTCAAGGATACCACCCACTTTCTCTTCTAAGAGGTTCAGTGTGGCTGGATTTATGTCGAGGTCTTTGGTCCATTTGGACTTAAGTTTTGTGCATGGCAATAAATATGGATCGATTCGCATTCTTGTACATGCCAGCCTCCAGTTATGCCAGCACCGTTTGTTGTAGATGCTTTCTTTATTCCTTTGTATATTTTTAGCTTCTTTGTCAAAGATCAGATGTTCATACGTGTGTGGATTAATATCAGGATTTTCCATTCGATTCCATTGGTTTACCTGTCTGTTTTTGTGCCAATACCAAGCTGTTTTCAGGACTATAGCTCTATAATAGAGCTTGAAGTCAGGGACGGTGATGCCTCCAGACGTTGCCTTGTTGAACAGGGTTGTTTTGGCTATCCTGGGTCTTTTGTTTTTCCATACAAAATTGATTATTGTTCTTTCAAGGTCTGTGAATAATTGTGCTGGGATTTTAATCGGGATTGCATTGAATCTGTAGATTGCTTTTGGCAGGATTTCCATTTTTACTACATTGATCCTACCTATCCAAGAGCATGGGAGATCTTTCCATTTTCTGAGTGCTTCTTTAATTTTTTTCTTTAAAGATTCAAAGTTCTTGCGATACAGGTCTTTCACTTGTTTTGTTAGCGTTACCCCCACAGTATTTTATGTTGTTTGTGGCAATTGTAAAGGGTGATGTTTCTCTGATTTCTTTCTCAGCCTTTTAATCATCTGTGTATAGTAGGGCTACTTTTCTTGAGTTGATCTTGTAGCCTGCCACTTTGCTGAAGGTGGTACTATCTTATTCATTCTATCTTCAGTATAGGAAGGCAAAGGTCAAGGTAAATATGATCAAAATTAGTGATATACAGATATGGAAATATTTCTGTTAAACTTTTCCCTATCTAAGTTTACAGCAATAAAACATTTTAAAAAATAAAATAATCCTCGCATAGTGGTGTAAGCCTTTAATATCATAACATGAGGGAGAATCAGAGGCTGGTGGATCACTTTGACTCTGAGGCCATTCTGGTCCACATAGGGAATTTCAGAACTATCAGTGTTATGTAGAGAGACCTTGTTTCAAAAAAAGAGAAAAAACAAGGAAAGTTTTCCAAATACTGACTTTGCAACCCTTGCTCTAAATTTCTAAATTGTTATATCCGCTCTATCTTGATTTCACAATTTATGTATACATATTAACAGATGCAAGTAATAAAATTGCCTGTGGTTTCTTACAATGTTTCATAGTGCCAGGTATGTAGGTATGTATTTCATCTTGTGGAGTAGGACTTCAATATAATCAGAAAGTGCATGTTTGCTTCTATGATATTTTTTGGATTTTTTCCCCAGTGAGTATATGTTATGAAGATATTCATTGCTTTAGGTTAGACAGGTAACAGTTGGGAAAATTGATTGTTACTTTTATCCTCCATTAGTAGGCAAGTCCACAAAATTTTGTTCTTATTTCTGAAAGCTAAGTCATGTGAACTTGTCATATAGAATTTGAACACACAGTAAAGTAATTTAAATTTAGTATTACTAAAATTATAACAACAGTCCTATGATTATAATTAATTTTTTCCTCTGCAGCTAGTTTATATGTTTCAATATTGCCTTTTCCCAGAAATTTCATTTTCTTTTATTGAAAATAGATTACTTCCCATCTCTTCTCCAATGTGGACCAACCCATTTTCTCTTGGAGGAACCTAAATTTTCAATTGCAAATTGTTATCAATTGGAGATTGCTTATGGATTAGTGATTGTCATTTCTCCTCTCAGTTCTGGAACATCTATTTTAGAAATGAATGAGTTCCTACAGATGTAGGAACTACAGTCAAGATTTTCACATTTTATTGTTAATGATTAAATAACTGGATGTCCTAGTTTGGTTTCACTTGCTGTGGTGAAACAATTTCCAAAAGCAACTCAAAAGGAAAAGCTTATATTTCAGCTTATACTATATAAACTCTTACTGAGGGATTCCAGGGCATCCAGTGAATCCCTCCGGAATTCATAGCCTCTATTTATTATTATTGTTATTATCAATTATTTTTATTATTGATAGCCAATTGAATACAGATAGTATTGTCTACATTAGAAAGAATGTGAAAAACATCAATTGGTACATATACAACTTATCACTTTACACATATCCAAAGATAAGTGACTAAAATATCAATATGTTCTCAACTATGGACACAGGATCAGCATGCTCTAATTTTTTATTTTATGCTGGAATTTTTACTGTTTTGATCATGTATATGTCTTGTTCAGGCAGCCATAGCTACTGTGAACTGATGTATATAAAAGTATATCATGTCCAGAAGATACTTTACAGCTTTCTTCCTGAAAATACAGCTCTTACATCATTTCTTATCTCTCCTACATTTTTTCAGTCTTCAGTGGAGAGAGGTTAATATATATGAGCCTTCTGTAGATGAGCATTCACAGTCTTCCAGCAATATGAATGTTAGTGAAAAGGTAGATAGTTTTTTGATTAGTCTGAAACTGATTTCAATCAAAGTGGTGGTGTCTTCAGCAATAGGATCTTTCCATTTAGTTACGGTGGGTAAACAAATGATGACAATATCATGTGTGGTTTTGGGTGTCTTTGGACCTCCATGACCAATATTTCATGAGGAAGCATTGTGTGTCTGGCACTGATCTTTTAATTTAATAATTCATGTTTTCTGGGAACAATAATGTCTATACATGTATGGTACTTCAGATCAAACCCCTTTTTAAAATATTATGTATTTTGCTTTTTCAATTGCATATTCTGTGGTTCCTTGGCAAACAGCTTCAACAGCTATATTCTATATTTGCATATTTGAATGTGTGGAGGGGTCTCTATGTTTGTAACAACTATTACATTCAACTAGTATTGCCAATAGATGCAAGAAACCCCCCCCAAAAAACCTTTCCAAACAGCTATTGATCTCCTGTAGCTATGCACCAAAGGGTGGGGACTTTTGGAATTTTTTTTTCTTTTTACGATTTCATTGATTTTACTAAAACTTGTCTCATAAAATAACTTTTGTCTCATAACATTTTCTAAACTATGGGCCTTAAGGACCAATTCCATTTATATTATAATATATAGCAAACTATAAAATATAATACAATAATAAAAACTCTTCTGCATTTACAGCACTTAATAACATCAGGTATTTTCATATATATTACCTTTTGGAATTTTATTCCATCTAGGTTGACTTGTTTACTGGCACGATCTCTGTGGACCTTGTGCAGGAAAGAATCTTGTTGAGATTTCATGAGTGAAATATCACCGATCTTCTTTTGAAGCTGGCAGGGCTACTACAGAGATTCACAACTGGTCAAAATGCAGAGAATAAATGATCATTGGATGCCTATTCACCAGATAGCATCTACAATACAGCAGAATCCCTACATGTAAGGCTCATAGAACATAAGTGAAGAAGGACAAAAAAGATTTTAAGGGACCAAGGACAGGGATGACTGCTGTGGGACTGTGTACACTCTCATTTAGTATAGGGAGTACAATTATGTGCCTTTTCTTGTCTGGGTCTTTTTTCACTATGTCAGTTTTTAGGATCTTATATTTTAATTTTATTTTATTCATGTTCATGCATTCATAAGTGGGCATGTGTGGTAAAGATAGATCATAACTTAAGATTGTAAGAAAGAACTCTTAAGTGGGGAGAGAGAAGATGTTAATAGAAAATATATAGCCTGAAAATACAAGGGGTGATTGTAGGTGTTAAAAGGACACGAGAGAGGGAGTCAAAGGAATTGGGAAGGGGAAAGTGGAAGGACAATGGAGGAGAGAGTAAACTAGGAATGATTATGCACGGAAATGTAATAATAAAAGCAACTACTTTGTGGGTTATCCTAATTACACTAATTGATGAGGGAAGCTTCATCTCAGTTGTTGGTAGGAACACTCACTGCTTAACATATCCTGGAATATATAAAGTATGAAAAGCAAGTTGAGCAGTAAATATGGATTCGTCATCCTCCTTCTTCCTGACAGTACATAGAATGATTAGATGCTTCAAACTCCTTCCTTGACTTCCCTGCCATGATGCCTTGAACTGTGAGCTAAAATAATCTCATTCCTTAAGTTGATTCTGTTAGAGTATTTTATCACAACACCAGAAAAGACATAGAGTACAAGAAGAAAATGATGGGCATATCGTGGATACAGGTTTGTACCTTTTAACTTCATTACATTAAGTTTAATTAATTATCAAGTCACTAGTCAGTGGTACTGGGGTTTAACCCAGGCACTCTTACATGTCAGGAAAGTGCTCTGTCACTCACTTTTCTTTTATGTTTTCTTTATTACTACTAGAAAGGATATGGCTCAAATGTCCAGGTTGTATTTTTATTTATTCTGTAGCCCAAACTAAAGAACTTATAATGCTTTTACTTCAGCCTCCTAAATAGGAGGGATTGAAGGTCTATGCAACCACCCTGGGATTAAGGGATTAAGGAGGTTTTGAGTTTGAGTCAACTTTAAGCCCTTAGTCCTCCTTGCATGCCAGTAGCTAAAGTCCTCACGTCTCTAAGAAACTTGTGGCATTTTCAACATTTACATTTTTATATTGATATTTTCATAACTCTAGTAAAGAAAGTGATTTTCCATCTCTTCTGTCCTCTATCATATTCTTTCATTGTAAGTTTTTGTATATTTTCAGCACCATTCTGTGACTATTTTCTGTGTTGTGATTATCAATGTTTCTGTAGTTTTCAGACTTCTATAGGTAATTCTGAGGCAAAGACATCATTATTAATAACATTTATATTATCATATTAACCAGGTTTATGTAATATAATGTAACACTTACGAAGTCTCCATGAAGATTAGAAAAACTTTTATGGCTATGGATTCACATATCCATTTGTATTTTTTGAATTATTGAAATATCTGTTGTAAGAGTGCTGTTATTTACTATATGTGAATTTACAATTTGGTTTATTGAATAACTCTCATTATTAAGCAATACAGTGTTATATCATTCTTTCATGAGATAAGTTATAGAAAACTTGATTCTGTTTGAACAAATTTTGTTGATTCTTCTATGGAATGTGACCCCCTGAGCCCCTGCAACTTTATACTTTTCTTCACATTAATTTGGATTTCAATGTGTTAATTTGAACCAGATTTTCAACTTTTCTCTTGGCTTAACAATTTGGTTTTGTTTCTCCATATAGTATATATTGACTCTTGGAGCTGTAAATTTTGTATTTGGGCTTTGAAGACAAGTTCATACCACTAGCACAATTTACATTGTATTAATATATCTGCACTCCCATTTGACGTTATGTAAATGTCAGGAGATAAAATAGGTTCACAGGATTTAGTAAGTTTCTGAACACCAGAAGACTAATAAATGACAGAATATGGTCTTGAGACAATTCTAATTGTTTTTGCTACACTGCAGTGTAACTCTGAAGTGATAATTCCAATCAGTGACAGTTTACTGGTTTGCCTCACAATCCAGACAGAGAAATCTGGGTGGAAAACACAACTCTAACACCTCAATCCCCTATTATAACATTTCTGATGTTCTATGTAACACAATTTGGAAATCTTGACATTTCTGGGATAGACAATTTATTAGAGCTATAGCTCTCAATTGTATTGAATACCTGGATCTCCTAGGGCTCTCAATGAGATGGGAATTCTCATTCACTATTCCAGAGGAAATGTCTAAGATTTTGTATTTTTTAATCAGGCTCACAAGTGGTATCTTTTGCTGTTCTACTGTGGATCTCATTTGAATAGCTGAAGGCTGACTTTTCTAGGTGTTACTCACTGTAGAGTAATGCTCACAGTAACCAACCTTTACTTTCACTTCCTTCATTGGTACCTTCAGCTTTAGTGACTGTGATAGAACCCATTGATCACATCTATGACCTCTAATCCATTGAGTTTTAGAGTGTAGCATGCTTGTCAAGAGCAACTTATCAGAGTTTTGAGACTTTGTTTCCAAAGAAGCGTTGAATGGGTGAATGTCTTTCTGTACCTCCTCCTTGATTTTCTGCATAAAGTAGCAACAAATGTATAAATATAGCTATGTCTCTCTAATTTTAATTCACCTGTGTCCTGCAAAAAAAACATTTGCCATACCATAGAGATTTTGTTCTTTATAGCAGCCAACAAGTTTCTACAAAGAGAAAGAATCAAAACTTGGCTAGCAGTTATTCAAAGTTAGTGTTATGTGAGTGGACACTATGACATTTGAATGGGTTTTGCTTTTGTTTTTTTCATTTTTTGTTTTCTCTTTTTCTAATTATCCAAGACAGAAACCCATATTGGAACAAAAAGTCAGAAATTAGAGCCAGCATAGTTATGGATCCAATATGAAGAAAGAAGCTATAGGACCAGAGTTCTCAGTCAGCAGTTTGATAATTACAGGACCTCATCAAGAGCTCATCACTTCTCAATCTCATCCTTCTGTCAGTCATGTTTCAGTATGAGATTTGACAAGAAGAAAAACATCAAAACCACAGCAAGACGTTTTCAAAGAAATGTAATAAGATTATCCATTGTAATATTTAAAGAACTGTTTGAAGCCAGTTATCTTCTGCTCTAGAAGTCATAGAAATATTACAATGGATAATCTTATTAAGTGCTATATACTAGAGAATTCCAGTTCTTAGTGTTAGATTATTTTTCCTTTTTAAATTTAAATTAGAAATATGCAAGCTTCAAATGTCAATCCCAGCTCCCCCCTTCTCCCTCCCAGCCCCCCTTCCCCACCCCCAGACCAAACCCCACATCTTTCCCCAGGGAGGGTGAGGCCCTCTTTGGCGAGATCTCCAGAGTCTGTCATTTCATCCAGGGCAGGACCTAGGCCCTTCCCCATGTGTCCAGGCTGAGAGAGCATGCCTCCATGTGGAATGGGATCCTAAAGTTCATTTGTATGCCATGGTGCACAAGATTTTTTAAAATTGAAATGGATTCTTCTCTCATACAATATATCTTAACCACAGTTTCCCCTCCTTCCACTCCTTCCAGCACGACCCTCTGCATTCCCTCTTCCCCAGATCTACTCCCCTTCCATTTCCTGTTCAAAAAATACAGGCCTCCAAGAAAGGATTGTAACTGGCTCTCTTTTGAGCCATAAACCAGTTCCCAAATCATGACATGGGTATTTATTATCAGTTATCAATGTTCAGCCCCATATTATGCTCATTTCTAGTTAGCTTTTGTAACGTAATTTATACTGTTTTTGTTTATCTAGGTTTTGCCTCAGGGCTTTTTACCTTTCTTTCATACTGTGTGTCCCACTCCTTGTCTGACTGAGCATCTACTGATCTTTCTCCCTCATTCTTTCCTCTTGTTCTCTTCTGTTTGAGCTTAGATCTGCTATTTATTCTCTCTGCCTAGCTTGCATGTGCCTCCTCTGTGTAGCTTTTCCCCATTTAGCTTTTTATTAGATCAATCAGGTGCCTTAGGCAGGCAAGGTGAAATGGCAACACATCTTTACATAATTAAACAAATGCAGTGAAACAGATGTAACGTATCTTTACACAATTAAAGTAATATTCCACAGCATAAACAAATGTATCACATCTTTACATTGTTAGACTAATATTGTACAAGAGAGGACAGCTAAACAGAGCAAAATAAGATATAATAAGAAAAGCCAAAAGTCCCCAAATAGAGGCTGGACAAGACTTTCTATTAGGAGGAAAATAGTCCCAAAAGCAGGCAAAAGAATCAAAGATACACCTGCTTCCATTGTTAGGAGTAACACAAAAACGCCATGTATGTAGAGGGCATGATACACACATATGCAGGCCCTGTGCTTGCAGATTTACTCTCTGTGACACCATCTGATCCCTGCCAAGTTTATTCAGTATGCTATGTTCTCCTGGTGTCCTCCATTAACTCTGACTCCTACAGTCTTTCTTCCCCTTCTTCCAAAGGGATCCCCAGTGTCCTAGAGGAGGCTTTTTAATGTTCTTTGCCAACCTAGCAAAATATATATAAAGCTAAAGAAGAAAATCTATTATGAGGGGGAAATTGTGGACTTTAGCCTCGTGTAACCCCATTTAAGTAATATTTAAAGGTATCTTTCCAGACTTTGATGTTCCCCCATGGTAGGCCTTACCCTTCCCGAGGAATGGATGGAGGGTGCAATGGGGAGATGTTTGGGTGAATGGGAGGACAGGAGAGAGAGGAAACTGGGATTGGTATATATGTAAAATAAGATTGTTTTCAATTTAAATAAAAATTAATTTAAAAACATTGGTTATAACATATCAAAAATGTGGCATACAAGATAGGCATATTAGTATTCTAAATAAAATTTGGATTTGATTACTGGAAAATAAATGAAGAATGAATTTGAATACTCACCTAGCAGTCTCTGATATTTTATCCTATTATTCGGATATTTGTATAAAAAGTATAATAAACTTAGCTTGAAGATTTCTTTTTGAGTAAAAAAAAAGTGACTAAGATCAATATACATGAACATGCTCCATAAACTACAGGTAAATCTATACATGAATGCTATAATTACCATCATGTTTTATGTGCATTTATAAAAATCAGGGCAGGGCATAATTTATGTTCCTTTAGGGGTTTGTGATCTTATAAAATAATTATATTAACACTGTATTAAATAGATCATGAAATCAAATACAAGTCTAAATAAACAAAACAGGAAGCATAAGCCTAGATTGTAATCCTTTGTTTTGAAAACACTTGTAGATAGTATTCTTCAAAATATCACAGACTGTCAGATAGAGCCAAGATGTCTGAATAGATTGTTAATTTTGTCCATAAATATTTGTTCTGGCCTTTCTATAGTTTTCACAAGAGGGTAAATATATTTTAAACATCTTGGAGGCCCATTTTTATATCCCTAAGAATAGCTTACAGTTAGAATATAGATGTTTTATTTTCATTTTAGGCTTTTGTCCTTTTTTGAATAGAGTTTCTTTTTAGAGTAGATTTTATCTTATACAGAAAGAATGAACAGGAAGTACTAGGATTTGCCTTATATTACTTCTCTTCTAGTCACCATTTTTCCTGTTATTAACATGATGCTTTTTAAAATTTTCTCTCATATATTACATCCTGACTAAAGATCCCCCTCCCTTCCTTCACTTCAGTCTTTATCCACTCTCTCTCCTTTCCTCAAGACCCACTCTCCCTTCTTCTCCCCTCAGAAAAGAACAGGCCTTACCAAGATATCAACCAAGGAAGGCATAAAATCCTACTATAAGACCAGGCATATCCCATCACTTCAAGGCTTAGATGAAGTAACCCAGTAGGAAGAAAAGAGTCACATAAGCAGCCAAAAGAGTAAACGACCAACACCCACTAACATTTGTGAATCCTACAAGAACACTACACTATTCTCCCATAATATACATGCAGAGCGCCTAGGTCACACTAATACGGGCTTCCTGATCTCTATTAGACACCATCAGTTCTCAGCAATTGATTAAATGTGCCATGTTTTCACAGTGTCCCTAACCCTCTGGTTCTTCCAGTCCTTCTTCCCCATCCTCTGTAGGATTCTCCTAGTGTGAATCATTTATTAAGACTGACAAACAAATACTAAGACATTATCATTAATGAAATTATCTAATATGGATTGTGGCAAGGTTTTAAGGTCATGTATATTAATATACACTTATAGGCCTCTGTATGTGTGTATGTGTATCCAGTGGTAAGATGAAATATGTGAATTTGCTATCATTCTTTGTCCTGGATATTTAGCTATTTCTGTGTCTACCGTATACATTCTGTAATAGCCAATTTTCAATGCAATCTTGTTTTTAATTTAATATTATGCGGTTTCCGCCTTGAAATTCTTACTTGTCTGTATGCTTGCACTTTTTATGCAAATGGGAAAATCAAACATGTCTATGATGAAAAAAGCTACCTGTAATGTGTTTACCAGAGCTATCCATTGCCTCGTTTCTTTCAGATAGCACTCATGATGCCCAAGAGAACAGGATTATAGTTATTCCATTATGTGTAGGAGTTCAACAGAATTAAAAGTGAATCATGTGTAGACAAAATGCAATGTAATATTGGCTATGATTATATTGACTTAAACAAAGTAGATATACAAAAAGGCAAAAATTAGGTGCGTTGATATGCATGCCTTTATTAGGATATGGGTGATTTAAACCATTTCATGTATTCTGAAGTAAGGTTCTGAAATGTCTTATATGTACGTATATGTGTGGCAAGGAAAAGAAACAGATTACCAGAGACATGCAGAGATGGAGTTCTCAAATTCTATAAACCTTGTTCTAAGAAAAATACTACACTGGTAAAAATAGACACCTCTTTTTATTTCAGGGAGCTATGAGACAAGCAAAAAGGTGCATGACAGCAAGAAAGGAAATGATAGAGTTAGAATTCCAGAACACTAGTGTAAAGAGTAGTAACAGAAGATAAACAAGTATTTTAGGATTTAGAGTTCCTGTTTCTGTGCTCTAGTACCATCAATATCACTTGGACATAAGGCTACACTACAAAGAATTGAGGAAGATGAATTATCCACCAGAGGGTTAAACAAACTCTTTGCCCTTGTAGGGTAATCTCTGTGTATGTGGAAAGGCCAGACTAAGAAGGATGTGAATCCAATACATTTACAAAATCTCTTCTTTCATGTACAAGTAACATAAGAATACCATCAGACCCAATACTTGAAGAGATCACAAAGCCATTAGAGATAGAAATCATGGAGAATACCTGTGAAGAAATTCAAGTTTATAAGATGAATGGCCATATTGTAGATGACCAATTGAAATAGTTTGATTGGTTTCTTTTGCTAATTGTAAATAGAAGTGTTTATCCAAAGAATTTTATAGTAAAACAGACGTCTCCAGTGAAATAAACAGAGATAAGTATAGTTTCAACACAGGATTCTGTCAAAATGATGTCTAGCTTTTGCAGCCTTATGAATCTGTCAATTTTTATAGTGGAGCCAATAAGAAACTGCAAAATGTTTTTCCTGAAAATAATAGTTATATGTAGAATCTCTTATAGGAAAATAGAGTCTTAGAAAGATTTACTTAGTTATATCTCTAAAGAAACCATAGTTCAAGGTCTTCTTTGACTTTGGAGTGCTGCTTGCTTCCCTCAAGTTAGTCTTTGCCTTCTTATTATCCCTATCGTACTACTGCTATAACAGTGCTATTAGAATAATTGCACACATATTAGTTTCATACAGCAAGATATATATAAAGGGGATGTTTTCCCATGATAAAATCTGTACTGTCTTTCAATTTTCAGAGAAAGATTAGGACATAGCACTTCCCTGTACAGTAGATGCTCTTGTGTAAAAATGAGCTCCACCACTTGCATTACAATCTGTTGTCTGTGCAGGGTATCTTTCACTTTGCTATTGATTCACTACAATTTCACCAAATCTCAAGTTGATTTCAAACAAGTTAAGGTAAAACAACAACAAAACAACAAGAATAAAACCAAAACAATAACAACAAAAATGTGCAAGCTTAAAAAGATTTTTCTTCATTCTGTCAACTGCCTCTTTGCTCAGATTTCAATTTCATAGTCTCACTTTCTCATCACTGCTCTGTTTTCCTGGGCAACAAGGGCCCTTATTCAGAAAGTCCTTTCCTAAGCCTCTAACCTCAAGGGCGTTTCCTACCTTTCCTTCTAGAATCTTTAGAGTTTAACTTCAATAGTCAGATCTTTGATTCATTTGTTATTGATTTGTATGTGTGGGGGGAATAGCAAGGTTAAGTTTCATTTTTTACATGTAGATATTCGCTTTTCAGCACCATTTAACAAAGATGCTGTGTTTTCCCCAATGTGTATTCATGTCATCTTTGTAGAAGATCAGAGAGCTATGGGTGCATGGACTCATTTCTGGATCATCAGTTTTATTCTATGGATCAATATGTGTGATTTTTCTGCCAGCTGCATCCTACTTTTACTACTTCAGCTCTGTAGTATGACTTGAAATAAGGAATGTTGATCACTTTAGCAATGTTTTCATTGTTCAGAATTATTTTAGATTTTTGGAAGTCTTTGTGATCCCACATGTTTTTTTTTTCTCTTTTGAGAATTTCCTACATGAGCACTTTTTTACACCAGTTCCCTCCTCCCTCTGCCTCTTTCTCTCTACAACTCATCCAGTGCCCCTCCCAGATTTGTGATTCGATGAGGAGAGATTTACATTTATCTTTGGATATAAGTTCTGTGAAACTCAGTAGAGTTCTCAGATTAAATACAAACTGTTACGAGATATTTCTAAAAATATTCGACAACCTTAGAAATTAAGAAAATGTATATTAAAACTACTATGGGTTTTCATTTTACTCCTGTCAGAACAGCCAAGATTATGGGAACAACTGATATATTTATACGACTTCTTGTAATATATTCATAGGACTCTATTTCGTACTATAGAGAAATATGCTAGAGAATATGCTAGTGTATGTTCCTTCTTACTCCATTCACAATACTTAGGTCATGGAAACAGTCTAGATGCCTATGAACAGACAATGAAAGTGTGGTACCTATTTACACACAACAAAATTTTTATGCAAATGCAAACAAAACATAGTTATGAAAATTTCCACTAAATGGAACTGAGAAACATACTGAGTGAGAAAGCCTAACCCCAGAAAACCTAAGTCTACACATTCTCACTCATATGTGTATCTTAACATAGAAGCTTTAGATTTTTATGTTTAACATGGAGTACCTGTAGAAGGCAGTAAATTAGAAAGGGTGGGATAGGGAAGAAAAATCTTAATGGTTGGGGAAGAAAAATCTTAATAAATGGGGGATAGTAAAAAGTGGGTGATAAGAAGTGGATAAAAGGAATGATAGAACAGAAGGCTTAAGGGAGGAGAGCAATGGGATGATGGAGTAGACAAAAGGGTGAGAAGAGGAGTAATGAAGACTAACAACATTTGAAAATGCCATTAGGAAAACTAACCTTTTTCAAGTTTCATAGAATAGGGTACTGAAATACTGTAAGAGTCAGAGACTGGGAAAGACTAGAAAGGAATAGTGTCTTATAGACATGACAAGACCACTGTAATCTTGAAGTCACAGCAACTGTGGATGCTAGCACAAGACCTGAACAAGATCAAGCTGGTCAAATTTTCAGCATGGAGTATATAATGACACAGGAACCCCTACCTCAAGCTGAAAAACTACTGACAGTCGATGGCTTCTGGGGCAGGAAAAGTGAGTTATCTTTAAGAGTATGAACCCTGGTAGACTGACCATTCTCTCCAGTGAGTGGTCCCATACCCGTAAGTACATAGGCAGCACAAATCAGAATCAGTTAGTGATAAACAAAACTGGACAAAAATCTTGGAAGGAGTGGGAGTGAGACATGGATTTGGAAAGAATTAAGGGTGGGATTTAGCATGAATATGATCAAAGTTCTTTGCATGATTTATGAAATTCTCAAAATTGATAAATACTATATTTACAAAGAAGCTTAATTAATTGATACCTATGGTCCAACTAGCACCCCTTCTCATATTCCCAAGACTTAATCATGAATTTCAAAATTCTTGTGTTAACTAGGTAGCATACAGTACCTCAGAAGGTGGTTCGATTTATAAATGTGGCATTGAAAATAATAATTAAGGTAATATGAATCACCTAGAATGGTTCTTGGAGACTTCATAAGAAGAAGATATTACAACAAAAACACATAGAGAAGGAAGGTCTTGCAAAAGTTTTAGAGAGAAATGGCTATTTAAAGGTCCTAAAGAGATACTCTAGAAGAAAACAATCCTTTTAATGTCTCTTTTTCTTGACATCTCTCATGCAGAATTGTGAATAATAAACTTCTGTTTTAAAGCAACTGTTTTTGTGGTACCTTGTGGTAGTAGGTAGATATGTTATCACTACTCAGATTGTAATACTATCATATAGATGTGGCCTTGGTGTCCTATTATTTTCCCATTTTAGTTTGTAATCTTTACTATCTCTGTGTTATGCAATGTAAATTATGTAGTAGCGATATCAATAAATGCACCTGGTCTACAGATCACATCACAAAATATTGTTTCACTCTGAATATCTTCCTTTGTAAGCTGATAGGAATAACAAATGCTAACTTCCATGTGCTAGCTTGATTTGTATCAGGCCTACCCTACAGGTTTGATTACATGCATTACTTACGACAACAGTTCTAGGAGTTGTATGGCATATTATCCAGAACTCTTGGATGAGGAATCTGGAACACAAAAGATAACCTCATTGTCAGAAGTTGAGTCAAATAATGAGTGAAAAAATCCAGTGATAAGTATCAAATTTATTGGATGCCAAGAGAATGCTTTTCTACTACATTGCCTAATGCATGTCCTTTCTTTCCAATTCACACATTCAAGGGATGGCCAACAATTGATTGATCCTGTGGAGCTCCGCTAAATGATATTCCTACACTTCTCAGTCCCACTTCTATGGCTGAAATTATTATTATGCTTACAATAAAGTGCAAGCCATGCAGCTGGAGAAATTTCCATCCAGGTGCTCAGTGTGTCACATTGAATTTTTATTACAATAAAAAGTTCCTGTTCAGACTTATTCTTATTTGCATATATGCAGGAAGCACATTTATTCAGCCAAAACAAGAAATTCTGCAAAAAAGCAGCCCAAGATTCACAAAGCACTTCTTATAATGGCCCTTTAGGGACCTCTTATTGACAAGAAACTATAAAATAGTCAGGACGCTTGCATTTCTTACTTAATACTTCCATACATCTTATCTGAAATCAGTTTTCCTTTCCTTTTTCTTTCTCTCTTTTATTACTCCTTTCTCAACAAAATTCACTGTTGCCAGATAGATAATACACAGAAAGAGAAATCATAGAACAAGGAGATAAACTTGAGGCTCCAGCTTGTTTTCCAGATGCTTACTTTGTCCATAGCTTTCTTATCACACTTGTGCTTGATTAGAATTTAAAGTCTCTTTTACTTAGCACCTTACTTAGTAAGGGCCCTCTGGCATAATGTCTTGCAGATAAATGTCTAAATCCATTTGTATCTCCCAACTCTGATAGTTCATACTGTTTTGGGAGAAAATGACACATTTAACCCACATGCTAAAGTATCTTCTCTGAAAAGCTGTGCCCAGAATGGACAGTCAAGTTTCTTCTGTTGGAGTTTATTTCTTCATTTGGTATTCTCGTTTTCTACCCTCTTTTGACTAACTATCACACACACACACACACACACACACACTCCCATTTTAAGTTAATTTTTCATGTATCATACCCACCCCATTCCCCCTCTCTTACCTTATCCTACCCCCTGACTTCCTCCATATGACACCCTTCGACTTCTTAGAGTGGGTGGATAAGGTCTTCTGTGGGAAATCAGCAAAGTCTGGCACACCAAGTTGAGAAAGGATCAAGCCATTTCCCTGCATATCAAGACTGAACAAGGTATCCCAGCATAGGGAATGGAATCAAAAAGTCATTTCATGCATTGGGATATGCCATGGTGCCATTGCCAGGGACCTCCCAAACAGATCAAGTCACATAACTGTCACCCACATCCAGAGGGTCTTGTTCGGTCCCATGCAGATTCCCCAGCAGTCAGTCCATAGGCCTTGAACTCCCACTAGCCTGGGTCAGCTGTCTCTGTGGTTTTCCTCATCATTCTCTTGGCCCTTGTTTTTTTACTTATAATACCCTCTCTTCAACTGAACTCCAGGGGCTTAGCCTAGTGCTTGGCTGTGGGTCACTGCATCTGCTTGCATCAGTTGCTTGATGTAGGTTCTATAATGACAAATTAGGGCAGTCACTAATCTTATTACAGGATATGGCCAGTTCAGGCACCCTCTCCATTATTGCTAGGAGTGTTAACTGGGGACATCCTTGTGGATTCCTGAGAGAATTTCTCTAGCATCAGGTTTCTTCCTAGCCCCATAATGGCTCCCTCTATCAAGGTATCTCTTTCATTGCTATCCTCCTTCTTTCCTCCTCCAATTTGACCTTCTTTATCCCTCATGTTCTCACCCTAACCCCTCCATTCTACCACCTTCCAGTTTACCCAGGAGATTTAGCCTATTTTCTCTTCCTGGGTCCCTCCATGTGTGTTCCTCTTAGGATCCCGTTTTTAGCCTAGCTACTCTGGGGTTGTGGATTGTTACCCTTTGCTTTATATCTAATATCCGCTTATGAATGAGCACATAGAGTGTTTGTCTTTCTGTGTCTGGGTTACCTCATTCAGGGTGATTCTTTTTCTTGTTCCATCCATTTGCCTGAAAATTTCAAGATATCATTGTGTTTTTCCACTGATTAATACTCCATTGTGTGAATGTACCACATTTTCTTCATTCATTCTTCAGTTGATGGGTATCTACTTTGTTTCCAGGTTCTGGCTATTATGGGTAAAGCTGTTATGATCATAGTTGAGCAAATGTCCTTGTGGTATGATTGTGCATCTTTGAGTTATTTTGCAGGGTCTTGAGAGGTACATTGGAAAAGTAAAACCTTTTCCCAACTCTTTACTCTGAGGTATTGCCTGTGTTTGATATTGAGGTGTGTTTCTTGTATGCAGCATAAAGGTGAATCCTGTTTTCATAACCATTCTGATAATCTGTCTTTTTACAGGTGAATTGAGACCATTGGTATAAAGAGATATTAATAACCAGTGATTGTTAAATACTGTTATATTTAATTTTGTTTGTGGTGGTGGTAGTGTTTGATACACAGGCTTTTCTTATTGTAGAAAACTACACTTAAATTATAAATATAGTGCTCCGCATATATTGTTCAGATAAACACTCACATTACATAGCATTTGGTTGGATGTTACATTTCTCTGTAGAATGTAGATGGATTGTCAGAATTATTAGAAAGAGCTCGAAGCAAATTTGACTTGATTCTCATAATGGAAAATCTAAATAATCTGTTCAAGTAGAGAGAGTGAATAAAAATTGAATCAGATTTCATGTCTTTCCCTGCTCCCCTACATACCTTCAACCCTAGAATACAGGTTTTCATGTTCATAGTTAGATGGAGAATGTCACCAATCACAGCAAAGATATTATGTTTTACCTGCTCTTATATCACATCTCATTTGATAAAAATTAGCATGCTTACATTTTAAGTGAGGAAAATAATGTCAAGACATAGCAGTTAATGTAGACAATGCATTAGATATCATATTTTCTGTTTCCAGAATGTTTTATATGAGACAATATATATATTCAGAGAGTGCTTATTATGCCATAGAACTATGCACAATATACTACATAAAGTAGTCCATGTATCCACCACATAAATTACATGAAGCACACACCAGTTTTCACTTCACTGTACACAGGTTGAAATTTTTACTCAAAAATTTTACATGATTTGCTCATGTTATAAAATTGAAAGTTATTTTCATCCTTTCTTTTTTTCTTTTTTATTATTTATTTTTAAATTTAAATTTAAATTAGAAACAAGGTTGCTTCACAAGTCAGTTCCAGGTCCCTCTATGTTTCCCTCCCCTCCTCCTGTGCCCTCCTCGAAACCCCCCAATATCCCCTCATTTCCCTAGGGAGGGTGAGGCCCTCCTTAGGAGTGTCCATAGTCTGTCATTTCATGCAGGGCAGGGCTTAGACCCTTCCCCAAGAGTTCAGGGTGAGATCCTTTCTGTGACATCTACTCCTCTGGATTCTGTTACTGGATACGTGTTATGCGTCTTTACTTTAGAAACATTGATAGCACTTCTATGATTGGCCTCTGAATTTGTTCAAGACTTTAGCCCCTAATCACCTTCTCTAGTATATCACCTATAAAAATTTTCACTGGTTTCCTACACTAGAATATTTTCTCTTCCAGTACTAATTGGTGTGTTCTATTTATTGTTTAATATGAAATTTTAAAACGAAATCCATTATGTACAAATAATGGATGCTAATTAAAGACATTATTTAAAAACAAGCAATGAGTTACTCATAGATTGGTGATTACCATAATTGTTAGCACAGAAGCTTCATCCAGCAACTGATGGAACCAGAAGCAGACCCATAGTCAAACAGTAGGCAGAGTTCATTACCAAGCCTCAGTCTTCTCTATTTGGTGTCTTTGTGTTTGGAATATTCCTCCTCCAATAAATGAATGCTTAATTTACTACTTTAATGCCTTCAATTTGCTTTCAAATTTTACCTTCCCCATCAATCCTACCTGGACATGCTACTTAAAACAATTATTTTCTTGCACTCATGGTTCTTCTTAATGTGTTCTATTTTTTCTAAAAATATTAAAAGGGAATAATAAAACCATTTATGCATAATCAATTGAAGGTAATTAAAAGCAGTTATATTCTTTTTTTTCTCTTCTTTTTTTTATTAATTTTTTTTATTTTCCATTTTAAATTTAGATAAGAAACAAGGTTGCTTCACAAGTCAGTACGAGGTCCCTCTCCCTTTCCCTCCCCTCCTCCCGTGCCCTCCCCCCCATCCCCCCCCGTTATCCCCTCATTCCCCCAGGGAGGGTGAGGCCCTCCATGGGGGTGTCCATAGTCTGTCATTTCATATAGGGCAGGGCCTAGACCCTTCCCCAAGAGTTCAGGGTGAGAGTGCACCTCACATTGTTCTATGGGAGTCCAGAGACCGTGTGTATACTTGGGATGGGTACTGATCTGCTGTCCAAGGCTCAATAGATTACCTAGGCCTCCTCACTGACACCCAGATTCAGGGGGTCTTGATCAGTCCCATGCTGGATTCCCAGGCTGATGCCTGGGATTCAAGAGTTAACCTTTGTCTGGTCAGCTGTTTCTGGGGGTTCAACCAGCCCAGTCTTAATCCCTTTGATCATCAGTCCTCCCTCTCTGATACTGGCTTTCTTGAGTTCAGCTCAGTACTTAACCAGCCAGTAAATGAAGTTTCTGTTTCCCAGACTCTCTGGCAATAGGATTGTAGGCTGGCACTCCCCAGATCTATGTCTAAAATCCATATATGAGAGAGTACATGCCATGTTTCTCTTTTTGTGACTGGGTTACCTCACTCAGGATGGTTTCTTCTAGTGTCATCCATTTGCCTGCGAATCTCATGATTCCATTATTTTTTTCTGCTGAATAGTACTCCATTGTGTAGATGTACCACATTTTCTCTATCCATTCTTTGGGTGAGGGACATCTAGGTTGCTTCCAAGTTCTGGCTATTACAAATAAAGCTGCTATGAACATAGTGGAACAGACCTCTTTGTTATATGAATGGGCATCTTTTGGATATATGCCTAAGAGTGCAGTTGCTGGGTCTTGTGGTAGGTTTATTCCCATTTTTCTGAGGAATCTCCATACTGATTTCCAAAGTGGCTGAACCAGTTGGCACTCCCACCAGCAATGGAGGAGTGTCCCCCTTTCACCACATCCTCTCCAGCATAAATTGTCATTGGTGTTTTTGATTTTAGCCATTCTGACAGGAGTGAGATGGTATCTCAGAGTTGCTTTGATTTGCATTTCCCGGATGGCTAAGGATGTTGAGCACTTTCTCAAGTGCCTTTCAGCCATTTTAGACTCCTCTATTGAAAACTCTCTATTTAGTTCTGCAGCCCACTTCTTAATTGGGTCCTTTGCTGTTTTGGAGACTTGCTTCTTGAGTTCTTTGTAAATTTTGGAGATCAACCCTCTGTCAGATGTGGGATTAGTGAATATTTTTTCCCATTCTGTGGGCTGCCTTTTTGTCTTGCTGACTGTGTCCTTTGCCTTACAGAAGCTTCTCAGTTTCAGTAGGTCCCATTTATTAATTGTTGATCTCACTGTCTGTGCTACTGGTGTTATGTTCAGGAAGCTGTCTCCTGTACCAATTCTTTCAAGGGTACCACCCAGTTTCTCTTCTAAGAGGTTCAGTGTGGCTGGATTAGTGTTGAGGTCTTTGATCCATTTGGACTTAAGTTTTGTGCATGGCGATAAACATGGATCGATCCGCATTTTTCTACATGCCAGTCTCCAATTATGCCAGCACCATTTGTTGAAGATGCTTTCTTTATTCCATTGTATATTTTTAGCTTCTTTGTCAAAGATCAGATGTTCGTACGTGTGTGGGTTAATACCCGGATTTTCAATTCGATTCCATTGGTCTGCCTGTCTATTTTTGTGCCAATACCAAGCTGTTTTCAGGACTATAGCTCTATAATAGAGCGTGAGGTCAGGGATAGTGATGCCTCCGGACGTTGCCTTTTTGAACAGGGTTGTTTTGGCTATCCTGGGTCTTTTGTTTTTCCATACAAAATTGATTATTGTTCTTTCAAGGTCTGTGAAGAATTGTGCTGGGATTTTAATGGGGATAGCATTGAATCTGTAGATTGCTTTTGGCAGGATTGCCATTTTTACTACATTGATCCTACCTATCGAAGAGCATGGGAGATCTTTCCATTTTCTGAGGGCTTCTTTAATTTCTTTCTTTAAAGATTCAAAGTTCTTATGATACAGGTCTTTCACTTGTTTGGTTAGCGTTACCCCAAGGTATTTTATGTTGTTTGTGGCAATTGTAAAGGGTGATGTTTCTCTGATTTCTCTTTCAGCCCTTTTATCATCTGTATATAGTAGGGCTACTGACTTTCTTGAGTTGATCTTGTACCCTGCCACTTTGCTGAAGGTGTTAATCAGCTGTAAGAGTTCCCTGGTAGAGTTCTTTGGGTCATTGATGTAAACTATCATATCGTCTGCAAACAGTGAAAGTTTGACTTCTTCCTTCCCAATTTGTATCCCCTTGATCCCCCTTTGTTGTCGTATGGCTATAGCTAGAACTTCAAGTACCATGTTGAAAAGGTATGGAGAGAGTGGACAGCCTTGTTTTGTTCCTGATTTTAGAGGAATTGCGTTGAGTTTCTGTCCATTTAGTTTGATGTTGGCTGTTGGTTTACTGTATATGGCTTTTATTATGTTTAAGTATGTCCCTGTTATCCCAGATCTCTCCAAGACCTTTATCATGAAGGGGTGTTGGATTTTGTCAAAGGCTTTTTCAGCATCTAGTGAGATGATCATGTGATTTTTGTTTTTCAGCTTGTTTTTATGGTGGATTACGTTGATGGATTTTCGTATGTTGAACCATCCCTGCATCCCTGGGATGAAACCTACTTGATCGTGGTGAATGATTGTTTTGATGTGTTCTTGGATCCGATTTGCCAGTATTTTATTGAGTATTTTTGCATCAATGTTCATGAGGGATATTGGTCTGAAGTTCTCTTTCTTGGTTGTATCTTTGTGTGGCTTGGGGATCAAGGTTATTGAAGCCTCATGGAAAGAGTTTGGCAAAGACCCTTCTGCTTCTATTGTGTGGAACACTTTGAGAAGAATTGGTATAAGCTGTTCTTTGAATTCCTTGTAGAATTCTGCACTGAGGCCATCTGGACCTGGACTTTTTTTGGTTGGGAGACTTTTGATGACAGCTTCTATTTCCATAGGGGTTATAGGTCTATTTAAATTGCTTATCTGTTCTTGATTTAGTTTTGGCAAATGATAGCTGTCCAGGAAGTCATCCATTTCCTTTAAATTTTCGAATTTTGTGGAGTACAGGTTTTCAAAGTATGACCTAATGATTCTCTGGATTTCCTCAGAGTCTGTTGTTATGTCCCCCTTTTCATTTCTGATTTTGTTAATTTGCGTGTTCACTCTCTGCTGTTTGGTAAGTTTGGACAAAGGTTTGTCTATCTTGTTGATTTTCTCAAAGAACCAACTCTTCGTTGCATTGATTCTTTGTATTGTTTTCCTGGTTTCTACTTTGTTGATTTCAGCCCTCAATTTGATTATTTCCTGGCGTCTACTCCTCCTGGGGGAGTTTGCTTCTTTGTGTTCTAGAGCTTTTAGCTGTGATGTTAATTCTCTGGTATAACTGTTTTCCTGTTTCTTCATGTGAGCACTTAGTGCTATGAACTTCCCCGTAGCACTGCTTTCAAAGTGTCCCATAGGTTTGGGTATGTTGTGTCTTCATTCTCATTGAATTCGAGGAAGTCTTTAATTTCTTTTTTTATTTCCTCTTTGACCCAGGGATGGTGCAGTTGAGCATTATTCAATTTCCATGAGTTTGTAGGTTTTCTGCAATTTGTGTTGTTGTTGAATTCTAATTTTAAGGCATGGTGGTCTGATAAGATGCATGGAGTTATTCCAATTTTTTTGTAGCTGCTGAGGTTTGATATGTTGCCAAGTATGTGGTCGATTTTTGAGAAGGTTCCATGTGGTGGTGAGAAGAAGGTATATTCTTTTTTATGTGGATGAAATGTTCTATAGATATCTGTTAATCCCAGTTGGGTCATTACTTCTATTAGACCCTTTGCTTCTTTGTTGAGTTCCTGTCTGGTATTCTTGTCTAGTGGTGAGAGTGGTGTGTTGAAATCTCCCACTATAACTGTGTGGGGCTTTAGATGAGATTTAAGTTCTAATAATGTTTCTTTAACGAATGTGGATGCCTTTGTATTGGGGGCATAGATGTAAAGGATAGACACTTCGTCTTGGTGGGTTTCACCTGTGATGAGTATGAAATGACCTCCTTCATCTCTTTGATTGATTTTATTTTAAAGTTAGTTTGTTAGATATTAGGATTGCTACCCCTGCTTGTTTCTTGGGTCCATTTGATTGAAAAATTTTTTCCCAACCTTTAACTCTCAAGTAATGTCTGTCTTTGAGGGTGAGGTGTGTTTCTTGTATGCAGCAGAAGGAAGGGTTCTGTCTTCGAATCCATTCTGCTAGTCTGTGTCTTTTTATGGGTGAGTTAAGGCCGTTAATATTGAGGGATATTAATGACCATTGATTGCTCATCCTTCTTCGATTTGCGATGGTTGTTGTTGGTGGAATTATGGGTGGAATTTCGCCCCTTTGTTCTTTTGGCTGTTGGTAGAGAGGGATTCTCTAATGCTTATGTTTTTCTGGTTGTAGTTAGCTACTTTGGGTTGGAGTTTTCCTTCCAAAATTTTCTGTAGGGATGGGTTAGTGGACACATATTGGTTGAATCTAGTTTTGTCATGGAATATCTTGTTTTCTCCGTCTATAGTGATTGAGAGCTTTGCCAGGTATAGTAGTCTGGGCTGGCATCCATGGTCTCTTAGTGTAGGTAGAATATCTATCCAGGACCTTCTGGCTTTCAGAGTTTCCATGGAGAAATCAGGTGTAATTCTGATAGGTCTGCCTTTATATGTTACTTGACCTTTTTCCTTAGCTGCTCTTAATATTCTTTCTTTATTCTGTATGTTTGGGTTCTTGATTATTATGTGGCGAGGGGATTTTTTTTGTGGTCCACTCTATTTGGTGTTCTGTAGGCTTCTTGTACCTTCATTGGCATGTCTTTCTTAAGGTTGGGAAAGTTTTCTTCTATGATTTTGTTGAATATGCCTTCTGCCCCTTTGAGGTGGATTTCTTCTCCTTCTTCTATACCTATTATTCTTAGGTTTGGTCCTTTCATGGTGTCCCATAATTCCTGGATGTTTTGTGTTAAGGATTTGTTGGATTTAAGGTTTTCTTTGGTTGATAAATCCATTTCTCCTAATGTATCTTCAACACTTGAGATTCTCTCTTCCATCTCTTCTATTCTGTTGGTAATGCTTGTATTGGTAGTGCCTGACTGTTTGTCCAGCTTTTCTATTTTCTGCCTTTCTTCAGATTGTGTTTTTTTTAGTGTCTCTATTTCAGTTTTCAACCCTTGCAGCGTTTGCATTGCTTCTTGCAATTTTCTGTTTATCTGTTCGTCCGTTTGCTGCCTTTTATGAATTTTTTGGTTTGTTCTTTCTTCCATTTCTTGCATTTTTTGGTTTGCTTTTTGTTTCATTTCTTGGATTTTGTGCTTTGTTTCTTCTTCCATTTCCTGCCTTTTTTGGTTTGTTTCTTCCTCCATTTTTTTCATTTTTTGCTTTGTTTTTTCTACCATTTCTTGCATTTTTTGCTTTGTTTCTTCTTCCATTTCCTGCCTTATTTGGTATGTTTCTTCTTCTAATTCTTGCATTTTTTGCTTTGCTTTTTCTTCCATTTCTTGCATTTTTTGCTTCATTTCTTCTTCCATTTCGTGCCTTTTTTGGTTTGTTTTTTCTTCCAATTCTTGCATTTTTTGGTTTGTTTTTTCTTCCATTTCTTGCATTTTTTGGTTTGTTTTTTCTTCCATGTCTTTGAGGGATTTTCCAATATCCTCTTTTAGGGCCTCTATCATTTTCATGAAAGTGCTTTTAAGGTCGTTCTCTTCTGCTTCCTTCGCGTTGGAATATTGGGGTCTTGCTGGTGTGGAGTCTCTAGAATCTGGCAGTGTCATATTTGTTTTTCTGTTGCTGACTGTGTTTTTGTATTATCTCTTTCCCATCTCTTCTTTTAGTGGGTGCAGAAAGAGCCCCTTCCTGGTCTGGGGACCAGAGTTCCCTTTTGGTGTGTGCTAGTAAGTCCAGTAATCTGGTGGTTCTTCTATGCCTTGTCCAAATGCTGGTCCGTGGGTAGAGAAGAAGAACAGGAATCTGGGGCGCTTAGCCTCCTACCTGGTCCCCTGGACCCTATGCTGGGTCCTGTTGTACCTGATCGGGAACAGCTACTCCCCTGGTCTCCCTGGCTCCTGTAGTTTCCTGGTCTCTTTGGTGGGAGAGAAGATCTGGAGTCTGGGGTGCTTGGCTCCCGCCGGGATTGGGAGCTCTGTGCAGTTCCCAGGCGATATGCAGTCTCTGGAACACAGGCCGGGAAGCTGGCCTGTTTACCTGATGCTCCCGCCGGGATTGGGAGCTCTGTGCAGTTCCCAGGCGATCTGCAGGCTCTGGAACACAGGCCGGGAAGCTGGCCTGTTTACCTGATGATGCCAGAGGGACAGCTACTTCCAAAAGCAGTTATATTCTAATAAACTACTTGATAACCTTATGATGTCTGTCATTATTTGTCTTTCATCCATAAATTTAAGCTCTATATTGGCATGGAGGAATTTTATGTCTTATTTAACAGCATATTCTAAGCATGTAAAATAATACTTGACTTTAATTTGCATTCCTAATCATCTAAAGTAATCATAGGCTTTATTTTGTCTTCCTTAAGTAGTTTATGAATAAAAATGTGAATAATAAAACTAGTGAATCTGTATTTATAATCTGAGAAGTGTATCACAAAAGTCTCAGAATTCTCTTTCTCTGCTACTGGCCATAATGTATTTCAATTAAACAGTGATGTGCTCTCCAGAGCAGCATATATCAGTGAACAAATCCTGAATTTTTCCAAAATTGTTTTTGCCACATTGATGCTTGTGGAAGGTTGTTATTTAATTGAATACCACGGAAGTCTAATAAGTGTCAAAGAACTGGTTAATTTAGACTTCAATTCTCAATTGCATTGTTGTTGCCTGAAGCCAGAACTACCTGAAGAAAATCTTTTCACTTCTTAAAACCTAAGTTTGTCTTTCCATAAGGTGAAAATGTATTTCTAGATATTTCCTAAGGCCTCTTTTTTCTGCAGAAATTTCAGCTTATACTTGCACCATGCAGCAATCTACTTACTAAGGAGGTTTTCAGTCACAAAGATATGAATTTTCTTGTCTGATTCTCAAGATTAATGTATGTTTCTGCACTTGAGACACCCTTTTCTATGGATTTTGGATTATAGTTGTGTTATAACTCAAAGGAACTTTTAAACATGGAATTTTAGAATATATTTTTAAATTCTTCTCAAAATGTGGAAAGCTTTGTAATAATTCAATATAAGTGCTTTGTAAATAAAAATACAGTAAACTTGTAATCATATCTATATAGCTTTTTGTTTACATTGTTTAGGGTAGGAATTTAATTTTGAGATCATGAGACCCAGTGCATTCTAAGTAACAGAATACATTGGTATAGGTCTTAACAGGTGCAGCTACTAAGAACAAACTGTCTTTAAGTATCACTCAAATGGTTTGTATTAAGTGGCTGTACTAGCATCACTATTGTGTTTGCAATTAGATGCTATCATGTTTATTGAAAATTGTTGTACAAATAGTCCTAGACTCAACAACATACAAAGCTATATGTTCTCTTGCTTAATATACATGTTCATTATTCATAGACAACCAATACTTCTCTAGACGTGATTTCCGTTCCGGCATTATGTTTCCTACAAATTAGAATCCAGGAGGGAATCTGTGTTTGACTCTAGATAATGAAAATTCTATTTTACACACTTCTTTCAATTAGAGAGATTTTAATATTTTAATTTTACAACACTCTCATGAAATAAATATGATATTCTTGTCACAGTTAAAGAAAAAATTCATGTACCTGTTTCTGTTTTAGATTTACATATATGAAAAGATGGCCCTTGTAATTCTCTTATAGTTGTTGTTATTGTCATTAATTATAATTTATTGACCATAAGTAAATATACGTTTGAATTTTTCTTTCCTTTTTTTAAACAGTGGCCAGATACACTGATTTTTTTATATTTTATAATTTTATTTTTAAATTTAAATTTAAATTAGAAGCAAGGTTGCTTCACATGTCAATTCCAGGTCCCTCTACCTTTCCCTCCCTCCTTCTCCACCAACCAACCCAATATCCCCTCATTTCCCCAGGGAGGGTGAGGCCCTCCTTGGGCGTGTCCATAGTCTGTCATTTCATCCAGGGCCTAGACCCTCCCCCAAGAGTTCAGGGTGAGAGTGCATGCCTCATTGTTGGATGGGCATCCAAAGTCCATTCGTATACCCTGGATAAATACTGATCTACTTCCCAAGGCTCCATAGATTGCCTAGGCCTCCTCACTGACACCCACATTCAGGGGGGTCTTGATCAGTCCCATGCTGGATTCCCAGCCATCAGTCTGGGATTCAAGAGCTAATCCTTATCAGGTCAGCTGTTTCTGGGGGTTAAACCAACCCAGTCTTAACCCCTTTGGTCATCAGTCCTCCCTCTCTGTCACTGTGTTTCTTGAGTTCAGCTCAGTGTTTAACTTCCATCAACCACTGAATAAAGATTCTGTTTCCCAGACTCTCTGGCCATGGGATTGTAGCCTGGCACTCCCCAGATCTATGTAATGCTACACAGAGAAACCCTGTCTTGAAACCCAAAACCCAAAAACAAAAAAAAGAACACACTATGGTTCTATTTACTTCTCAAAATATAACCAAACAGGAGCTGGTATCATGCTTCAGTGGTTAAGAGCACTTGTATAAACATGAGCATCTCAGTTTGAAGCTCCAACACCCATATGATAAAAGTGACATAGCTAAATGTGAATGTAATTTCAGCAAAGGAGATGAGGCAGAGAGGCAAACGATTCCTCAAGCTTTTGGAGTAGCCAGTATGTTAAAATAGCTGCCTTCATTTCAGTGAGTGATCTTTTCAGAAGCAAATAAGGTTCTGAATCATAGAGAACAAAACTTAATGATGTTATTCTCTGGATTATAAGTGCATGTCAAAAAACAACACAAACACATACACATGCACAGTAATATGCACACACACACACACACACACACACACCATCTTAGTGTGGTAAAACTATCCTGAATTATTTTTTCTTTTTTTATTATTTTAATTTTAAATAGCTTGTTTCACAGGTCAATCCCAGTTTCCTCTCCCTCCTCTCATCCCGCACCCCCCACCCCCCCCAGCCTCCCACCCTATCCGCACTTCCTTCCACACTTCAGGGCAGGGTCCAGGCACTCCACTAAGAGTCTAGGCTGAGAGAGCATCCCTCTTTGTGTTATGGACAAACGAAGTCCGTTTGTATGCCAGGTAACAAACATTGATCTACTTCCCAGGGCCCCATAGGTTACCCAGGCCTCCTCACTGACTCTCACATTCAGGGGTTCTGGATCATTCCCATGCTGGCCTCCCAGCTGTCGGTCTGGGGTCCAAGAGATCCCCTTTGTTCAGATCAACTGTCTCTGCTGGTTTTGCAAGACCATTCTTTACCAATTTGCTCATTGCTCTTCTCTTTCTGTTACTGGATTCATTGGGTTCAATTCAGTGTTTAACTGTGGGGGGGTTTGCCTCTGCTTCCATCAGTCACTGGAAGAAGGTTCTAGGATGGCTATAGGCATCAAGTTCATTATCAGGAATGGGCATTTAATGTGATCACTCCACTATTGCTTAGCTTGCCAGTTGGTGTCATCCCTTTAGATCACTAGATGTCTCACTGGTGCCAGATCTGTCTTCTAACCTAAGACTCCCTCTTCCCCCTATTCTACCCCCAACTCAACCTTCCTGTACCCCCATTACCTACTCTCTCTTCCTCTTCTCCTCTTCTTCCCAGGTCCCACTCCCCCTTACCCCCCCGCCGTGTTCCCAATGTGTTCAGAAGATCTTGCCTCATTCCTCTTCTCTAGGGTAACATGTATATCTCTCTTAGGTTCTTTCCTGTTTCCCAGACTCTCTGTCAGTGGAAGTGCAGACTGGCACTATCCTGATCCATGTCTAAAATCCATATATGAGTGAGTACATACCATGTTTGTCTTTTTGTGACTGTGTTACTTCACTCAGGATGGTTTCTTCTAGTGCTATCCATTTACCTGCAAATTTCAAGATTCCATTGTGTTTGTCTGCTGAGTAGTACTCCTTTGTGTAAATGTACCACATTTTCTCTATCCACTCTTCAGTTGAGGGCCATTTAGATTGCTTCCAGGTTCTGGCTGTTACAAATAATGCTGCTATGAACATAGTGGAGCAGATGTCCTCGTTGTATGAATTTGCATCTTTTGGATATATGCCTAAGAGTGGAATTTCTGGGTCTTTTGTTAGATTGATTCCCATTTTCCTGAGGAATTTCCATACTGATTTCCAAAGTGGGTGTACAAGTTGGCACTCCCACCAGCAGTGGAGGAGTGTTTGCCTCTCTCCACATCCTCTCCAGCCTAAATTGTCTTTGAGTTTTTGATTTTAGCCATTCTGACAGGAATAAGATGGTATCTCAAAGTTGTTTTCATTTGCATTTCCCTGATGGCTAAGGATGTTGAGCACTTACTTAAGTGTCTCTTGGCCATTTTAGCCTCCTCTACTGAGAATTCTCTATTTAGTTCTGTACCCCACCTTTTTATTGGATCCTTTGGTGTTTTGGAGACTTGCTTCTTAAATTCTTTGTAAATTTTGGAGAATAGCCCTGTGTCAGATGTGGTGTTACTGAATACCTTTTCCATTCTGTGGAATGCCTTTTTGTCTTGTTGACTGAGGGCTTTGATCCATTTGGACTTAAGTTTTGTGCAAGGCCACAGACATGGATCTATCTGCAGTCTTCTACATGCTAATATCCCTTTATGCCAGCACCATTTTTTGAAGATGCTTTCTTTTTTTCCATTGTATAATTTTACCTTCTTTGTCAAAAATCAAGTGTTCATAGGTGTGTGGGTTAAAATCAGGGTTTTCAATTCTATTCCATTGGTCAACCTGTCTATTTTTGTGCCAATACCAAGCTGTTTTCAGGACTATAACTGTATAATAGAGCTTGGAGTCATGTGTGGTGATGCCTCCTGAAGTTCCTCTATTGTATAGGGTTCTTTTGGCTATTCTGGGCCTTTTGTTTTTCCATATAAAGTTGATTATTTTTCTTTGAAGGTCTGTGAAGAATTGTTCCAGGGTTTTGATAGGGATTGCATTGAATCTGTAGACTGTTTATTATGTTGATCTTACCAATCCAAGACAATGGGAGATCTTTCCATTTTCTGGTATCCTCTTTGATTTCTTTCTTTAAAGACTCAAAGTTTTTTATATACAGGTCTTTCACTTCTTTGGTTAACATTATCCCCAGATATTTTATGTTGTTTATGGCTATTGTAAAGGGTGATGTTTCTCTGATTTCTTTCTCAGCCTCTTCATCATGTGTACATAATAGGGCCACTGATTTTTTTTAGTTTACCTTGTATCCTGCCACATTGCTGAAGGTGTGTATCAGCTCTAGGAGTTCCCTTGCAGCATTTTTCGGGTCACTTATGTAAACTATCTTATCATCTGCAAATAGTGAAAGCTTGACTTCTTCTTTTCCTAATTATATCCCCTTGATCTCCTTTTGTTGTCTTATTGCTCTAGCTAGAACTGCAAGTACAATTTTGAAGAAATATGGAGAGAGTGGGCCAGCCTTGTCTTGTTCCTGATTTTAGAGGAATTGCGTTGAGTTTCTCTCCATTTAGTTTGATGTTAGCTGTTGGTTTACTGTATATTGCTTTTATTATATTCAGGTATGTTCCTGTTATCCCTGATCTCTCTAGGACCTTTATCATGAAGGGGTGCTGGATTTTGTCAAAGGCTTTTTACCATTTGTGAGATGATTATGTGGGTTTGTTTATATGGTGGATTATAATGATGGATTTTCGTATGTTGAACCATCCCTGCATTTCTCAGATGAAGCCTACTTGATCATGATGGATGATTTTTCTGATGTGTTCTTGAATCCGGTTTGCGAGTATTTTATTGAGCATTTTTGCATCTATGTTCATGAGGGAAATTGGTCTGTAGTTGTTTTTCTTAGTTGTGTCTTTGTGTGGCTTGGGTACCAAGGTAATTGTAGCCTCGTAAAAAGAGTTTGGCAGTGAGCCTCCTACTTCTATTGTGTGGAATACTTTGAGGAGTATTGGAGTTAGCTCTTTTTTTTTGCTCAGGAGGCTTTTTATGACTGCTTCTATTTCATTAAGGTTTATGTGTCTGTTTAGATTGTTTATCTGTTCTTGATTTAGGTTTGGCAAGTGATATCTATCCAGGAAATTGTCCATTTCCTTTAAATTTTCAAAGTTTGTGGAGTAAAGATTTTCAAAGTATGCCCTGATAATTCTCTGGATTTCCTCACTGTCCGTTGTTATGTCCCCCTTTTCATTTTTGATTTTGTTTATTAGCATGCTCTCTCTCTCTGTCTTTTGGTTAGTTTGGACAGAGGTTTGTCTATTTTGTTGATTGTCTCAAAGAACCAATTCTTTGTTTCATTGATTCTTCTCAATGTTTTCCTGGTTTCTACTTGATTGATTTCAGCCCTCAAATTGATTATTTCCTGGCATCTGCTCCTCCTGGGTGAGTTTGCTTCTTTTTGTTCTAGATTATTCAGCTGTGCTATTAATTCTCTAGTGTGACTGTTCTCCAGTTTCTTCATGTGGGCACTTAGTGCTATGAGCTTTCCTCTCAGCAGTGCTTTCAGAGTGTCCCACAAGTTTGGGTATGTTGTATCTTCATTCTCATTGAATTCCAGGAAATATTTAATTTCTTTTTTTATTTCTTCCTTTACCCAGGGATGGAGCAATTATACATTGTTCAATTTCCATGAGTTTGTAGAATTTCTGAGATTTGTGTTATTGTTGAGTTCTAATTTTAATGCATGGTGGTCTGATAAGATACAGGGGGTTATTCCAATTTTTTCGTATCTGTGGAGGTTTGCTATGTTTCCTTTTATGTGGTCAATTTTAGAGAAGGTTCCATGTGACTCCGAGAAGAAGGTATATCCCTTTGTGTTTGGGTGGAATGTTCTATAGATGTCTGTTAAACTCAGTTGGGTCATGACTTTTATTAGTTCTTTTGTTTCTGTCTGGAGGTCCTGTCCATCGGTGAGAGTGAGTGTTGAAGTCTCCTACTACTAGTGTGTGAGATTTTATGTGCGATTTGAGCTTTAGTAATGTTTCTTTTTCCCTCGAATGTGGGTGCCTTTGTATTTGGGGCATATATGTTCAAAATTGAGACTTCATCTTGATGGACTTTTCCCTTGGTGAATATGAAATGTCCTTCTTCATCTCTTTTGATCAATTTTAATTTGAAGTCTAGTTCGTTAGATATTAGGATTTCTACTCCCACTTGTTTCTTGGGTCCATTTGATTGGAGAATCTTTTCCCAACCCTTTACATCTGGCTTTGACGTTGAGATGTGTTTCTTGTATGCAGCAGAAGGATGGGTTCTGTCTTTGTATCCATTCTGCTAGTCTGTGTCTTTTATAGGCAAGTTGAGACCGTTGATATTGAGGGACATTAATGACCATTGATTGATGATTCTTGTTTGTGCATGAATTATTGGTAGTGGAGTTACTGTGTGTAGGTTCTGCTCCCTTTTTCTTTTGGTGTTTGGTAAAGTGGGATTATCTATTGCCTGTGTCTTTGTGAGTGTAGTTATCTTCATTGGGTCTAGATTTTCCTTCTAGTACTTTCTGTTAGCTGGATTCATGTATTCATATTGTTTAAATGTGACTTTTTCATGGAGGATTTTGTTTTCTCTTTCTATGGTAATTGAAAGGTTTGCAGGATATAGTAGTCTGGACTGGCATCCTTGTTCCCTTAGCATTTGTAGGACATCTATCCAGGATCTTCTGGCTTTCATCGTTTCCATTGAGATGTCAAGTGTAATTCGAATAAGTCTGCTTTTGTTACTTGGCCTTTTTCTTTAGCTGCTCTTAATATTTTCTCTTTATTCTGTAGGTTCGATGTTTTGATTATTATATGGTGAGGTGACTTCTATTTCTGGTCCGGCCTATTTAGTGTTCTGTAAGATTCTCGTATTTTCATAGGCCTATCCTTCTTTATGTTAGAGAAACATATTTGTTGAATATGTTTTCTGTACCTTTGAGCTGTATTTCTTCGCCTTCTTCTATACCCATTATTCTCAGGTTTGTCTTCTTCACAGTGTCCCATATTTCCTGCATATTTTGTGTTAGCGATTTTTTTGGTTTTGAGATTTTCTTTGGTTGATGACTGTATATCATATAATGAGTCTTCAACACCTGAGATTCTCTCTTCTATCTCTTGTATTCTATTGGTGATACTTGCATCTGTAGTTCCTGATCGTTTACCCAGCTTTTCTATTTCCAGCATCCCCTCGTTCTGTGTTTTCTTTATTGTTTCTATTTCAGCTTTCAATCCTTCAACTGTTTGAGCTGTTTCCTTCATTTGTTTGGTTGTTTTTTCTTGGTACTCTTTTGATTCCTTGAGAGATTTGTCTATTTCTTGAATTTTTGGTTCACCTTTTTCCCATTTCATGTATTTTTTTACTTTGTATTTATTTTTATTATTTATTTTTAAGTTTAAATTTAGATTAGAAACAAGGTTGCTTCACAAGTCAGTTACAGGTCCCTCTCCCTTTCCCTCCCGTCCTCCGGTGCCCTTCCCCCAAACTCCCCCATTATCCCCTCATTTCCCCAGAGAGGGTGAGGCCCTCCATTGGGCGTGTCCATATTCTGTCATTTCATCCAAGGCAGAGCCTAGACCCTCCCCCAGGAGTTCAGGGTGAGAGTGCATCTCTCGTTGTTGGATGGGAGTCCAAAGTCCATGTTTATACTCAGGATGAGTACTGATCTACTACCCAAGGCTCAATAAATTACCTAGGCCTCCTCACTGACACCCACATTCAGGGGGTCTTGATCAGTCCCATGCTGGATTCCCAGACATCAGTATGGGGTTCAAGAGCTAAGCCTTGTCAGGTCAGCTGTTTCTGGGGGTTAAACCAGCCTAGTCTTAATCACTTTGGTCATCAGTCCTCCCTCTCTGTTACTGTTTTTCTAGAGGTCAGCTCAGTGCTTAGCCATGGGAGTCTGCCTCTGTTTCCATCAGCCATTGAATGAAGTTTCTGTTTCCCAGACTCTCTGGCCATGGGATTCTAGCCTGGCACTTCCCATATCTGTGTCTAAAATTCATATATGAGAGAGTACATGCCGTGTTTCTCTTGTTGTGACTGGGTTACCTCACTCTGGATGGTTTCTTCTAGTGCCATCCATTTGCCTGCAAATTTCAGGATTCCATTGTTTTTTTCTGCTGAATAGTACTCCAATGTGTAAATGTACCACATTTTCTCTATCCACCTTTCTGTTGAGGGGCATCTAGGTTGCTTCAAAGTTCTGGCTATTACAAATAATGCTTCTATGAACATAGTGGAACAGACATCTTTGTTGTATGAATGGGCATCTTTTGGATATATGCCTAAGAGTGGAGTTGCTGAGTCTTGTGGTAGGTTTATTCCCATTTTTCTGAGGAATCTCCATACTGATTTCCAAAGTGGATGTACAATTTGGAACTCCCACAAGCAGTGGAGGTGTGTTCTCCTTTCACCACAACATCTCCAGCATAAATGTTGTCAGTGTTTTTGATTTTAGCAATTCTGACAAGAGTGAGATGGTATCTCAGAGTTGTTTTGATTTGAATTTCCAGGATGGCTAAGGATGTTGAGCACTTTCTCAAGTGCCTCTCTCTGACATTTTAGACTCCTCTATTGAAAATTCTCTATTTACTTCTGTAACTCAGTTTTTAATTGGATCCTCTGGTGTTCTGGAGACTTGCTTCTTGAGTTCTTTGCAAATTTTGGAGATCAGCCCTCATTCAGATGTGATGAGTATGTAATGACCTCCTTCATCTCTTTTGATTGATTTTATTTTAATGTCTAATTTGTTAGATACTAGGATTGCTACCCCGCTTGTTTCTTGGGTCCTTTTATTTTTGGAAAATCTTTTCCCAACCTTGAACTCTCAGGTAATGTCTGTCTTTGAGGGTGAGGTGTGTTTCTTCTATGTAGCAGAAGGATAGGTTATGTCTTCGAATACATTCTGTTAGCCTGTGTCTTTTTATGGGTGAATTAAGGCCATTAATATTGAGAGATATTAATGACCATTGATTGCTTATTCTTCTTCGATTTTGAATGGTTGTTGTTGGTGGAATTATGTGTGGAACTCCACCCTTTTTTCTTTTGGCTGTTGTTAAAGTGGGATTATCTAATGCCTATGTATTTCTGGTTGTAGTTAACTTCCTTGGGTTGGAGTTTTTGAGAAAGCATAAGGGGAGCTCTTGGACCCCATACCGACAGCTGGGAAGCCAGCATGTGACTGATACAGACCCCCTGAATGTGAGAGTCAGTGAGGAGGCCTGGGCAACCTATGGGGCCCTGGGCAGTAGATAAGTGTTTATCCCTGGCATACAAACTGACTTCATGTGTCAATAACACAAAGAGGGATACTGTCTCAGCCTGGACTCTTAGGGGAGTGCCTGGACCCTACCCTGAGTTAAATGACAGACTCTGGATATCCCCTATGTGGATGGAAGTGGGGATAGTGTGGGAAGATTGGTGCGATGGTGGGGGGATGCGGGAGGAGAGGAGGGAGAGCGAACTGGGATTGACATGTGAAGCAAGCTATTTAAAATTAAAGTAATAAAAATGTTTTAATGAAGAAAAATTCCTACATTGCATATTCTTCCCCCATGTAAGCTCTTAAGATAAATTATCACCAAATGAGAAAATGGAAAATGCCTCAGTTAATGACATCAAAACTTGAAACTTTAGCATCTGTAGCATTCTCTGAATCATTTATATACTGGTAGCAACATGTGTAATGATATCATCCTTTACATGTCTATAGTTCTTCATTATTTGAATATCTTTCCTAGAATCTCCCACAAATTGGATGTAGGATATTGAGTCCTACATATGCCAGGTTGTGGTATATCTGGGCCATATGTATTTTTAGTTTTGGTGAATTTTCCGCATGAATTTCCACAGTGGTTGTATTTGCTTTACATTATTTCTAGGGATATTTAACATTTTTAAAAATGTCTTATCAATTTTTTTGATAACCCTTCACTCAGGACCCTTGCCCATGTTTTTAATGGGTCTTTTCTCCCCTTTTGATTCTTTATTTTTTTAAGTTCCTTTTGTATCTTCATAGTAATCCTGTTAGATATATAAATTTTATGTGTTATATGATTTTCTTGTTTGGTGTAGTTCCTTTATATTCGAAACATGATACTCTATCTTCTAATTGATTTATTTTAGTTATAAGATAGAGCTTTCCTTTTCCTTAGTTTTCTAGATAGGCAATTGGATTTTCATTACATCTTCCTTTGAGATTGAGTTCTCTTCTATATTTATTATTGACTTCATTTTTCAAATATTGGATTATCTTTATCTTTTTATTTGCTTGATGTAGTACTTTGAATAGGTATGGTGCCCATAGAACCATGTGTTTGCATGCTTGACCAATACATTTGGCCTTGTTGGAGTAAGGGTTGTCTTGTTTGAGGAAGTGTGCCATTGTGGGTGCAGGCTTTGATACCTCCCAGTGTTGGAGACCATCTCCTTTTTTCTGTGGATCAAGGAGTAGAATATTCAGGCCCTTCTCCAGCACCATATCTGCTTGAATGCTGCCATATTTCCTGTCATGAATAAAATGGAATAAACCTCTGATACTGGGAGCCAGAAAATTAAATGTTTTCTGTTATAAAGTTGCTGTGGTCATGTTGTCTCTTTACAGCAAAAGAAACCCTAATTAAGAAAGAAATTAGTATCAGGGACTGGTGTTTTGCTGTTATAGGCCTGACCATAATTTTGATTGGAAGACTTTGAACTTTGATGCTTTGGCTTAGGAAAGCAATGGAATGTTTGAAGCACTGCTTAGTGGGAAACACTAGTAGGACTATGGAAGGAAGAAGTGCTAAGGGTTATTCAAACTGCTGTCAGGGTGCATTCAAGAGGCTTCAGAGAGAAGAACTTTAGTATGTTGGCTAGAGATCATTACTGTGATATTTTTGTGAAGAAAATGACTGCCTTTTGCCCTTTTCTGAAGAATCTGCCTAGGACTAAAGTGAGGAATTTGGACTAATTGTATTTGCAGAGGAAATCCAAAAATAGTCTAGTATAGACTCTGTTGTGTGGTTATTTGTGTTCATGCTTATAATGATTTATAATGAAATGGAGCAAATTGAGTAAATTAAGATACAAAATTTAAGGACTGAGGAGAAAGGGGACACCACGATATGGAGTGAAACTAAATCCTGTGTTCAAGAAGATAAATCGATTAAGAAATGGAATAAATATAGAAGTAACCTCTGGGGAAGACTAACACCCAACTCTGCCTCCAATTTTGGAAAAGGAAATAAGAAAATTGTAGAGCTAGATGTGGTGGTGCAAGCATTTAATCCCAGAGCTACAGAGGCAGAGGCAGACAGATCTCTAAACTCAAGGATAGCCTGGTCTACATATTGAATTCTAGGCAGTGAAGGAAACCATGGAAAACAGAAAGCGAGTAGAGAAGTAATTGAACAAGAGGGTTTGTTCCAACCTGAACAAACAGCAGAACTTGGCATCTTTGGCCACATGATTCTGACTTTAAGGTCAACGATCCAAGAAATGGAGTATAGAATCTCCCTGAATGACTAAGGAAAGTCACTGAGGCCAGGTATGGTTGGGGTAGGGGTTTCCCTGCATGGAGTCCCAGACAAACCACTGTATGAAGCTGTAAACATGAATCATGGATTGTTAGGGAGACTCCAAAATGTTTGAGATTCCAGAGATGTGTGTTACCTACTAAGGAAGACTACTAACAGAGAAATGAGTCAGCTCAATCAACAAAGCTGAAAGGAATTGGAGAGCTGAAGAGTGTGCTGACATCAAACATGGAGATGCAGAGTTTGGAGTTTGCACAGCTTGTTTTAGGTCTTGCTTCAGTCCACTATATCTTCACTATCCTTTCTTTTCTCTGTTTTGTAATGGTAATGCATATCCTGTGACATATGTTGGAAGTACGTGATGTGTTTTTTTTTATTTCATAGGGGATGACAGTTAAAAGATTGCATGTGTCTCAGAAGATAATTTGAAGTTTGGATTTTTAAACAAGTTTGAGACTGTTATATACTAAATTAATTTTGTATTGTTTTATGACTACAAGCCTATGGGGCCAGGGTATGGAATGGGGTGGTTTGAATAGGTATGACTCCCATAGAGTTTCATATGTGAGAATTCTTGGCCAATAGGGAGTGGCATTATTGCAAGGTATAACATTGTTAGAATAGGAGCAGCCTTATTGGAGGAAGTATATCAAAGTGGGATACACTTTGAGGTATCATATATGCTCAAGCCACACCAGTGAAATAGTTCTCTTTCTGTTGCCTGTTGCTTGTTGCCTGTTGCCTGTGGATCAAGGAATCAAGATGTAGAAATATCAGCTCCATCTCCAGCACTGTATCTGCCTGAATGCTGCCATACTTTTGACCATTATGATAATGGACTAAAACTCTGTCTCAGTTAGCGTTTTTAAAACTGTGAAGAGACACCGTGAAAGCAGCAATTTTTGTAAAGGAAGGATGTAATTGGTTGGCTGGCTTACAGTTTCAGAGGTTGAGTCCATTATAATCATGATGGAGAACATGGTGGCATGCAGACAGACATGATGCTGGGGTAGTAACATCTTGCAAGCAACATGAAGTCAATTGAGACACTGCACAGTATCCTGAGCAATGAAAATCTCAAATCCCGTCCCCAAAGTGACACACTTTCTCCAACTTCTCCAGCAAAGACTCACCTCCTAACCATGCTGTTCACTTTGGGGCCATTTTCTTTCAAAACACAATGTCTAAAACTGTGAGTCAGCCCTAAGTAAATATTTTTTGCTTTGTAAGTGTTACCATGATCATGGTGTCTGTCTCTTCACAGATGTAGAAATACTAAGACATATAGCATATGTATTTCCTTTTGCATCATGCTTGTGATTACTCTCTTTATGTTCTTTATCTTTAAGTTTGTTGAACTGTTTCTTTGTCTTCAAACTCTGATTTATGTTATGAAATTTGTGATTATTGTTTTAAATTCTGTATCTTACTTTTTGTAAAACATTCTATAATACTACTGAGTTTTCTGGAGGGTAGAGTTACTACCTTGATGTTTAATATTGCTTGTATTTTTGCAATAAGATTGGGGCATATGGACTTTCCTGTTAGTTATGATTCTGCTATGAACAGAGAAGTTTGTGGCACAATAGAGCATGTACAGACAGAGCTTTGCCTAGAGTTTGTGCATGGCCTACGTGGAATGAATTTAGATGGACAAAGGGAACTAAATTGATGTGCAGGATTTCCTTGCAAAATGTGCATTTTAGTTCAATCCTGGAGTATGGGAGTGGATTTTGAGGTTGGGAAGAGTACTTGAAGGGGAGGCCAGGCAGACTTATTAGGCTAAGCTATTGAGAAAGGTGTACAGAATGGGCTGGGAGGAATGGTTGGACATTGTATGATAGGAACAGGTGGGTTAAGCATAGGTATGATTGATTCTGGAAGAAGACTAGAGATTAATTGCAGAACAGATGTGGGGCCAGTCAGTGGTGGCGCATGCCTTTAATCCCAACAGATCGCTGTGAGTTCAAGACCATTCTGGTCAACAAGAGCTAGTTCCAGGACAGGCTCCAAAGCCACAGAGAAACCCTGTATAGAAAAAAACACAAACAAAAACAGAACAGATGTGGGTGGCCAGATTAGGCCAGCACACTGGATGTGGGATCTAGAGTAGATACAGGGATTGGGACATATAGTAGATGCATGGAGGGATGAATCAGGACTCATCTGAGTAGAGCCTGGAGAATGATGTAGAAGATCTCTGTTATTATGAACTTTTATATATTTTGAATTGATTTTTTGTGCTGTGTACAAAATATATATTTGGTTTCATTCTTCTACATGCAGATTTCTAGTTTGTCCATTTGTTGATAGAACATCTTTCTTCAAAATGTAGAGTACAGTGCCTTCTCAAAATCACAAGAGAATAGTTTTATAGATTCAATTATATGTCTTATGTATTCCATTTTTGACAGAAATTTCTGTGTTGTTTCTATGACTTTATATTATGAATTACATTCATATATTTTAATACTTTCAGTGTTGTGGGTTTTGTCTACTTGATTGTTCATTTATAGACTAAATTATTTTATTACTATTTAATTTTCACATTATTTGTGTATTCTAGAAAATAATCTCACATCACATATGTAGTTATATATTTTATCTCATTATACTTGCTATTTCTTTATTCTGTTATGCCCTCTGCTTTTTATTTTTGGCATTTCATCATATCTGGCGAGTCAGATCCAAGAACACATCAAAACAATCATTCACCACGATCAAATAGGTTTCATCCCAGGGATGCAAGGATGGTTCAACATACGAAATTCATCAATGTAATCCACCATATAAACAAGCTGAAAAACAAAAATCACATGATCATCTCACGGGATGCTGAAAAAGCCTTTGACAAAATCCAATACCCCTTCATGATAAAGGTCATGCAAAGATCTGGGATAACAGGAACATACTTACACATAATAAAAGCTATAGACAGTAAACCAAGAGCCAACATCAAACTAAATGTATAGAAACTCAATGCAAAACCAGCTCCTTCAAAAACCTGAGATTAATTTTATGTTAAAGATTCTACATATTCCTGGAGCAAAGCCTGGCTCTTGGTTGTGGATCTCTGTGTCTGGTTATGTCAATTACTGGATGAAGGCTCTATGATGATAGTTGGGGTATTTACCAATTTGATTACAGGGGAAGGCCAGTTCAGGAACTCTCTCCACTATTGCTAAGAGTCTTAGCTGGGGTCATCCTAGCTCTGGAAATCTAGTCAAAAAGAGGGAAGGGAATATATGAGTCAGGAAGGTCAAGGTCATAATGGAGAAACCTACAGAGACATCTGAACCAAGCTCCTGGAAACTCACAAACTCTAGACTGACAGACATAGAGACTCCAGGAGACTGAACTAGAAGCTTTGTATGTGGGAGACAGTTGTGAAGCTTATACTACTCAAGGGGCCCCTGGCAGTAGGACTATGATACAAACCTGGTACATGAACTAGCTTGTTAGAACCCACTCCCCATGGTGGGATGCCGTGCTCTTCCTTAATGCATGGGACCTGCCCCAGCCTATTTTGTCAGACTTTGTTGACTACTATAGAATGCATTTACTGTCAAGAGTAATGAACTGGTAGTGGGGGAGACCAGAGGAGGCAGGAGGATGGGTGGGAGGGAGAACTGTGGTTGGAGTGTAAAATGAAATTTAGAAGGCAATATATGAAATTTATAAAAGTTATCAAAAACCATCAAAAAATTCAAGAAGACAAAACAAAAATTCTAAGGATTGTATCCTAAAGAAGCATAAAATTCAGCAGCTTTTAAATGGAAAAGTACACTTTATTTCTCTGACAAATCATTTTCATTTGAACATAATTGTGATGTGTATTATGTAGGAATTTTGAACTGTCAAAGTACTGTATAAATGTGGAAAACATTTTCATGGCACTCCATTTATTTTGGTAAAAAATCTGGAGCATCTCAGATAGCACCAAAATACCTTACAATGAATGAATCTGAAGTATAATCACATACACACACACAAACACACACACACACACACACACACACAGACACATAGACACATACACACACATACCTACTGTTTGACTTCTATAAGAAAGCACTAACTCTTTTCATATAATGTATATGAAATTATACATTTTACTGTGTCTTCCTAAGTCAGCAATTACAAGACTCAGTGTCCTTGTCTAGAGATAGTGGGTATACTCAATTCTTGTGTCTGGCCTGTATGTATTACCTATCTATCTATCTATCTATCTATCTATCTATATATATATATATATATATATATCCTTTGCACTTTCAAAAACTTACAAATGTTGAATATGAAATAAATGCACAACAATCATATTCTCGATTATCACATAGATAATATTCTTTAGAAGTCAGGTGATACCCAAGAGACAGTGTGCATTTATTAACTAATGGCTTTGAAAGTTCCAGTAGTATGCAAATGCTCATCTTTCTTGTGAATAAGACTGTTTCAGAAAGTTTGCTGTGAGGTTGTGCCCCCTAGTTTTTGTTAAGGAATACACCCAAAAAGTCAAAGCAAAATGTGATCTGAACAAGGATGACATGAATGGACACACCAAAGTTGACCAGGACAAATCCACAAAGCCCCAACCCTATGCAAAAACTATAGGCAACTTAGGAAGTTGGAGTAGTAGAGGTGGTCTTACATAGAGAAGAGCACACCAATTTCTTTTCCAGTGCTAAATGGTAAGCTCTGAAAACATACACAAAACTAACATTTTATGGATCAAATATGTTATACTTAGGAATACATATGTGTGCACATCTACATGTATATACATACACAATCAAAATTAGTGATAAAATAGGCTGTGTATTTGATTGAGAGCAGAGAGGGTTTATGTGACAATAAGAAAGAGAAAATGTAATTAATCAAAAATAAATCAATGAGTTTAAAAATAATGATTATTTTTGTGTGTTATATAGGAATTTTAAAAATGGCAAAGGGTTGTAAATAAACAAAAAGGTTTCTTAAAACTTCATAAATCTTGGCAAGGGTCTACATAATTGAGCAGTGCTGAGATACTGCCTGCTCTTTTACTCTTGTCACAGTTTCGTGAGTGACAGCTTCATTCTGTGAACAGCTTCACAAGAATAATAAAAATCTTCCCAGTTAAATCAAACCACATTATTATTTGGCTGCCTTAAATTTTTTGAGGGCTTCAAGAACAATTCAGCTGTCCAAAAAAACTCTCTTGACAAGGTGAATATCTTGCCTTACTATAATTTTGTTACATACCTTCTTTTTCTCCATAATTCTTCAGTTTTTATTGGGCTTTGATAGAGAATGAAACTCCAGATTTCACGTACCCAATTTTTGAGAATCACTTCTAAAACTCTGGGCTGAGTGTACAAAGATTATATAGGAAACATAAACTGTGAGACTTAGTCATACATTAGTAACACGTTTCTCTACACAAAAGAATCATGTCATACTCATAGTTATCTTTCCTTTTTAAAGTGAGATGATAATTATGAAGGCAGGAATCTAGAACTGGAAGTTCTGAAATTATTGGTCTTGTGGTAGTTCGCACAGTAGATAATACAAACATGGATGACTCTTGTCTGATACCAATATATAAAGCATTAGCATAGTGATTTTTATATTTAGAAGTAGCACGTTACATAGTTAATAACTGGAGGGACTGGAATATTCTTGCTTGATGAAAGAATGTCAGAGTGCTTTAATTCATCAGTCAAAAACTGACTCCCATGTCATAGATTACTAGTACTATAACTATAAATCTTGATGCTCATGCTTAAAATTCTGAGTATTCACTCACAGGGGACTGTCCACTTACTTGTTGGCTTCTAGTTTCACAATAAGGGGCATTTTATTATCAACTCTAACTCCAAAGCAAAAATACCTTATATAATTAAAGATGAGACAGACTGTTTATGATTACATGATGAATGATGCAACAGTGTTGGATCTACTAAAAGTGAAACCAGAACAGATTTCTGTGATAATGCACAAATGTAATAGGGACATACAGAAGAAAAATAAGACTAGTTGAACTGTCTCATTGTATTTAACATCATAAACAGAAAGACTGTGCACTTTTGTTAAAGCTTTAAATTATATGTGTCCCTCTATTCAGTAGTTTCTATATTTTCAAGAGGAAGGTTTAGTCATTTATTACAAGGGTGCATAATAAAAAACATAAAAATAAGATTGTAAATACATATAATTTATTTAAGTAATATGGCAGTTAAGTTGAACAAGTAAATTATTGAAAATAAAATTCTTCTTCTGAATTTGACATTACAGCAACTGTAATTAGGTACAGAAGGCCTTGCATAGGGAAAAGATCATGATGACCTACTCTGAGGAGTGAGTGGCTGCTGGGTGGTGAGATGGCATGTTTTCTGTTTTGTAACTACCCATGAGTTGCCCATATTGAGTAACTAGATTCCCAGTCATGATCGTACAACGACATAGTTAAATTTAGCAGGTTGCATACAAAAACGTTAAGAAAGTAGGAGAGGAATTTGTTGGGAAGAAGGTTTTAACATGAGAGATGGGGATAAGAGAAGGTGATGGGGAAAAAGAAATAAAATTCATTCTGTGTATGTATAAAACTGTCAGAGAATACAAACAAAAATATATTTAAGTAAAAATTAGCATAGAATACATATGTACAGGAACACTTACTGAAGACAAAAATGTGTGCAAAAACGGAACACTAAATGTTCTGCAACAACATAACCTCGCTGTGCATCTCTATTTTTTTAAGCAAAAGAAAATGGTAAATATAGCATATTTGTCTACCTGATCTCTTGCTCCTTTACAATTTTGCATATATTCAAATTATAACATATTAAAAGATTTGTATTTGGTATTTAATATATTTTTATTTTAATTAGAAACAAGCTTGCTTCACATGTCAATCCCAGCTCCCTCTCCCTCCCCTGCTCTCCTACCCCCACTAACCCCCCATTCAATCCCCACTCTGCTCCCCATGGGGATTTCCAAACCCTATCATATCATTCAGGGCAGGGCCTAGGCCCTCCCTCGTGAGTCCAGGCTGACAGAGCATTCCTCCATGTAGAATGGGCTCCCAAAGTCCATTCAGATGCCAGGGATAAATACTGATCTACTACCCAAGGCCCCATAGATTCCCAATACCTCCTCACTGAGGGTGTCTGGATCAGTTCCTTTCTGGCCCCTCAGCCATCAGTCTGTGGTCCAAGAGCGCCCCCTTGTTCAGGTCAGCTGTTTCTGTGGGTTTCACCATCCCAGTCTTGACCCTTAGCTCATTTCCTTTGAAATTTTATGAAATAGACTTATTCTTTGTGATAATCCAGTTTCTCATTTGCACTATGGGAAAATGATTACTGCTTATTATTTTCATGAGAAGCAAATGCTATTTGCTTGCGTCAACTTTTTCACACACAATATTGCTTGAAGTTCAATTTTTGAATGGAAGAAAACAAGTATTTTCAAATTGTCTTGCAGCGGTCTGAAGGTACAGTTTATAGAGTCACTAGCAAATGTGAGAGTATTCAATACTCCAGTTATCTCTGTGATTTATTTGAACATACATCATTGAAATTCTTATAATTTCATATGTGCATATCCTTATAAGTTTCATTGTGTTACTACTGAAACTTATGAACCATTTTTGTTTTCTTTGTGTTTACCTCTAAAATTTTATTCATGTTTCTTAGTTGTACCTTTCACATCTACACACACACACACACACACATAGATATAGAAACACCATTACAAATTAAGGTTTATGTCTTTGTTTTAAATTCATTTTGAATAATTTTCCCCATTTACTATTTGATTTGTATTTTTGTACATAGATGGTATATTTGAGTTATTGAAAGAAATTTTAGGCTGAAAAGTATCTTGGCACAAAAGCGTTTAATGTGTCCAATACACTTGTTCAGTTTCTCTGTGAGTATGAGGCCTACCTGGTCAATGTAGTCGGTTCCAGGACAGCTACAGCTATATAGTGAGACCCTCTGTTGATTACACATACATACACACATTCATATATGTGTGTTTCTACATATATTATATATATGTATTGCATATACATGCATATGAATATGCATGCACATATATTACATCTTCCCAATGCCTTGTTCCCAACAGCCTCTTTATAGGGGAAGGTACTGCTAAGAAATTTATGCTTTTTAGGTTGGTAAACTAAACCATGGAATATATGAAATGAAATCTGTATGCCACACAGCAAGTAGAAAGCTCATTGTGTCTGTCTATTTGATATAGGTTCTCAATTATCATACCAAACTACTTATAGAATACATTGAGGTGTTTCTTTATTTTTTCCATTGTATTTGCTATATTTATTTTGTGACTTAAACTTTCTAAAACTTACAATTTGAAATCATTACTTTATAATGTATCAGAGTTGATTTAATATGAAGCTCACATGAAATATTCATTTCCTGTGCCTTCCTTTAGTAGATTCACTGCTACAGCTTTTCTTAAAAGTTTTAAAAACAATTTCCTGTTTGAATACTTAAAATCATCTCCTTATCAAGTTCTTATGACCCATGTTCTTGTGTATTCAAAACCTAGATAAATTACTATGCAAACAAAAACATTTTTAGTATTTTAAAAAATGTTATTATGCTGTTTCAGGAGGGAACACTCAAAATTCTTACTCAGAATTAATTTATATTTAGAAAGAGCTATAATAACATATGACAGATTCAAATTAGAAAGAAAATCTAAAGAGAAGATTTTTGACAACATGATTAGAGTAAATTATTAAGAAAAACCAGAACTATGTTATATAAAGGAAGTAAAAATTATGTTCATAAGCTACTTATGGTATAGGTACAACATATTGTTGTATAACAGCTAGTTGAAGAGATTGATGTTTATAAAAACTAATATGTCATTAATAAAAACATCGACATCCAATGACAAGGACATCTAGTTAGAATTTGTTATTGATGATATAGGGATGATATGACAGCATTCTTAAATAATGTACCTTTATTTATATGCTACAAGTCAATTTAACAGACTACAGCATTTTCTTGCCCATTCTTTTGAAAGATAACAAAATAAAACCAAAAAAACTCCTGACAACTTTAGTGTTTTCTATGTTTCTCCCATTTTATATAATTTTTTCTTCACAGAAAGAAGTATCACCTAGACAAAAATGGCCAGAAAACCTAATCTACTTCTTTTATTTTATATGATGTGACAAGACTTGAAGCTATACGGTTACATATAAGCCTGAAAATGACAAGAGAAAAGTAAAAGATACTTTTCTTGAAAAAGGAAAGATTGAAAATATATTATTGTTAACTAATTGGCTGTATTTTTCACCAGGTGCATGAAAAATGCTTCATCTTAAAATTATGTCTTTCCCACTATGATGTTCTTATTCTGAAATGCTTGCTATATTCTTTCAAATGCATATGTCTTCATCCATCACACAGCTCATTATTTTTCAAAAAGAGTCTCAAATGTCACTTTCATAACGTAAGTTACCCCAGCCCCTCCAGTGAGAAGCACAATTAGGTTGTGAGTGGTTCTACATTCAGACACAACATTTTTTAAGAAATTTAAGCCTTGACATCTGAAACCATTTAACTCTGTGTAGGGGACTTAATTCTTTCGGTTTTCAATATTGTTACTGGTAAATATGAAGAAAATATAAGACTTTTCTTATGAAAATCACGTGTAATGTGTACTGATAACCTAAATTTGTATTAAATTCACAATTCAATTTGAACAGCAGAAAGAATTTTAAGTCTCAATATCTGATACTTGTATAAATATAAATAGATCAAAATTATAATCTGGGAAATACCATTATGTATAAATGTTGGCTATCCTGGGATGAAATTTATCCTTTTATTTTTGAGACAGAATTTCTCAGCATAGATATGGCAATCCTGGAACATATTATATAGACCAGGCTGACCTTTAACTAATCCCAAGTGCTGTGACTAAAGGTGTGCACAATCATGGCTTGTCCTACAATGAGTCTGAAACAGTAAAATTGTATGTGCACGAATATATCATAATTTAAAATTTACTTTAGAATAAATAGGAGACCTTTACATTGCAGGTTGATCTAGTTGGTACTTTCAAATTAAGATGGAAACTGTAGAATAAAAGAGAAAATTAACAGGTGAAAAATTCCAAAATGTAAACTCTTTTTCCACCATTATTATTATTAGTTTCACTTAAATTGCCTCCTTGTAATGTTTTAAATTAAGGTTGATTCAAGTCTACATAGAGAAGAATCCAATAATGAGTTGGGATTTGGCTCATTTGTAAATTGCTTGCTGAACATTCACAATGTCATGGATTTAACCTCCAGTACTACAATACCAAAAGTAAAATGTCTAATATCAAAATTACTTTATTTATTTATTTGGGTGTCAGATTATATAAAAATGGCTCCAGAACCCTTGGGGAAAACTTTCTAACATGTTTTGCTTGACTTTGTGCTGCTACTATCTTCTTCTACCCACTTAACATTTTCCAGGCTCAAGGCAAGTGGGAGAAAATGAGGATTCTGCTATATAATTGAATTAAACATTTTAACATAGCTATGACATTATTTAGGGGCTAGGTCTGGATAGATAGTTCAACATGCTAAAGACCCAAATTAGCTCCTTGGGACCTACGTTTTCCAGCACACTCATGCCTATAACTCCAGATCTTGGGAGACCTGATACCTCTAGCCTTCGCAGACACTGATCTTCACATGCATATACTGACTCAAGGACACATGAATACATTTGAAATTCAAAATAATAAAAATAAATCTTCAAACGTTATTTAGAAAATAGAAGCTAAGTAGATGAAGGAAGGGCCATGTTAGAGACCATTGCAAAGGAGCCAGCAATATGATCAGTTGTTATATCCACCAAGTAAAAACCTCTGAAAAATTTCCCTTCAATATCCGGAAAATATTTTAAGTACATTTATTAATATTGAGAAAAAATCTACGTAAAATTGCATCATTTGTATTTCTGTTGTTGTGAAAGCTCACTACAACAAAGGGTGATTATTTAAAGAAGTGGAAGCTCATGTCAGAGAGGCATGGCAGCAAGAGCAGGAGTCTGAGAGTGCACAACTTTAACTACAAATATTAATACATGACGAGAGATAAAGGGAGTGAAAAACAGACATACAGAGAGAGAGAGACAAAGAGCAAATGCCGACTGGAACTGAGGTCTAGTTTTGAACCCTCAAAACTCAACCCAACAGACTTCTTCCAACTCAACCTCTTCATATAGCACAGACAACCACATATTCACATAAGTGAGTCTATGAGGAGATTTTTCATTCAAACCACAACAAAAAGGTACTAATGTTAACTACTAAGAATTTTATTCTCCTCTGGCATAGACTATCTCTGTACTGTCTACGATATTAATGAAATATGTGATACAAACAATGATCTTTTAGTATTGTGACAATTCAATAAGCAAAAGAATCATTTACATGCAAGCAACAGTAAACAGACTCAACTAAAATATTTATGTACTTGTATATATATATATATATATATGTAATAGCAAAAAATTCAAGAGAAAGTGTTGATTAATTTGAGATGGAGCAAGGACTGGGTAGTATGGAAAAGTTTGGAGGGGAAAAGGAAGGAGAAAAGAATGTAATTTCATTTTGATGAAAAATTACAAAAATATATCAAAATAAAATATGAGAAATATTCATTATAATAATATTATATGAAGATATAGTCAAAGGATCTTCGTCTCTGTATTCTGATGTTCCGAAAAGTAAAAGCCTTCTCAGTTTCCAATTATAGATTTATAGGTTCAAAACTGTTTCACCTTTTTTCCTGTTTGTTTCAGCCTTGCCTCAAATTACCTATTAGCAAAGTTTGATTGATATTCCCACTCCTACTAATTTAACCTATCAATTGTTGGCCATACAGTGTTTATCAATGCACCAGGTGTTATCATCATTTTTTATTACCATATACTGCCTTAATACTAAAATATAACATAAAGTAGTCATGGTATGTTGCAAAGTTCCCTATGTGATGTGTATGCGTTTGTTGTCAGTGTATATGGACATACTAGTCTTATTTAATTTTGCATGAGCAAGAAATACATTTCTGAAATAGCATAATTTCTCTATTCTTATCACCCCACAATATACTCTCCCATCACTACAAGCAAATTACATATTAGTTAAAAGCAAACAACTTTTTGTGACTGCATCTACATTTGTTCCTAGAACTAAGCAGAATTTTTAAAAGTATACATAGCTAAAACCACATTTCTGTTTAAGAAATCCACAGTTTAATTTCAAATACATTTTAACAATTAATGTCTTGAAGGCACAACATACCCAAAACTATGGCACACTGAAAGAAGTTATAAAAGGAAAGTTCATAGCACTAAGTGCCCACATGAAGAATCTGGAGAATAGCCACACTAGAGAATCAGAAGAACAACTGAAAGCTCTAGAAAATAAGAAGCAAACTTACCAAGGAGGAGTAGGCACCAGAAAATAATCAAATTGAGAGCTGAAATCAATAAAGTAGAAACAAATTGATTTTAATTTGAAGTCTAGTTTGTTAGATATTAGGATTGCTACACCTGTTTGTTTCTTGGGACCATTTGATTGGAAGATCTTTTCCCAACCCTTTTTTTTCTGAGATAACATATGTCTTTGAAGTTGAGATGTGTTTCTTGTATGCAGCAGAAGAAAGGGTTCTGTTTTCATATCCATTTTGCTAGTTTGTGTCTTTTTATAGGCAAGTTGAGGCCATTGACATTGAGGGATATTAATGACCATTGATTGTTGATTCTTTTTTTTATTTTTTTTTATTTTAAATAGCTTGTTTTACATGTCAATCCCAGTTCCCTCTCCCTCCCCTCCTCCCCCACTCCCCTTTCCCCCCACCCTCCCACCCTATTGCCAAAACCTTCCACATAGGGGATATCAGAGTCTGTCATTTTATTCTGGGTAGGGTCCAGGCACTCCCCTAAGAGTCCAGGCTGAGAGAGCATCCCTCTTTGTGCTATAGGCACACGAAGACAGCTTGTATATCAGGGATAGACACTGATCCACAGCTCAGGGCCCCATAGGTTGCCCAGGCCTTCTCACTGACACTCACATTTGGGGGGGTCCAGATCAGTCCCATACTGGCCTCCTCACTGTCAGTCTGGGATCCAAGAGCTCTCCCCTGTTCAGATCAGCTGTCTCTGCTGGTTTTGCCAGCCCATTCTTTGCCGATTTGCTCATCACTCCTCTCTCTCTGTCACTGGGTTCCTTGGGTTCAGTTCAGTGATTAATTGTCTGTTTGCCTCTGCTTCCATCAGTCACAGGATGAAGGCTCCCAGATGGTTATAGACATCAAGTTCATTATCATGAATGGGCATTCGAGGTGGTCTCTCCACTATTGCTTAGCTTGCCAATTGGTGTTATCCCTTTAGATCACTCGAGGTCGCTCTGGTGCCTGATCTGTATTCGATCCTATGATTCCCTCTTCCCCCTATTCTACCCCCACCCCCTCAACTTCCTTTTCCCCCATGACCAACTCTCTTCCTTTTCACCCCCTCTCTTCTTCCCAGGTCCCATTCCCCCACACTCCTCGCCGTGTTCCCCATCCATCCAGAGGATCTTGTCTCCATCCTCTTCTCTTGGGTACTATGCATATATGCATATCTTTTAGGTTCTTTCCTGTTTCCCAGACTCTATCAGTGGAAGTACAAACTGGCACTATCCTGATCCATGTCTAAAATCCATATATGAGTGAGTACATACCATGTTTGTCTTGTTGCGACTGGGTTACCTCACTCAGGATGGTTTCTTCCAGTGCTATCCATTTCCCTGCGAATTTCAAGATTCCATTATTTTTTTCTGCTGAGTAATACTCCATTGTGTAAATGTACCACATTTTCTCTATCCACTCTTCAGTTGAGGGGCATCTAGGTTGCTTCCAGGTTCTGGCTATTACAAATAATGCTGCTATGAACATAGTGGAGCAGATGCCCTTGTTGTATGAACTTGCCTCATTTGGATATATGCCTAAGAGTGGAATTGCTGGGTCTTGTGGTAGATTAGTTCCCATTTTCCTGAGGAATCTCCATACTGATTTCCAAAGAGGCTGTATGAGTCGGCACTCCCACCAGCAGTGGAGTAGTGTCCCTCTCTCTCCACATCCTCTCCAGCATAAATTGTCTTCGTTGTTTTTGATTTTAGCCATTCTGACAGGAGTAAGATGGTATCTCAGAGTTGTTTTGATTTGCATTTCCCTGATGGCTAAGGATGTTGAGCACTTTCTTAAGTGTCTCTTGGCCATTTTAGCCTCCTCTACTGAGAATTCTCTATTTAGATCTGTACCCCACCTTTTAATTGGATCCTTTGGTGTTTTGGAGACTTGTTTCTTGAGTTCTTTGTAAATTTTGGAGATTAGCCCTCTGTCAGATGTAGGGTTAGTGAATATCTTTTCCCATTCTGTGGCCTGCCTTTTTGTCTTTTTGACTGTGTCCTTTGCCTTACAGAAGCTTTTTAGTTTCAGAAGGTCCCATTTGTTAATTGTCGATCTCAGTGCCTGTGCCACTGGTGTTATGTTTAGGAAGTGGTCTCCTGTACCAACTCGTCGAAGAGTATCTCCCACTTTCTCTTCTAAAAGTTTCAGTGTGGCTGGATTTATGTTGAGATCTTTGATCCATTTGGACTTAAGTTTTGTACAAGGCGATAAACATGGATCTATCTGCAGTCTTCTGCATACCAGTACCCAGTTATGCCAGCACCATTTGTTGAAGATGCTTTCTTTTTTCCATTGTACAGTTTTAGCTTCTTTGTCAAAAATCAAATGTTCATAGGTGTGTGGGTTAAAATTAGAGCTTTCAATTCGGTTCCATTGGTCTACCTGATTGTTGATTATTGTTTGTGCTTGATGTACTGGGGAGTGGAATTATTGTGTGTAGGTTCTCCTTCCTTTTTCTTTTGGTGTTTGATAAAGTGGGATTATCAATTGCCTGTGTCTTTGTGAGTGTAGTTATCTTCATTGGTTCTAGGTTTTCCTTCCAGCACTTTCTGTAGAGCTGGATTCATGGATACATATTATTTAAATCTGGCTTTGTAGTGGAATATTTTGTTTTCTCCATCTATGGCAATTGAAAGTTTTGCTGGATGTAGTAGTCTTGGCTGGCATCCTTGTTCCCTTAGAGTTTCTAGGACATCTATCCAGGATCTTCTGGCTTTCATTGTTTCCATTAACAAGTCAGGGGTGATTCAGATAGGTCTGCCTTTATATGTTACTTGGCCTTTTTCTTTAGCTGCTCTTAATATTTTCTCTTTATTCTGTAGGTTTGATGTTTTGAATACTATATGGCAAGGTGACTTCTTTTTCTGGTCCAGCCTATTTGGTATTCTGTAAGATTCTTGTATTTTCATAGGCATATCCTTCTTTAGGTTAGGGAAGTTTTCTTCTATGATTTTGTTGAATATGTTTTCTGTACTTTTGAGTTGTATTTCTTTGCCTTCTTCTATACCTATTATTCTCAGGTTTGGCTTCTTCACGGTGTCCCATATTTCCTGGATATTTTTGTGTTAGGGATTTGTTGGTTTTGAGATTTTCTTTGGTTGATGACTCTATAACCTCTAATGAGTCTTCAACACCTGAGATTCTCTCTTCTATCTCTTGTATTCTATTGATGATACTTGCATCTGTAGTTCCTGATCGTTTACCCAGATTTTCTATTTCCAGCATCCCCTCGTTCTGTGTTTTCTTTATGGTTTCTATTTCAACTTTCAATCCTTCAACTCTTTGAGTTGTTTCCTTCATTTATTTGTTTTTTTTTTCTTGGTACTCTTTAGATTCTTTGAGAGATTTGTTTATTTCTTGAATTTTTCCCCCATTTCGTGGATTTTTAGTTTCTTTTTTCTTCTATTTCTTTAAGGTATTTCCTCATTTCTTCTTTGAGGGTCTCTATCGTTTTCATAAAATAATTTTTAAGGTCTGTCTCCTCTGCTTCATCTATGTACTGCTTTTCAGATCTTGCTGGTGTTGGTTCCCTAGATTCTGGTGGAGTCATGTTGGTCTTTCTATTGCTGAATGAGCTTTTATTCTGTCTTCTTCCCATCTCTTCTTCCAGTGGGTGCTGTTGGGTTGTTGGGTTCTTTCTGTCTCCACTGGTCTCCTTCCTTCCTGAAGCTGAAGCTGGGGATGCTGACACTGAAGCTTAAGCTGAAGCTGGGGTTGCCAGAGGTTCAGGCCTGGAAGGGCTGATATCTTTCCTGAATCTGGTCTTGCCCGAGTTTGAGGCCCTGAAGCTGGGCTCCCCCCGAGTTTGGGGCCCGGAAAGTCTGATGTCTTTCCTGTGTGGGCAGGTCTTTTGGATGCCAGGAGCAGCCCCGGAAGCTCGAGGGAATGGGTGTTGGGCAGGGGATGGGGAGTGTCCACCTGGAGACCCAAGCTCACCTGAAGCTGGGCTCGCCGGAGTTTGGGGCCAATGGGTTTTCATATGTTGAACTGTCCATGCATTTCTGTGATGAAACCTACCTGATCATGGTGGATGATTTTTTTGATGTGTTCTTGGATCCGATTTGCTAGTATTATATTGACTATTTTTGTGTCAAAGTTCGTGAGGGATATCGGTCTGAAGTTCTCTATCTAGTTGTATCTTTGTGTGGCTTGGGTATCAAGGTCATTGAAACCTCATAAAAAGAGTTTGACAAAGACTTTTCTGCTTCTATTTCATGGAATACTTTGAGGAGAATTGGGATAAGCTCTTGTTTGAATTTCTGCTAGAATTCTGCTTGAGGCCATCTGGACCTGAACTTTTTTTGTTTGGGAGACTTGTGATGATGCTTCTATTTCTGTAGAGGTCATAGTTCTGTTTAAATTGCTTATCTGTTCTTGATTTCATTTTGGCAAATGATATCTATCCAGAAAATTGTCCATTTCCTTTAAATTTTTGAATTTTGTGGAATACATGTTTTCAAAGCATGACCTGATGATTCTTTGAATTTCCTCAGTGTCTGTTGTTAAGTCCACCTTTTCCTTTCTGATTTTATTAATTTGTATGTTTACATTCTTCCATTTGGTCAGTTTGGATAAAGGTTTGTCTATCTTGCTGATTTTCTCAAAGAACCAACTCTTCCTTACATTGATTCTTTGTATTGTCTTCCTAGTTTCTACTTTATTGATTTCAGCCCTCATTTGATTATTTCCTGACATCTACCCCTCAAGTGTTTGCTTCTTTGTGTTCTAGAAATTTCAGTTGTGCTGTTGATTATATAGTGTGATTATTCTTCAGTTTCTTCATGTGGCCACTTAGTGCTGTAATCCTTCCTCGTAGCACTGCTTTCAAAGTGTCCCATAAGTTGAGTATGTTGTGTATTCATTCCCATTGAATTCTAGGAAGTCTATAATTTCTTTTGTACTTCTTCTTTGACTCAGGTATGGTGCAATTGGGCATTATTCAATTTCCAAGAGTTTCTAGGATTTCTGCAGTTTGTGTTGTTGAATTCTAACTTTAATGCATGGTGGTCTGATAAGATATATTGAGTTATTCCATTTTTTGTACCTGTTGAGGTTTGATATGTTGCCAAGTATATGATCAATTTTGAGAAAATTCTATGTGGCACTGAGAAGAAGGTATATTCTTTTGTATTTGGATGGAATATTCTATAGATGTCTGTTAAGCCCAATTGGGTCATAACATCTATTAGGGCCTTTACATCTTTGTTAAGTTTCTGTCTGGTGGTTCTGTTAGTAACGAGAGTGGTGTGTTGAAGTCTCCAACACTAAGTGGGTGAGGTTTTATATGTGATTTGAGTTTGCATAATGTTTCTTTTAGGAACATGGATACCTTTGTATATGGGGAATATCTGTTCAGAATTGAGACTTCATCATGGTGGATTTCTTCTGTGATGAGAATGAAATGACTTCCTTATCTCTTTTGATTGATTTTAATTTCAAGTATGATTTGTTAGATATTAGGACTGCTACCTATGCATGTTTTGGGGGTCCATTTGATTGGAAAATCTTTTCCAAACCCTTAACACTGAGGTAATGTCTGTTTTTGAGGCTGAGATGTGTTTCTTGTATGAAGCAGAAGGATGGATTCTGTCCTTGAATTTATTCTGCTAACTTTGACTTTTTATGGGCTAGTTAAGACCACTGATATTGAGGGATATTTATGATCATTGATCTTGTTTGTTTTGTAATGGTTATTGTTGATGAAATTATATTTGGATTTCCACCCCTTTTTTGGCTGTTGGCAAAGTGGGATTATCTATTGCCTATGGTTTTTTTTGTGGATGTAGTTAACATCCTTAGGTTGGAGTTTTCCTTCCAGAACTTTCTGTAGGGCGGGGTTAGTGGATTTTGTATTGTTTAAATATGGTTTTCTCATGGAATATCTTGTTTTCTCCATCTATGGTTATTAAAAGCTTTTGTGGGTATAGTAGTCTGCATTCATGGTCTCTTAGTGTTGGTGGAACATCTATCTAGGCCCTTCTGGCTTTCAGAATTTCCATGGAAAAGTCTGGTGTAATTGTATTGTTATCCTTGTCTCTATTTTATCGATTTCAGAATTCAATTTGATTATTTCCTGGCATCTACTCCTCTGGAGGAAGTCTGTTTCTTTTTGTCCTTAGAGATTTCAATTGTGCTGTTAATTCTTTAGGGTGACTATTCTCCAGTTTCTTCATGTGGCCACTTAGAGGTATGAACTTTCTTTTATAACACTGCTTCCAATGTGTCCCATAAGTTTGTGTATGTTTTGCCTTCATTCTCATTGACTTTCTTGATCAGCACCAACTGTATGTGTATTTTAAAAATCTACCTTAAAATTTTCATGTACTAGAACTCCCTATCTTACTACACTATATTTGGCTGCTTTTATTTCCTCAGTCAGTCTTTTTTCCCTGTTGTTTATTTCTTTTTTTTTATTTTCTAGTTTAAATTTAGATAAGAAACAAGGTTGCTTCACAGGTCAGTTCCAGGTCCCTCTCCCTTTCCCTCCCCTCCTCCTGTGCCCTCCCCCAGCCCCCCCCCCCCCGTTATCCCCTCATTCCCCCAGGGAGGGTGAAGCCCTCCATGGGGGTGTCCATAGTCTGTCATTTCATATAGGGCAGGGCCTAGACCCTTCCCCAAGAGTTCAGGGTGAGAGTGCACCTCACATTGTTCTATGGGAGTCCAAAGTCCGTGTGTATATTTGGGATGGGTACTGATCTGCTGCCCAAGGCTCAATAGATTACCTAGGCCTCCTCACTGACACCCAGATTCAGGGGGTCTTGATCAGTCCCATGCTGGATTCCCAGGCTGATGCCTGGGATTCAAGAGTTAACCTTTGTCTGGTCAGCTGTTTCTGGGGGTTAAACCAGCCCAGTCTCAATACCTTTGATCATCTGTCCTCCCTCTCTGTTACTGGCTTTCTTGAGTTCAGCTCAGTACTTAACCGAGGGAGTCTGCCTCTTCTTCCATCAGCCACTAAATGAAGTTTCTGTTTCCCAGACTCTCTGGCCATAGGATTGTAGGCTGGCACTCCCCAGATCTATGTCTAAAATCCATATATGAGAGAGTACATGCCATGTTTCTCTTTTTGTGACTGGGTTACCTCACTCAGGATGTTTTCTTTTAGTGTCAACCATTTGCCTGTGAATCTCATGATTCCATTGTTTTTTTCTGCTGAATAGTACTCCATTGTGTAAATGTACCACATTTTCTCTATCCACTTTTCGGTTGAGGGACATCTAGCTTGCTTCCAAGTTCTGGCTATTACAAATAAAGCTGCTATGAATATAGTGGAAGAGACATCTTTATTGTATGAATGGGCATCTTTTGGATATATGCCTAAGAGTGGAGTTGCTGGGTCTTGTGGTAAGTTTATTCCCATTTTTCTGAGGAATCTCCATACTGATTTCCAAAGTGGCTGAACCAGTTGGCACTCCCACCAGCAATGGAGGAGTGTCCCCCTTTCACCACATCCTCTCCAGCATAAATTATCATTGGTGTTTTTGATTTTAGCCATTCTGACAGGAGTGAGATGGTATCTCAGAGTTGTTTTGATTTGCGTTTCTCAGATGGCTAAGGATGTTGAGCACTTTCTCAAGTGCCTCTCAGCCATTTTAGACTCCTCTATTGAAAAACTCACTATTTAGTTCTGCAGCCCACTTTTTAATTGGGTCCTTTGATGTTTTGGAGACTTGCTACTTGAGTTCTTTGCAAATTTTGGAGATAAACCCTCTGTCAGATGTGGGATTAGTGAATATTTTTTCCCATTCTGTGGGCTGCCTTTTTGTCTTGCTGACTGTGTCCTTTGCCTTATAGAAGCTTCTCAGTTTCAGTAGGTCCCATTTATTAATTGTTGATCTCACTGTCTGTGCTACTGGTGTTATGTTCAGGAAGCTGTCTTCTGTACCAATTCATTCAAGGGTACCACCCAATTTCTCTTCTAAGAGGTTCAGCTGAGTTCAGTTATGTTGAGGTCTTTGATCCATTTGGACTTAAGTTTTGTGCATGGCGATAAACATGGATCGATCCGCATTCTTCTACATGCCAGTCTCCAGTTATGCCAGCACCATTTGTTTAAGATGCTTTCTTTATTCCATTGTATATTTTTAGCTTCTTTGTCAAAGATCAGATGTTTGTAAGTGTGTGGGTAAATACTCGGATTTTCAATTCGATTCCATAGGTCTACCTGTCCATTTTTGTGCCAATACCAAGTTGTTTCCAGGACTGTAGCTCTATAATAGAGCGTGAGGTCAGGGATGGTGATGCCTCCGGACGTTGCCTTTTTGAACAGGGTTGTTTTGGCTATCCTGGGTCTTTTGTTTTTCCCTACAAAATTGATTATTGTTCTTTCAAGGTCTGTGAAGAATTGTGCTGGGATTTTAATGGGGATTGCTTTGAATCTGTAGTTTGCTTTTGGCAGGATTGCCATTTTTACTACATTGATCCTACCTATCGAAGAGCATGGGAGATCTTTCCATTTTCTGAGGGCTTCTTTAATTTCTTTCTTTAAAGATTCAAAGTTCTTGCAATACAGGTCTTTCACTTGTTTGGTTAGCGTAACCCCAAGGTATTTTATGTTGTTTGTGGCTATTGTAAAGTGTGATGTTTGTCTGATTTCTTTTTCAGCTCTTTTATAATCTGTATAAAGTAGGGCTATTGATTTTCTTGAGTTGATCTTGTAGCCTGCCACTTTGCTGAAGGTATTAATCCGCTGTAAGAGTTCCCTGGTAGAGTTCTTTGGGTCATTGATGTAAACTATCATATCTTCTGCAAACAGTGAAAGTTTGACCTCTTCCTTCCCAATTTGTATCCCCTTGATCCCCTTTTGTTGTCGTATGGCAATAGCTAGAACTTCAAGTACCATGTTGAAAAGGTATGGAGAGAGTGGACAGCCTTATTTTGTTCCTGATTTTAGAGGAATTGAGTTGAGTTTCTGTCCATTTAGTTCGATGTTGGCTGTTAGTTTACTGTATATAGCTTTTATTATGTTTAAGTATGTCCCTGTTATCCCAGCTCTCTCCAAGACCTTTATCATGAAGGGGTGTTGGATTTTGTCAAAGGCTTTTTCAGCATCTAGTGAGATGATCATGTGATTTTTGTTTTTCAGCTTGTTTATATGGTGGATTATGTTGATGGATTTTCATATGTTGAACCATCCCTGCATCCCTGGGATGAAACCTACTTGATAGTGGTGAATGATTGTTTTGATGTGTTCTTGGATCCGATTTGCCAGTATTTTATTGAGTATTTTTGCATCAATGTTCATGAGGGATATTGGTCTGAAGTTCTCTTTCATAGTTGTGTCTTTGTGTGGCTTGAGGATGAAGGTTATTGAAGCCTCATAGAAAGAGTTTGACAAAGACCCTTCTGCTTCTATTGTGTGGAACACTTTGAGAAGAATTGGTATAAGCTGTTCTTTGAATTCCTTGTAGAATTCTGCACTGAGGCCATCTGGACCTGGACTTTTTTTGGTTGGGAGACTTTTGATGACTGCTTCTATTTCCATAGGGGTTATAGGTCTATTTAAATTGCTTATCTGTTCTTGATTTAGTTTTGGCAAGTGATAGCTATCCAGGAAGTCATCCATTTCCTTTAAATTTTAGAATTTTGTGGAGTACAGGTTTTCAAAGTATGACCTAATGATTCTCTGGATTTCCTCAGAGTCTGTTGTTATGTCCCCCTTTTCATTTCTGATTTTGTTAATTTGCATGTTCACTCTCTGCTGTTTGGTAAGTTTGGACAAAGGTTTGTCTATCTTGTTGATTTTCTCAAAGAACCACCTCTTCGTTGCATTGATTCTTTGTATTGTTTTCCTGGTTTCTACTTTATTGATTTCAGCCCTCAATTTGATTATTTCCTGGTGTCTACTCCTTCTGGGGAAGTTTGCTTCTTTGTGTTCTAGAGCTTTTAGCTGTGATGTTAATTCTCTGGTATAACTGTTCTCCTGTTTCTTCATGTGAGCACTTAGTGCTATGAAATTCCCCCGTAGCCCTGCTTTCAAAGTGTCCCATAGGTTTGGGTATGTTGTGTCTTCATTCTCATTGAATTCAAGGAAGTCTTTAATTTCTTTTTTTATTTCCTCTTTGACCCAGGGATGGTGCAGTAGAGCATTATTCAATTTCCATGAGTTTGTAGGTTTTCTGCAATTTGTGTTGTTGTTGAATTCTAATTTTAAGGCATGGTGGTCTGATAAGATGCATGGAGTTATTCCAATTTTTTTGTAGCTGCTGAGGTTTGATATGTTGCCAAGTATGTGGTCGATTTTTGAGAAGATTCCATGTTGTGGTGAGAAGAATGTATATTCTTTTTTATGTGGATGAAATGTTCTATTGATATCTGTTAATCCCAGTTGGGTCATTACTTCTATTAGACCCTTTGCTTCTTTGTTGATTTTCTGTCTGGTATTCCTGTCTAGTGGTGAGAGTGGTGTGTTGAAATCTCCCACTATAACTGTGTGGGGCTTTAGATGAGGTTTGGACTGCGTGTCAACACCTCAGTTTCTGACATTATTGCAGTCCTCTGTTATTGCTTCATTAGGGCAATGATATTACAAATTCAATAAATATATGGTATTTTCATAATCTTTTCAGAAAAATACTCCAGCTGACCAGATGCTTGACTGTGGCTACTGAACTTAAAGTTCAATCAACTATGACTACAGTAATTGAGTGAAAGAATCATTTAAGGTATACTTTTAAAATCATAATCCCAAGTCACAGAGGGGTTTATTATAATGATTCACATTATGTAGCATGAATTGTACCATATAATATTTATTCTTTTATTCTTCTGTATTACAAAATATCTGCCACTTTGAGACTAAAATGCAACTGGAATTTATTTTACTTTGTATTCTCTTGTATTTGTTCAAATATGGTTCCTGAAACTTAATTCAAAAAAACCATTGGAAACTAAGCTAGAGAAAAGCATGATTTCTCTCTACTGTTATACTGCGTGGATGTGAAAAGCTATACCTTCTATAGATTTTCCACCTCAAATGAAATATGAAGGGTGTAAAATAGGAATATCTATTATCTATATAGCAAAGTAAAAGGGGTACAGTTTCAAAATTCAAACCAAAGCTGGTTCACAAAGCAAGGCATGAGGAAGAGGAATTAAAAAGTCTGTAACTTAGGGTATATAAGTGACTGGAAATTAAAAACTTGCAATAACTCTTTCAAGACTAATTTAAGGAAAACTGTCCTTCTAACTTGTCCTTGTGGTCATTGATATATCTAGAACACCTGACTATTCCTTACCTGCTGGCATGCAGGTGAATAATATCCATAAATCAAATCACAGAAATAATGCTGAAGAGGAAATTAATAAATATATAATAAATTATATAAGTAGTGGAAAAGTTGGATTCAGAATGGTAAATGGTTGTCAAATTGTAAACAAAATGAGAAAGGGTTCACCATGTAGAATGAAGGGTAATATTATAGCAAACAAAATGCACAATGTACTATGATAATAAAAAATCAACTGATAAGCCAAGAATTACAAGTGTGATATAGAATTCCAGTCCTGGAATTCAGCATGTGTTCAAGATCCTCTGTCCATTGTGGTGTGTTTCAACTTATCTTCCAGTGTCAAAATCAAACATTTAGAATATACATTTTTCTTTGAAACTTAACTTTCAAGGACATAGATTGTTTATTTATTTATTTATTTTAATTAGAAATAAGCTTGCTTCACATGTCAATCCCAGCTCCCTCTCCCTAACCTCCTCTCCCATCCCCCACCAACCACCCACACAATCCCCACTCTGCTCCCCAGAGAGGTTGAGGCCCTTCATGGGGGATCTCCAAAGTCTGTCATATCATCCAGGGTAGGGCCTAGGCCCTCCCCCACAGGTTGAGAGAGCATCCCTCCATGTAGACTGGGCTCCCAAAGTTCATTTGTATACCAGGGATAAATACTGATCTACTTCCCAAGGCCCCATAGATTGCCGAGGCCTTCTCATTGACACTCAAATTTAAGGTATCTGGATCAGTCCCATGCTGGCCTCTCAGCCATCAGTCTATGTCTAGGACATAAATGATAAACAGTGCTCTGTTGAGGTTAAACTATATATGCTTGTCTCATAATAGAAGAGATGATGCTGAAAGATATACTTAGGGAAGATCATTAATTTCTTAAAATATGATGTTGAATGATAAGCTTACAGAAACTGCCAAGTTCTACCTACTCAACACAAATATTTTTGAAGAGTTAATTAAAGAAGGAGACATAAATCTGTCAAATATTCTTTCTATTTCAAATAAGACATAGAAACCACACATTAAATCCAAGATAGAACAAGATTATTTATGTGATACACAGAATACAAGATTATGTAGCATTGTTGGTGCTAGGAGATAGCTATAAAAGGTGATTTGCTTGTTCAGAGAGAAAACTTATACAATGAATGATTTATGATCATTTGAAATATATGCAGCTAAATCCCAGAACTGGTGGTCACAAACAATTAGTTCCTGTGGCCACAAATGTGTATTAAAATAAGCAATGCAAAAATAAACAAACAAATAAATATTTAAACCTGAGCATTACAACTCATGCCCATAATTGCAGCATTATTGTTGTATACGAATTAAGATGAGGAGTTCAAGTTTCTCCATGACTGTATAAAGGTATTCTAATTCAGTCTGAGTCACATTGAACCCTGTTACAAATACCAACAATAGTACTGACAGCAATAAATCAATAAATTTTATTTGGAGTGATGATAATTGCAAAAAAATTCATACTGTCTTCATGATTTCCAAATTTGGGGAAACTGAGTAAACATGCACTTAATCATAAAATGATGATATGTTGTCTAATAACAGTGAGTAGCACTTTCCCATAATTCAGGGTTTTATTCTACATTTTAAAATTACCAATAGCAAATATACACACAGTTAAGTGTGGCTTTCACTGATCATCAAGGAAACTTTTCTGTGCAACATATGGAGAAATTTGCAGGAAACTATCACCATTAAAATACAGAGTTGTGGAGAGCATTTCCAATGGATACATCTACAAAACTACTCCCACACCAACAGTTCAGGGCATATTACATAAGAGAAGGTGAGAAGATTTTTAAGAGCCATAAGACTACCGTGTTTTCTGTGAGACTGTGTCTCCCAGTAATGTTAAATGTTACCCTCTTGCTGGGCATTGGTGGTGCCTGCCTATAATCTCAGCACTCTCGAGGCAGAGGCAGGTGGATCACTGTGAGTTTGAGGTCAGTGTGGTCTCCAAAGCCAGTTCCAGGACAGCCTCCAAAACAATACAGAGAAACCCTGTCTGGAAAAAAATGTTCTGCCTTTAAAGTATCACCAATATGAATACCTAAACATGAGCTGAACAGGGATGAGAACAACAATAAACATACTAAAGTAGGCAAGAGGTAAATCCCAGGAGGTCTTAACCCAAGAGAAAGAACTACAGGCAATTAGGAAATGCTGAAAATGGTAGAAATATAGTCTTCCCCAGAGAAGAGCAGACCAATTAGATATCCAAAGCCAAATGATCAGCCCTAAAATATATACACAAAAGTAACATTATACAGACTAAGAAGGTTAAATTGAGAAATGTTTATATATGCATATAAAATATGCATGAATTAATGATTTTAAAATAAGATGATGCTAATTTATGCAAAAATTTCTCATGGTTTATGCTCAAATTAAATTTTATATTTGAAAGCTGATTAGCTAAAAATCTCACGATGTCAAATCGTGGGTAGGTCTTGTGATGCTTAATCTGGGTTGTCAATTTTCCAGGTTTAGAATTACTAAGGAAATTACTGAGGTGCTGTCTTGGATGTACATGTTAGGATGTCTCGACAAAGGTTAAAAGAGAGGGAAGATTCAGTCTGAACATTTTCCATGGGCTAAGGTCTATAAATGGAATAAAAGAGGAAGAAGTAGCCCTCCCCCTTTCTCAACTTCCTTACCCATGCCACCCCTGCTAAAATCAATTGAACTCTGTTAGACAAAGTGAACATTTCCCCCTAAATTCCATAAGGTATTGTGGCCATGAAGAGACAAAATTTAACTACTACCATTTCTTCTTAAATGACTTCTGTGAGGTATTGTGGCCACATTGATACAAAATTTAACTATCACTGTTTCCCTTTGTTACTCAAGGTGTCTCCATAAATTGTGCTAGAATGTAACTAGCATTTTTTGTGTTATTGCCAGGATTATCACTCACTGGCCTCCCTATTATGCATCTATCCATAGTAATTCAATATGTCCTTCAAACTATTGTTTGAGAATGAATTATTGTTCTCATTTTAGATATAAGGAACTTCAGTTTAATGATATTTCATTACATGCACAAAGGCATATTGCATATATTTAATCTTTACTCACTCTGGTTCACCTTTTCAACTGTTAATTTATTGTTTGGGGAGGGAAATCAAGTTTTATTTGAAGCCAATTTTAACCTAGGAATAAGAAACAAGAACACAAATTATTTATTTATTTATTTATTTTTAATTTTCCAGTTTAAATTTAGATAAGAAACGAGGTTGCTTCACAAGTCAGTTCCAGGTCCCTCTCCCATTCCCTCCCCTCCTCCCGTGTCCTCCCCCCAATCCCCCCGTTATCCCCTCATTCCCCCAGGGAGGGTGAGGCCCTCCATGGGGGTGTCCATAGTCTGTAGTTTCATATAGGGCAGGGCCTAGACCCTTCCCCAAGAGTTCAGGGTGAGAGTGCACCTCACATTGTTCTATGGGCAGCAGATCAGTACCCATCCCAAGTATACACATGGACTTTGGACTCCCAAAGAACACAAATTTTAAAATGCATGAATATGCATATACTTATGAGGAGAAATTATCTAAGTTTGAAAATTTACAACTCTCTTTTGGACTATTAACCAACAATATGTAAATGTCTTGCAAATGCTCCCCTGAGCTTCTCATGTAATACAGAACCTCTTCAGCCTTCCAAGATCTTTCAAAACCCACTGAGGCTGGTCCACATAGTAAGCACTGAAGACTAAACTGCATATGCTTCACAATAAATACACCTGTGACTTATCCTACTGAAGATGTTGATGTTAGTGAAGGAAAATACTTTGAATGTACCCCCATGCAAACATTCTCATTAGACAAAACATATAGAGCCCTATGTGAACTAGTAGTCACTACAAAGATCTACAGCTCCATAGAGAAAATATGGTAGTGAGTAAGTATGTGGTTATTCGTACATTACCATTCTGGTTCAAATAGAGCAACTAAAATCACACATATTCCCACCATACTGCGCAATTGCTCACACACACACACACACACACACACACACACACACACACCAAAATGTGGCTGCTTATTTTACTTTAATACTATAGACTTCAGATTATCTTTTGAGTAAAGTAACAATATTAACTACATATATAAAATAAATTTCAAAAATAAATTGTGATTTGTTTAAACAAGCAAAAGAGATTGTTTTAATAATACTTTGACCTCATTCATTTTGTATAAATATGGAGATGTTACATTTATATCTTCTAACACTCATTTTTGGGGGGTAGGATTCACCAGAATTTTCTAATGGGTTTGGTGAGACTATTATAAAATTAATAGTCTTATAAAATAATCGTCTAATGTTATCACAAGAAAAAAATCTCCAAACTACTGATAAGTGGATGTTAATTATTCAAATATATATAATCATCTGGAGGGAAGTACTTGAATAGGGTAAAAGTAAATGTTTATTCTCTCTATAGGATTTAGGTACTTTAATTGTCATGGAAGCTCAGTCCATCTTCTGTCCAACTTCTGTAGAACAGTTAGCATTGAATTAGTGAGAAAAATTCTATAAGCTATCACTGAAATTCAAGTTTTATGAAAAACTAGTTCAATTTATGGCCGATTTTCTGATTTCTCAATTATCTGCAAACATATTTTGGAAAGAAATCACATTTAAATAACACCCCTATTCTAGTTCAATTCCAATAGTCTAGGGATCATATGCCTCAAATCATTTGTCAACTACGACTACAAAATTTCTCTATTTGAACCTGTCTATAATAGAATGCTTCCTTATATAAGTTCTATTGGTGAGATAAACTCCTACCATTCATAAAACCTGTGGTATGTGTGACACTTCCCCCAATTGAATTAAAAAGTCTATCTACCAGATTTACCTGAACCAGCACACATTTACTGCCCAAATTCAATTATATCACATCAGACATACAAAAAAAATGAAGTCCACATTTCCAAGTAAAATCATAGAAATAAAAATCATTAGTGGACAAATCACCATGCCTCCAATCAAACCTACTAATCCTATAAAAGTATTCTTTAATGAGAAATACCCAAAGGAACCTCAGAACATAAAATCAAAAGAAAAAAACATCTATCAAAGAATTTATAAAAGACAGGAATCTAACAGATAGGTCATCTGGACAAAAATGAGCTATCCAATAGATACCTTAGAATTAAATAACATTTTATATCAATTGTACCAGATATCTATATACTATTCCACTCAAATACTAAAGAATACCCATCCTAGTCAAGAGCACATGGAAGTTTTTCCAAAATAGATTGCATGTTGTAATACAAAATGAAATTAAACAAATAAGAAATAATTGAAATAATCCCATATATCCTAACTGACCATTATGCAATACAACTCAAAATTGACAGCAAACAATACTCTAGTGTGCGAACTCACACAAATTAAACTTTGCTAAATAGACGATCAGGAAAGAAATCAAGAAAATTTGAACCAAACCCACAAAACAAAACCAACAGTAACATAATATAATTTAATACACACTAATGAGACATATAAGGTTTGGATCTTGACATTGTGAAGTTTCAGTTTTTTCAATTACTAGATCAATGTTTCTTCTACAGTGTGCTGTTTTGTTATTCTGCTCCTACAAGCTAATGGATATACTATTTCTAAAGACTAAATAATGTCTTGCATCCACCGTTACTTCACTTTGAAAAGCTTATGTTTCAGAACTCAGAAAAGTTTCCCCTTTTCTGAAATCCTTCTCAGGTTCCAAAAATATCATTTGTGTCTTACCTCTGTGCTTCATTTCATTTCACATTTTCTACAATGAATCATTGATCACTTTGAGTTGCATAATATTTATCCATGTAACTATCTCCAATAATTTATGAAATAAGCCTTGTAAAAACAAATATTGATTGTGTTATTATATGAAACATTCAGTGTTTAACACAGTATCTAATATATTGTGGGAAATCAGTTAAAATATCTACATTAAACAATAGCATAGCTTCTTTTCTTATGTTGTTTAATACGAAATAAAAGTTAAACATGAAAATACTTTTACAATTAGCATCTGCTAACTTAAATGTAAATATTAATTCATATTCATAAATTTTGGTAGCATTATAAATAACAAACCTAATTTCTTTCCAGGAAAGTTTTGTATTTCTGATTAGAGTAAAAATTCTATTATAACATTTAAAAAGTGTGAGTGCCTGCAGCTGCCAGAAACTGTCGTTTGAGAAAGTAATCACCACAGCAAATGTGTGTTTTCTCATAATACAGATTTTTATGTGCTTGTGCACAGTATGTTTCAAATTTCATATGCGATAAGAAAAATGTAGTCTGGCAAAAGCTATTACTGAATTTTAATTAGTTTTTAATGTTGATAGATTCTATAACCCCAACAAGCTTTAAAAGTTGTTAGTAAAAATGTAGCACCATGTAAAAAAAATCTAAGACACGCGTTCAAACTTTGCAATTGAACTGTACTCAGGAGCTTGTAAAAACAAAATTGATCTTAAACGGTTAAAGTTCATTTTAAAACAGTCATCTTTATGTAAATTTTTCCTATTATTGGCAAATGTAGTACTGGGCTGCCTTAGTTAGGGTTTCTATTGCTCTGAAGAGATACCATGAGCACAGTAACTCTTATAAAGGAAAACCCTTATTTGGGACTGGCTTGGTGGGACACAAGGTAGGATGAAGGCAGACATGGCACTGGAGAGGGAACTAAGAGTCTTACAGGATAATAGGCAGGCAGCAGGAAGTGGTTGGTCTCACTTGGTATGGTTTGGGAATATATTAGACCTCAAAGCCTGTCTACACAGTGACACAGTTCCTCCAAAATCACACTTACTCCAACAAGACCACATCTCCTAATAGTGCCACTCCCTATGAGATTATAGGTACCAATTGCATTCAATCTACCACATGGACCTTATTATTACTGTTATTAGCTTTTCTTATTTTAATGCTTTGTAATTTCTTATTGAAAACCGGCCTTTAGAAGACAACAATATGATAATTTAAGACTTTTTTTGTTGTTTGTTTTCAGGTTGGCTCTCAGATCATAAACATTTAGTCAATCTGTTTTCAAGTTTGGATAGAATTTAGATTTTTTTCCAGACACTAAGCTAGATACAGGCAATCGTGAAATATTATTGAAAGCTTCACACATATGTTTGCAATAGACAAGACTCATCCTCAGCATGTATGTGGAATTTTCTTTTAAGTAACTTGGTCTATTTTATTTTGTATTAGTGTATGTATATAGTACAAACAGGGTTTTCTTATACAATTATAATCTGTAAATCTAGCATCCTTTAATCATAATAAACCTATTAAATTATTTTTTTAATTCTGTGAATTGAATTTAGGGTATCAAAGTGCAAGAACACTAAACTGAGCTGTATCCCTTGCCTAGCCCCTGCTGCTCCTTCATCACACATTTTCTTCTCTTTATCCCCTTCATCTTCCATAGTTGTCTCCCTTTCTCAGTCGTTGTTTTAGACTTAATTTAGGAAAGAATGCATTTAATAATTAGGTAACAGTCTATGGGGTTATTTCAAATATGACAACCCTCCTTTCTACCTATTTTTTTCATTTCACTTTTTTCTAAATTTGTTATAATGACTAGGTCCACTTAAAACACGGGTACACAGCTATATATACTATAAAGTGAATTTCATTCATTTGGGTATATAATAATGCATGGAATAATGGGATCATGGGGTTTAATTTTGTGTTGTTGAGAGTTTTAATTATTAGTTTCCTAGAGGCTGACCATTCCCATCATAACACTAAAACAGTGGCTTTTTCCCTTTATTTTGAACATCATTTTTGTCTTTGGTAATAGCCATTTTTACTGGATAAGGTAGAATTTTAATGTAATTATGACTTGATTTTCACTAAGAATGAAATATATTGAGAGATATTTATGATTTTATCAATATTTACACTTAAGAACTACCTTTTTAGTTCATTTGCCCATTTATTAACTGGACTACTCCCTGTCCTTTTGCACACACATGCACACACACACACACACACACACACCTGCCCCCCCCACATTCTATATATACTTGTATACACTGTTATCCATAATCAGGCATAGAATAGCACTTTAAACTTCTCTCTATCTTGCCTATAGCAATGCCATAATTAAAAGTAAATGTGAAGTAAAAGACAAATATAACCATGAGATAAATTATCAGAATAATTTTTGAGATATAATCAAGAATTTTTATGTAAGGTTTTCTTCAGATAATTCTCCTTTCAATTATTTTCATGCCGTCACCATATAATTTAGTGCAGTTTTAGGTCAGTGGGATCTAAATTACATGATTCTTGTTTCTTCCTATTTTTAGTCCATTCCAGAACCATGAGGGATGTGGGTGTTTTGATGTTCCTTACTTTTCTTTTCATTTATTTTTAATGTAATTTTTAATTAGGTAAAAAATCTTATATTACACACCAATCCCAGTTCACTTTCCCTTCTGTACTCCAATTCCCCCACCCTTTCCCCAGCCCATCCCCCATCCACTCCTCAGAGAGGATAAGGCCTCCCATGGGGGATTATCAATGTCTGTCACATCATTTGAGGCAGGAACCAGACTCTCTTCCACATATCTAGGTTGAGAGAGTAACCCTCCAAAGGAAACAGACACCAAAAGCCCATTCATGCATTAGGGATAAATACTACCCATGGGCTGCCCAGGCCTCTTAACTGACATCCACATGAGGGGATTTGGTTTAGTTCTATGCTAGTTTCCTAGCTCAGGTCAGCTGTTTCTGTTAGTTTCCCCAGCATAGTCTTGAATCCTTTGCTAATCATTCCTCCCTTTCTGAAACTGGATTCCAGGAGTTCAGTTCAGTGCTTACCCGTAAATCTCTCCTTCCAGCAGCTACTGGATGAAGGCTCTATGATGGCATTTTAGGTAGTCATCAATTACTTTCCAATAAAATAATGATTGGAGCATTAAAAAGCTGCTGATTTGTATGCTAATTTGCAAAATTAGTTTATCAGATATGAAAGTTCTTTATGCACTGAGGTTTTCAAAGCATAGGGTCACTTGTAAATAGAGATCCGGGAGCCTTCATCCTGTGACTGATGGAAGCAGAGGCAAACACACAACTAATCACTGAACTGAACCCAAGGAACCCAGTGACAGAGAGAGAGGAGTGATGAGCAAATTGGCAAAGAATGGGCTGGCAAAACCGGCAGAGACAGCTGATCTGAACAGGGGAGTGCTCTTGGACCCCAGACCGACAGTGGGGAGGCCAGCATGGGACTGATCTGGACCCCCCAAATGTGAGTGTCAGTGAGAAGGCCTGGGCAACCTATGGGGCCCTGAGCTGTGGATCAGTGTCTATCCCTGGTATACAAACTGTCTTCATGTGCCTATAGCACAAAGAGAGATGCTCTCTCAGCCTGGACTCTTAGGGGAGTGCCTTGACCCTACCAAGAGTAAAATGACAGACTCTATATATCCCCTATGTGGAACGATTTGGCAATAGGGTGGGAGGGAGGGGGGGGAAGGGGAGTGCGGGAAGAGGGGAGGGAGAGGGAACTGGGATTGACATGTAAAACAAGCTATTTAAAATTAAAATAAAAATGATAAAAAAAAACAAAAAACAAACAAACAAACAAAAAATAGAGATGACTGTAGCGAGCCGGTGGTGTTCGCAGGTAAGGGGTTACAACACTTCACAACTGTCTGAGGTGAAGGGCTAAGGATTTAAAATGAAGACAAAGACAGCAGCTCATTATTTCAAGGAGAATGGCATTTATTTAAACAAGGGTGGAGCCTTATATAACAAAGATAGGTATGGTAGAAAAACACCAAGGTCAGAAACCTAAGTTCCCAGGGCCCTCTGGCAAAGGGTGGGGCAAAAACAGTAATTCCCATTTAGACAATAAGGATGGACAGAAAACAGGAACTTGCATGCAGGCCTTACTGGGAGGAAGCCATGAGAAGTGTTTTGCTAAAAGCTCCTAGTCACAAGCGGTCAAAAGAGCCCCATGGGGAAGGGTACAACAGGTGACTTGGCTTCCTAAATGCCTATTTATATTAATTTTATTTCATTTGTTTACCTCATTTCTCTGGCTATATTCAAGTACTATACTGTACTGAATAAGAATAAGAGTAGTTAGAAAAGCTTCACCTCTCCTGTCTGAAATAAAGCTGCTTAGAAAAGTTGTGCACTTCTCATTGGACCATCATAACAAGTGTCCCAGAGAAATGACAATTATTCCAATAACTGTGTGCTGGGAGAAGAAAAGAACTGGAGCTTTTTGTCAGTTAGATGAGTGAATTGTCCTTGTGGGGAAAAATCATCTACTTCTCCAATTTCTCTTCTGTAGGTTTCCCTGCAGGATAGACTGGAGCAGAGAAAAAGATGTTAGACACAATCATACCTTGACTAGAACTTCTGAGTTATGGATACCACTTGCCTGCTACTGAAACCTAAGCCTTTATCAAGACAAGTTTTAATGGGTCAATAGACCTTTGTTCTTTTTCTAAATCTGGTCACAATGATTAAATCTTTCCTCTAATTTTTAGGATTACTTGGTTCTTTAATTGGCCTCTGTTGATAAGGTAGTTGTGGTAGTTTAAATGAAAATGGCCCCCACAGGCTCACAGGGAGTGTCACCACTAGGAGGTGTGTCATTGTTGGGGTAGTTGTGGTGTTATTGGAAGAAGTGTGTTACCAGGAGTGTTCTTTGAGATCTCAGAAGTTCAAGCCAGGCTTAGTGGCTCAATCTCTTCCTGTGGCGAACCTGATCCAGATGTAGAACTGTCAGCCTCTTCTCCAGCACCATGTCTGCCTACATGCCATCATTCATCCCATCATGACAAAAATGAACTAAACCTCTGATATAGACAGTATCAATTAAACATTTTTCTTATAAGACTTGCAATGGTCATGGTGTCTCTTCACAGCAATAGAAACATTCACTAAGACAATGGCTGAGCATGGCTTGTTAGCAATATGAGGGCCTAGGCTATGATACTAAAAACTCTGGCAACAAAAACATCAGTGTCATATTTCTATTGTTTTTGTTTTGCAAATATTTCAGAGTTTTTCTCATTATGGTATGGTGAATTTTCTTAAAGACTTTCTCCATGTGTATTGATATTATCGTTCACTTTTCTTCTTAAATCTATTTATTTGTTGTAATGTGATTGTGGCTTTATGTATGATTAAATTTCTTTGCATAGCTAAATGGAAGTAATTTTATCATGGTTAAATAAATTGTTATTCAGGTATTGTGGTGCTCAAGTATTTCATGAAGGATACTTGAGATGAAATCAACAAGAAAATTGACCCATAGTTGACTTTATAATATCCTTATCTAGCTTTGTTTTCAGATAATAATAGTTTTTGCAGAATTTGTTTAGGAGCCCGTTTACCTTTCTATTTCATGGAATAGTTTGAGGTACTTAAAAAAGTTAATGTAGACCTGTGACTTCCATTGTTAGGTGACCTTGAATTGCCACTTCAATTTATTAATAATTGTTGATCAGTTTGAGATTATTTTAATCTTCTTGTTTCAATTGTGATAATTGATTTATGTCTAAACTTGGTGTTTTGTTTAAGATCTTCCAATTTATTGTAGTATTATAACAAAGAGTCCCCGATAATCCTCTACATTGCAGTGGTATCTATTATCTTATTTTACATTCTTTTCAATAAGGGTGGCTGTTGTAAGAGAAATGCAATCTAATTCCAAAATCTACAGTTTTAATTCTGATTATTTGCAATGCTTTATTAATGACAACCAATTCCTTCATCTTTTTCTTGATATCCAGGAAAATAACACAATCCCAGTTTTCTTACTGACAGATCCCCTTCCATTTTCTGAATCTTTGGATTTGTTTATGTTATTTATTTTTTGTAGATGTAATAAATATACAAAATGACTTCAATACAACATTAATGAGGACAGAGGTCAGTAGCCAGGTGGACTATAAATTGATAACTCTACATAAGTAATAATAAATAACAGGTAGCAAATTGTGAGTATACTGCTGAGAAAGTCAATGACTGCGTCCTAGTTCCTAAAGGTTTCTTTTTTTGAGACAGGGCTTCTCTGTGTAGCTTTCTATACCAGGATGGCCTCAAACTCACAGAGATCTGTCTGTCTCTGCCTCCAGAATACTGGGATTAAAGGCATGTGCTACCACCGCTTGGCTTCTAAAGGCTTCTTAATTGCAGTTTCCTCACAGGAAATTAGCATTATGAATCTATCTCAAAGAGTTGGATTAAATAAAAAAATACACATCAGTTGCTTAGCATGGTACCTAACTAATCAATAAATGTATTTAACTATAAAATAACTCAGATTATAATCTATTATAAGAATTGGATCTGATGAGTTTGCCAGTGTCTTTGTATATAGTGAAAGCTATCCTTGCATCACCTTTTGGAGTATTGGGAAAACAAGCATTATCATGTGTGACTAATGGGAATGTTTTGTAAAGAAATTTAATACGGAAATGGTTTTATCAAAGTTTCTTCTTCTAAGAAAGTTTGTCTGTAAAAGCCCTTTTCTCCTTTAACCACTCCCTAAAGAAAGCAATCAGTTCAATACTTTATGAAAAACCAATACCATGTAGTGATCAATAAACGTATTCCCTAAGTTTGGATGAAGAATTAACTTTGCATGCACCAGGATCTCGGAGTTTGTCACTGAGAAATTGATAGTTGTCTTACTATAAAATTTGACATCAGGGAAAGCATTATTGGTGTAGTTTATCCAAGGAAATTCTTCTGTTGTAGAGAGAGAAATATTTTCAAGATTTTAAAAGAAACATTGAAGGCTTAAACCTTTGAACTGCAAATGACTTAGCATTTTATAAGTTTTCCAAGGTCTCATATGAAGAGCTATAGATAAAAAATATTTACAAGTACAAAATTTTACAATTAATCTATTAAGAATATATGGGAAATGCTTTGAGGACCTACATAAATAAATTTTATTTGTACTTGGGAACCTCATGAAGTAACTTCTAGAAATCCCCCAACATGTACTCCTTACCTCTATTTTAACAAAGGAGAAAAGGAGGCAGAGAGGGAAAAATGACTTGCCCAAAGTCACATGTCCACTAGGTGGCAGAAACACCTTTTCTGGTCCAAGGACATTTACCGCCTACAAAATGTTTTTGTTGTACTCTCTATTTAGATATGGAAAAGTCCCTTAAGCTTAACATGATCCCATAAGTTATTCTGATCTTGATACTATGTTATCTTTACTGCAACTACCTATACCACATTCAGTCTTTAGAATCTCTGTAAAGGGGGCAATAGTTATAGGTGTTGAATTCCAGAAATCAATCTCCTCAAACTGATCACAAAACCCTATATCTATCACAACTTTTGCTTATAGGTTGTACTCTCTACGCTATTTTATGGCTAGCTTACACAGCTAAGATTTCCATGGAGGAGTGAGTTCTTCAAGTGAAACTGTGCAGATTCTAATAACATAAAGGAAATATTTTCCATATTTATAGGTTTAAAAAATGAATATTCTCTTTTGCCGTCTCTTGGGAATCTTTTCCTCCAATTAAGTTGCCTTTTCTAGTCTCTATATGAGGGTTTATGCCTTGTCTTATTGTATCATTTTTTTGTCCTGTTTGACTGTCATCTCTTGGAGGCTTGATTCTTTCAGAAAAGGAAAGAGTGGGGCCTGCAGGAGTAGGGCTATGGGAGGAGTGGAGGGAGGGTAAATCCTGGTAGGGATGCATTATATGAGCGGGAGGAGTGGAGGGAGGGTAAATCCTGGTAGGGATGCATTATATGAGCTAAGACTCCATTTTCAATAAAATCAAAGAAAAAGAAAAATGAATATTGTCGCATTTTGTGTGGTTTATCAATTCTCAAGAGAGTCATTTACCCCCTCCATGGGTTCCATTGTGCTAAGCTATGAAAGGAAGGGAGGAGTGCCAGAGAAAATCATTTTGTCCATAAATGAACATAATGGGAGAAATAACAATTATAGTCATACAGATTCAGTTGAAAGAGTGGGCTTAAAAGAATGGGTGATTATGATGATGGCACTTTATTTTGGAACTAATTAGAGTTTTATAATATTTTTATAGGAAGTTAATTTGATTCTGACACACTTGTTTTCATAAACATTATCCTGTTTAGAGACTAAATAAGAGTAGATACATTTGAGAATTTTGAATTCAACTGTTAACTGGTAAAATATTTATGAAGGTACATTTGTAAATTACATTAATGATTCTCAAAACAAGTATATCTTTTACTTGGATATGATGTGTATAAGATATTATCCAAAGACAATGAAAAATACAATATAAGAACATAAATATTGTGAGTTCCTAGACAATTGTGCTCATTCCTACATTGGAGTAATATTTAAGGACATGAGCATGTGCTAATGTCAGTTGCTAATTTTTTTAAGTTAGGTGATGATGTTTGTATGATAATTCAAGTTTTCAAATGTGTTAAGATTGATGGCTGAGATTTTAAACTTAGCGATGAAATGCAACAGAGAGAAATCAATATAAGGTAGAACGTCCATGTAACTAACGGGAGGAAAACTAAGAATCAGCTTGAGTTTGTGATATCTTTATGCCTCCATAATTCACAATCCTATCCAGTAGGTGGATAATAGATGTGATTGGCGAATGCAGTCAAGATATGCAACTAGAATTCTACCTTAGTATTTGCTGTATTTAGATTGCATCCATATCTCAGCCTCCTGTGCTCCTTCACTGCAGAGACATGCTGATTCTATTAATTTGAAATTGAGGTATCTCTTGGGATATTTCAAAGTGTTGTTTTAGTGTGTACTACCATGATTTATAAAATGTATCATTACACAATAACTATCCATTCACTTCCAGAATATACATGCATTGGAAAGAGTTAATGAGTTGAAGAATACTAAGCTATTTGAAACACTGTTAGATGTGTGTTTTCTCTTGTTCTTTTATATTCATTTAATAACAAAATAGATCCAAATTTCATTACTATGAACAAACTAATAGGATATGGTAATAGGTTTTCATAAATAATGGATGTATTAGATTACAAATTGTACCAAATAGATTTTTATGATACAATGGTATAATTATTTTTACCAAAGGCCATTGCTTTCTCACTAAAACAAATTACATTTGGGTTATAATTCATTGACAATTAAATAGCAATCAATGCAGAAATGTGTAACAGTGTCTATAAAAGATATTTTACTAGCAATCTTTATATTGCAAAGTTTATTGGATTAAGACAGATGCTTTGTAAAAATGGAAATTTAAAAAGAAATTCTACAATGAATATCCTAAGTTCTTTAATTAAATACTCATAATGGATGTGTAGTTTGTTTAATTTGATTATTGATAATGATTTCTTGACTGAAAGAAAGATACGCCCTTAATATCCAATACCTCTGATTTTCTGAAAGTTTGCCAATGTGTTCTCCAGTACTAGACTGAGGAGGGGATTTATTGTAACACACCACACTTTGCATAAAAAGAATATACTGAGAAACTAGTGGTGGAAAGGGGTGATCTTTGTATAAATTTTCCTAAAGAAAATTAAAAAACACATATTAATTTTAAAAAGGAATGACAACTATTAAGACATGGCAAACATTTAAGTGAAATAGTAAAAGCTTTTCTCTGAAGTAATTCATGTCATTGAATTCAAACAAATAATGAATTCATCAGAAAAATGTGAAAGGTGGAAAGGGAATTTAGGGATCATCCTAAAACAATTAGTGCAGTAGTTGTGGATTTTCTTGGAAAAGGACAATAAGTTATCTTCTCCAAGACTAGGTGGAGGGATAATTATGTTACCCCAATGGAAACATCTCTCATTGGAAGGAAAGAGTTCACAAGGAAAAACAGAAACAATTATAGAGATGAGAACTTTCCAGTGACTAAGAAATGCCTATGCCCTAGGCACATATACAGCCTTTCTACACAAGCCATCCACTACAAGTAAAAACCATACTACTAACAGTGTATTCCTTGTAAAGAAAAAATGAAAACATCATATCTGAGATAATCAACTGTGATCAAATACTTATAGCAAGTGACCATGTGAAAAAAGTAAAAATACACCAGGAGCTCCCATTTGAAGGCTGAAACAGTTAGAGGAATTTTGTCTTTCTCATTTATGTTTATTAACACAAAATTGTAAATTTAAACAGTCTGCATTCTAGCAAGTAAATTTTAATTTTAATGCACATCAATGGTAAGGATTAAAATGACTTCGTATTTTTTATTTATAGGTAGTTGTTTGCAGTGCCAAATTCAACTTTCTTTGGGGATTTGGCCCCTAAGCAGTACCTACCCACATTCTCGTAGATGGTCCTTCACTCATGTTCTTTCAGGCTCTGTAGATTTGGAAACAAGAACACATGAACTCAGGAGGGAAAGGTGGAACTAGGGGAAGAATTATAGGGAAGGAAAATAAAAATGTATCTTCCTTGATTGCTTTATTTAGTCCCCAGAATTGTGTGTTTATAACCTGTGACACATATATTCTGCTGATCTGTATGTAATTTCAAGTATACCTGAACCTCAACCCTGTGTCTCTTGCTTTCTACCATGATATTTCTCTGATGCTGTGGAGCAAAACATCTGCACACGCACACTCACACTCACACACACACACACACACACACACACACACACAATTGGTATGCTACTTTTAATATACAAGATGTAATTGTTAGCTTTCACAAATTTGAATTTCATATCAAACGTGTAGAATTTCTTAGCGTAAGTATGCCTTATATGGTTGTTGTGAGATATTTGGTTGCACCATGTAAAGATATGTCACTATGATTTAATGAAAAGCTAAGTGATCAATAGCTTATATAAGAGATAAACCCGGGACTTCTGGACAAAGAGAGCTCTGGGAAGAAGAAAGATGAGTTACCAACCAGACAATGTGGAAGCAAGACAATCAGGAGGATAGGTGAAAACCTCAAGTCAGGTAATATAATATAGATTAATATAAATGGGTTAACTTAAGTTATAAGACCCAGTAAGAAACAAGCCTAGTCTATAGGCTGAGTTCTCATTATTAATAATGTCTCTGTGTCTTTTTTTTGAACTGGTGGCCCAAAGAAAAATCTGTCTATACATGGTATTTGATATGTGATTATACATTTAAAATTGTTATTTATATGGCACTCCTACTTAATAGGATTTCCTGTGTTGCACATGCTAATCATACCCAAAGATAACACTTATGTACTGCATTGTTGAAAATGGTGGTGCATCACTGTTCCCTTTCTTTCCTTCATGTGATAAACTACACAGTTACTCATAAAGTTCTTCTGATATAGTGCCAAAGTTTCTCACAGTCATAATAAGCTCAATATTGTATACTGCTACTCTTACATCTTTTGCATTTTCGCATCCTTTGGACTCTCATTCTGGTTCTCTGGTTTAATCCAGTATTGAAGTATTTCCTTTATAATACTTTTTGTTTTTTGTTGAAGCCAACTCAGATGAAATTAGCTGCTAGAAAATTCTGTGAAGCTATTTTAATTGGGAGCTGTTAGGTAAAGCCTTCCCGCCAGCCTGGTTCCAGAGCCACATCAGTCCCAAATGAACACACAGGAGGCTGTATTAATTATGAAGCTTTTGGCCATTTGCTTGTTTCTTACTCGCTATCTTTGACCTAAGTATTTAACCCACCTAAGTATTTCTCTTACCAGAGAAAAGGGTGCCGACCTCTTATTTCTATGGCGGCTACATCGTGACTCCCTGTGTTTCTCTTTCCCAGAATCCTGCTAGACTCCTAGTCCCACCTATCTTGCTTCCCTATTGGCCAACAACCAATAGGAGACAGATTTACAGAATGGCATCTCCCATCAGGGAGCAAAAGTAACTCTTTTACCAGTAAAAAAAAATGTTTTATAGAGAGTTCAAATATAGGGATATTTTGCTTTCAATAGATCTGATTCTTGAATTTGGATTTCCAAGCATCCATTCAATGCTTCTTTTACTTGTGAACCACTTATTTTACATTCAAAAGAAAGAAAGAAAAATTAAGTATGAACACGACAAATTACATACAATTACATGTAGTCATTCTTTTATATTCATTGAAATTTAGTGTGTGTGTGTGTGTGTGTGCATGCACATGTGCAGAACTTAGCATTTTCAGCCACGTGGTTCTTATGTGAAGGATAGAAGAAAGGCGTCATAGAATCTCCCTCCATGTCTAAGGCAGTAAGTCCAGGTGTGTGTCAGGGCTGTCCCTGCATGGAAGCCCAGAGAACCCATTGTGTGAAGCCATGTAATTGAAGCCTGGATCTCCTTGGAGACCCTAAGATCTTGCAGATGCCATAGTCTTGGGGTATCTGTCAAGATAACCTACTAACAGGGAATGGGAACAGCCCAAGAGAAAGAAGTATATTTCAGTCAAGAAAGCTGAAGGAGTTTGAGATCTGAAGAGCACTTTGACATCAGGCATGAAGATGCTGAGTTTGGAGTTTGCCTATATGGTTTTTAGTCTTGCTTTTGTCCATTAGTTCTTCAGTGTGCTTAATTTCCCACATTTTTGACAGCAAGGTATATCCTGTGCCATTATATGTTAGAAGTATGTGATGTGCTTTTAGATTTTGATTTTACAGGTAAGAGATGGCCTGAATCTCAGAAAAGACTTTTCACTGTGGACATTTAAACGGTGTTGAGACTGACAGACTATGGGGAATTTTGCAGTTAGACTGAATTCATTTTGTTAAGGCGATAAGCCTATGGAGGTCAGGGAACATGGTAGCTTGAATAAGGTTGGCCTCCAAAGACTCATACAGAGTTGCATTATTGGTGGTATGACCTTGTTAGAGGAAATGTGCCACTAGGGGTGGTCTTTGAAGTCTCAGAAGCTCAACTCAGGCCCAGTTGCTCACTCTCTCTGCTGCCCGAGGATTCATATGCAGAACTCTAAGATATTTCTCCAACACCATCTCTGCCAGCATGCTTCCATGTTTCCCACTATGACAATAATGGAATAAACTTTTGAAACTGTAAGCTAGCCTCCAATGAAATGTTTCCTTATCAAGATTTGCTGTGGCCATGGTGTCTCTTCACAGCAATAGAAACTGTAAGACACCTTTTCATGTATTCCAAATAGTTTTGTTTCCTGTTGCTGTGGTAATACCCCACCAAAAACAAATTAGGGGAGAAAGTATTTATTATGGCTGTTAACTATAGATTAAAGTTGATGATACGAGGGAAGTCACACCTACACTTACTTTAGAAAACTAGCAACATTACAATTACAGCAAAGAATGCATAGAAATGAGGTAATGAATGCTTGCATACTAATACTCAGCACACTGTCTCAAATAATACAATTCACGATCCGCTGCCAAAGGATGGTACCATCTCAAATGGATAAACTTTACCACCTCAATGAGAATAATCAAGATAATTTTTAAAGACATCCCACAAGATATTCCTTCTCTTTCCAGGTTATTCTATGTCAAGTTGAAATTTTAAAATAATCATTTTACCTTGCACTTTATTGTCTGGTCTTCCTCTCTCTTTCTCTTCCTGTGTGTTTTTGTGTGTAGAGTAGTGCAGTGTATGTAGTCTATGTACCTAAATGTACAGGTACTTGTATCTACATATGTACATGCAGATGCCAGGACAGGGTACCTGGTGTCTTATTCTATCACTCTTTGACCTATCTTTGTGAGTCAGAAGCTCACTGTATTGGCTAGGCTGGTTGGCTAGTATGCTTGCAGGGTCTTACTGTTTCTGCCTCTTAATTTTGGGTTATTGCCACTTAGAACCAGGTCTGGCTCCTATGTAGCTGCTGGGAAGTTAAAGTCAGTTTCTCATGCTTACAAAGCAAGCACTCTCATTAACCAATCCATATTATAACCCCTCATGTCCTAACATTAATCTCTTTATATTTGTCACCAACATTTACTGAAATTATATCATGTCACACTGTTACATAAGTGACATTATTTTTAGATACGCTTAGAGTTTTCTGATATTTGTGCTAACTTCTTATCAAATTCAGGTTCTTATTAAATTTCATCCAGTGTGGAGGAATATTTCTGGAAATTTTTCTTATTTTAATTTGCTTTATCTGTATCTAAATTTGCATATTATGCATACTAGCTCAACTGGTCTTGTTCTTGTTTGAACAGGGAAGTTTCTATCACATTGTCTGTTGAAAAATTTGATGTGTTTTCAGTTTTCTTAATCACATGGGACATTAGGGTTGGGAGGTTTGCTCCTCTTTAAACCACAGATGTGGCTATAGTTGTGCCCATCTCTGTTCTCTTCATGCAGAAACCTGGATAAAAATTAAAAAATCAGTACATGAATCAGAGCTTAAAGACAAAGTAGTGCACTCATTTCACTGTTTTCTAGTTGGAAAGAAAATTAAATAACTACATGGATGCTTACTCATTAATCCTTTCTTCCACTTAGAAAACAATTACTGGTAGTTTTTGAGTTTCACTTTTTGAATGAAATCTAAAATTCTAGGGTTTTGTTATAAGTCATATTCTACAATGAACCAATCTTTGATATCCAATTTTTAAATATCTGATATTTTAACTACTCATTGTAGGAGTAATATTATTTTGTGTCAATTATTTACAGTCTATAATTGTTATTTTTATTAGTCTTGTTTCTTAGTTGGTTTTCAGTTTTCTTTTTCTTCTTTTTCTTAAGTCATTTTAACATTTTCACGTGGAAGTCATTTACACTGCTTTTTTTCAGAATCAATTCAAAATTTTCCTGAGTAATTTTACTTTTTGACACTAGAATGTTCCTATGTTTTCTTTAAAAGTGGGAGAAATCACTTTCTGATGGGGTTCAAGGCCCAATCCACAAGTACAAACATATATTTAACACCAATGTTGAGACCAAGATTACTTGATTAGACAGATGATAGGCTATAGGAGAGTATGTACTACAATATTCTTCTAATTGGACATAATATTGAACTGACTACCAGTGGCTTTATCATTATACCCATAGATTAGCATATCTGTCAACTCTCATGAATGAAACGTCTTTTAGTAGTAGATGGTAATTAACAGAGACTCAACTGTTCAAGGGGAAGAAAACAAGAGGCTGTGGGCTAATCCTTAACTCTAAATGGGACACAACATGCCTTCTTCCTCCCTGAACTCATAGATCATTGCAGATGTAGGGGTGAGTTGAAAGACTGAAAGTCAGAGATGGTGGATAACTACAAAGAAACATGGTTTTACAGAAACAGCAGTACAACTACACATATTAATTTAAAGCAACACAGACAAAATGCACAAGATCACTGCAAGCTCAGACAAGACAAGATCCCAGCATATAGAATGGGCATGAAATCTCACTCCCATCAGAAGAGCTATTAATAATTTGTAGTTAATAAGAAAGAAGGAGCCAGTTTTTTCTAAGAGTGCAGTCTCTGATGGGTTTAGCCGCACTCCTAGGATACTTGCATACTCAAGAGATTATGATCAGCACAGACATACTTGATGGCTTAAAAAAATAAAGAAGAAAAGACAAAGATGGGTGGGTTTGGAAGGAGTGAAGTGGAAGGAGTGTTTGGGAGAAGGAAAAGGAGGGGAAAATACCATCAAAATACATTTTAGAAAGTACTCAAAGAATTAATAAAATCTCCATCTTAGAAGGTACAAAACAAACAAACCAACAAAATATTACTAAGAATGGTATATGCCACCATGTTTTTGTTGATCAGAGAGCCTCCAAAGCTACCTCTCCCTAAGCAAATAATAGAGTCACTTGTATGCCCCTAGACAATAAGCTCCTATTATTGAGGACATCTTATAACTTGATTGACTGATAGAGATAAATTAAGGAGACTTCAGCTGGGATGATTTCCCATATTGTCCTTCATAGTCTTAGAAGGTGTTCTATAGGCTCTAGGAATTAAAATACATTAATGATCTAACATAGTGATGAACAGCATGAGCTAGCAAATCAATCTGTCAGGTAATGGTTCCACTATCAAAAGGGGAGGCAACTAACTGTTATCTGACTGTATTTGAGACTAGTTCCACAGGAGTGAAATCCAAGTTTGGTATTGCAGACCTGGTTAAAATCCTTCTTTGGGTGACGTCATAAGCTCTATAGGGAAACTTGAAACTGTTGTTTAGTTAGTACAACAATGTCAAGCTGCTTTTAAATATTTGTCAATATCCATAGACAAATACCACTCTAACCTTGAGTCTTGAGTTTGATGCCTAGAAACAATATAATAGAACAGTAGAACAAGTTGTTCTCTGGCCTCCACAGATGCATTGTGGCTCATGTACACACATACCACACACACACACACACACACACACACACACACACACACACACACGGGAGATGTAAATATGATATTGTTAGCAAGAGAAAAAAATTATTACAGATTTTGCCTTAAATGGAAATGCACTAGAAACTCCCACTGAAAACTTAAATGTAAAACACATTTAGGCATTGGGGAAGAAGCAATTACTGCTACTGAAGAGTCTAAACTAGGTAAAATATTTTTTCATTGAAGTGGGTGCACATTGTTAATATTTTATTAAGCTTTAAGTTTCCCAGAGGACGTATTCAATTTAACAAACTGGTAAAAAATCAAATTATTACAAAATGAAAAGTAATACTCATTCAAAACAATAAGAATGTCCTCAATTTGTTTAGTATAATTAGCACGGAATTATCATTTTCATAGTCACTAAATTTAATCCCTGTATTAATTTCTGAAAATTGAAATCTCCCAGATTCTGATGAATCTTCATTTGAAATACTTCATAAAATATTTGCCAAAATACTAGTTAAGCAATGTTTTGACTTTGTATGCACAATAATCATTATGTGGTAAACACTTAGAATTTCAGAGATTTGCATGCAATTTATTCTCCTCAGTCATCCTGTTCCTATTATTTAATCAGATTTCTTCCTTCTGAAACTTTTTCCTTTAGGGGGGAAAAGTTTGTGTTCAGAAAGCTTTATAACTTCCTATAATAAGTGCTTATGATATCAGTTCTCTTTTTACAGAGACTCGGCATTCACTTAATCCTTACAAACTTCTCAAATTACAAATCAACTAACAAAACTTCCACATGATTATCTACTTGCATATCAATCCACCTACTTCAACAAAAAACTTAACTAGTGTATTTGTTCTTTGTCATTCACAGTTCTGTTAAAGAAGATAAGAGAAGGAATATTCTCATTTTTGTCTGGGAAGAATTTTCTATCGATCTTCAATAACAAGTGAGTATTTTGTTTTGTAAGCACAAAAAAATCAGTGGAATTTTCAAGTTTTAAAACACGTTGAACCATGGTCTTGCATTTAGTTCTCTACGTTCAAAGATATCACTTGACAATGTAATTGCTCTGTAGAATGGAAAGCAATGTGTTTTTTTCTCATAGTGTCTTTAAAACTTTGGGGGTTCCTATAAATAAAAGAGATTGGATAGATGGGTTTGAAAGCTGATATCAACATCATTCATTTGAAAAGGGCAATTGTTTCTACAATTGTGTGTGCTACAAAGATTTACTGATTCTTTTATTCCCCCTTGGGGAAAAACAAGATATACAATTGATGCCATTACAGCCATTCTTCAAGATGAATACATATAGCTAGAGAAATAATTTAAGAAAAACTGAAATGTCATCTTGATGTCTCTTCTCATCAAGATATTATCTGGCATACTATTTTTCATTGCCAGAAGGGTAAAGATAATGGATTATATTTCAAATAGCTTAGAACGTTTTAGGACATATCAATTTTCATGTGTAATAGTATGAGTGCGGTAATTGTCTGTGTGCAGTGCAAAATATGTATGAAAATGTAGCTAAACCTTCATGGTGAAGATTTCAAGAAGATATTAGACAATTCCCCAAAATATTGGATATATTTATTAACCATTTCAAATGTATTATCTTATTCCTTACAGAGAAGAACAGTCACTCAGAGCTGCCTTGTTACATATTAATTTATATAAGCTGGGTTTTAACATTTCTTAAAATTTTGGCATATAGATAGAAAACTTAACTTCTTAACTCAATGCCATTTCCAAAAATAGTTTAATCTTGGAACCACCATTGTGCCTATCACAACTAAACCACCAGTGTCATTTGAGTAACTTAAACATATGCTCATTTTATCTGCTGGTAAGAGATTATTTTCTAATTTCACAAACTACAACACACAACACAATGAACTAAAATCTTGATAGAGATTATTGTAATTTATGAATCCTGAGAAATGATTTTAATGGCTAATGTTTGCTCCTCCTCAAACAGATTAACCTTATTATGCTGGCTCCTGTGGTTTATTGGGGAGAATTCTGTATTCAAGACAGGTGTGAGCAAAGAAGCAGGAGAAACGCAGAAGGAAGCTTAGCACTAGAGTTTTCCCATTTGGCACTTGGTGTTTCCTACGCAGCATCATGAAAAACTCCTGGGACCAAGTTCCATCTGAGCTGGTTTCCTCTTGAGCGAAGCAGGAGGTCAGTTAGGACATTTTTTGAATCTGACACTGAATAAGGTCTGTGCCAAGGGACACTTTGCCTGACTTCTAGATCAGTATTTTCTCAGTAAGCATTGGGATATTCTCTAACAATTGTCACCTAAATGTTGACACCTGCTCTTTCTAAAAGCACATAAAGGTTAGATATACTCATCAGACAAAAGCATCTGCATACAATGTCAAGTGTCCTCTTATCACCATCAAAGAGGACACAAACAAATACAGCAAAAGACACCAAAAACCCACTGCAGTCTTTTTGAATACATGCCATCTTTGTACTCTTTTCAAAAGAATAAACCTCATCATAGGGAATGCAGGAAGCAAGTATATTTTATTGGTTCTCTAGAGCTACAATAACAGAGCTCTACAAATTCTGTAGTTTAAACAAGGGAAACTTGTTGTAACATATCACTAAAAGACATAAATAAAAAAATCACGGATTTTACAATCAGTCTCCAGTTCCCTTTTAGCAGCATGCTGATTATGGCAAATTATGGTCCCTGTCCTGAATTCATTTTAACACCATAGTTCTTTTAACTGCCATGTAACTTTACAGGTCATGAAGATGGCAAGCCCATCCAATACTTATTTCATAAGAAAGAACTGTCTTTGGAGCCCCACCAACTATGAAGAAGGTTAACTTGCCTATACTACCTGTCCTGGGAAAGCAGAGCCAGAAGGATCTCTAGGGATTGTTGTCCAACAGTTTTGCCTAATGGATGAGCCTGACATCCTGTATGATCACATCTCAGTCAGTAATAGGGAGATCAGTACACCAAAAAATTCCATGTGAACCTCTGCCCTCCAAAAAAAGAAACCCCATATGTGTGGCACAACCACATATATACTTGCATATGTAAACATGTATACAAACACACATAGCAAACAAACAAATAAAATGCATTTATCCAAATAAGGTCACATTCTGAGTTACTGTGATGAAGATCTCAAGTAATGAATTTAGGAGAGGGTACACATCTTCCTGTAAGAGAAATTTTCAATTTTGAACTTTTCTTCAGAGAACTTAGAAATACATATTCATTGAGCAAAAAATGACCTAGTTTCAAATTTTAGCAGTTAAGTGAACTAGGCCTGGGTAGTTGACTTGGTTTCCAGTATTTGCTATGATTTTCCTTTTGTTAAGGGTGTCTTAAGACAAGTTAGAGATCTGAGACCTCAACCTTGCACAGAGAAATACAGAAAACTAAAGAATTCTTGGAATTTGATAAATAGGCATTCCCCAAGAAAGGCACACTGATTGGTTATCCAACACCAAATTATTAGACCTCAAATCACACATACAAATAACATTATACAGGCTGAACAGGTTATATTTAAGAACACAAGTCACTGAAAAAGGCATGTAACAAAATTCAGTGAAAAAAAGTGTCCCAGCAGTTTTACAGTGAGAAGAGTGGGAGGTTTAGAGGGAAGAAAGGAAAGGCTGTCCTGGAACTAGCTCTGTAGTCTAGGCTGGTCTCGAACCCACAGAGATCCACCTGCTTCTGTATCCTGACTGCTGGGATTATAGGCATGTGCCACCACCACCCAGCTAACCTTTATATGTATGTATATATATATATATGTATATATATACGCATATTTATATATGTATAAATATTCACAAAGCATCCCAAGTATATTTTACCTAATTTCGTTGTTAACCAACAGAAAGAGTATCTATTAAACACAGAAAATAACTAAAATAATTATTAGAATTTTAAGATCTACATTGTATCCGAGTTGGTAAAAAATGTCAACAAATCCTTTGGATTGACTTTAAAATAATAGCTAACAAGTGTCCACACTGTTTTAACTGTGGTTTCCTTTAATTCATATATCATACTAAGACCTTTAGATCCATTTTTATCATCTCAGTGCAAAACTACACATGATAAATGGCTCTTAACAGATTCTTTTCTTGAGTGTCAACCACATCAACAAGCACAAGTTGCTGCTTTTCAAACCGTAAGATTATTTTTTCAGTTTCTTCATTTTATGGTAAGTGCAGTCCACAACAGAAAATCAATACTAGCTGCTAAGCACAGCAGTATTGTCTATGTCCTTGAAGATTTTATGATCCTATGCTAAGTGCTATACAAAAAGACTGGAAGTACAGTTAGGATTACATATATGTATGTATGTATGTATATATGTATGTGCATGTGTGTGTTTACTTATAGAGAATATACTACATTCACATTTTATATATTAGTTTGTAATACAATTCTGACATATTATGGTATTGAGGCTTTGATGTTTCATATTGTCTCATTTTTTCTGGACAATAAGTGAACTTTGGCTTCAGTTTAAAACGACCAAAACGTAGATATCGAGAGTGTCAAGGGGTATGTTATTATATTATGCAATTTACATTTATATGCTCTTAGTAAGTCAATGTGGTGACTATAATTAATAATATTGTATATTATACATAAGAGAGTAGAATACAAGTGTTACAACATTAGAAATCCGTAGTTATATGAGGATATGAATGTGTTAATATGATTGACAACTATAATAAATGCATTATAAATATGTATATTAAAACAGTGTTGCAAAACACAAATGTATATGCTTATTAGATATGCTGCAACATGCATGCATTTGTATAAAAATTTTAACAAGCAAAAAATGATAACTCCAAATTGTTTCAGTCTGTAGAATTTTCTTGATATAGCCATCTGAACATGTTAATATCCGTGGTAGCTAAGGCTATAAGAAAGCAACTGAGGAGGTTCCTACTGTGATTAAATCATCTGTACTTTTGCATCCTGGAGTGAGTGTTTGTGTATGAAGGGTATACTGAGTTACTCTGTACGATTTACTTTTACCACATATGACTGCATAATTGCCCCCAAATAAAATTTATGTACAATAAAAGAGAACATATATATACTTATCAGATATAAATATAGGTGTAAATAAACAACTAACCATGCTTTAAACTTTAATGTTAATTGTCATTTCCCCTAAATTCGTAGATATATGTTTGTAAATATTTTTAAATTATATTAAGTTTCAGTTAAGTAACATTTTTCTCTGGAGCAAATATAATTCAGAATACATTTGATTAAAATGACAAATATTATATTTTAACTAGTGATCCTAAGATTAGATGATATGAGTGTTGAATGCATTGATATTCCATTGTTATATATCAGGGAGAACATAATTTAATTGCTCAGAAAAATGGAGGTATAATTAAGAAAACTTCTGAAACATGCAGTCAGTATAAAGATAATTTAATATTAATGTAGAAATGAAAAACATAAGAATCGCTTACCTAGGATTTATAACTTATAAATAAATAGATCAGTCATTATAGATTATATTTCATGTGTTTAACTGCTTTTTCTTAGCCATGTGGAAAGTCACCTCCCACATTCTGAGTCCAAAGGTAATCAACACTCTAACACCTTTAACAACAAATCTGATTGCCTTCAAACAAGGAAGAACTACTCAAATCTTCTTGGCAGCTGGTAGAAACCAGTTCCCCAATGAGTTTCTGTCTAAGCAATAACTCACACATTAGAGAAAATTGGTTACACAGGAAGAACTGCTTTCATTTGCCCTCTAGGAGTCCACTCCTCTAGTTCTGGCAGCCAAATGGCAAAAACCTATGTATGCACAGTGTATTAGGCCAGCTTCACTCCAGTCCCATAAACGCCTCTGCATTTATACTAAAAATGTGATAATGACTAGATCAGTGGCAGGTGCCAATTTGAAATAGTGTGGATCCTGAAGAAGTCTGCAAACCAGTGCTTCCTCAGCTCCTACTAAGCTGCATGCTTAAATTTAGATTCTAATTCTGCAACTAAGTTCTCTTAAAATTCAAGTAGCAAACAATAGAGTTAATTAGAAAATAAAGAGCATGATTGCAGTCTTGTCTCCAAACAGCCATTCACACATCTCATAGTGAGGACCTATGATGAAAGGCAGGAAAATGTAGGTCATGTAATGTATAATACATCCACAAAGAAGGGAAATTAAATCCAGATTTCTAAGGCATAAAAGGTCACACCTGGAATGACTCTGTTTATATAAAATTTACAAAACAGGCAAATCCATACACTCAAATTATCAGCATCTAGTGCAGTGGTTCTCAACCTTCCTACTGCTGTGACCAATAATACGGTTCCTCATGCTGTGGTGACCCCCAACATTATAATTATTTTTGATTCTACTTCATAAGTAGGTTTGTAACTGTTACTAATTGTTAAGTAAACATTTGTGTTTTCTGATGGTCTTGGTTGAAATCTGTGAAAGGGTCATTTGTTCTCCAAAGGTTCATGATCCACAGATTGAGAACCAATAATCCAGAAGTTGGGAAATATATATAAGATTATTTCTACTGTAAGGAATGTGGTTAGGAATGCTATTCATCATTCATTTTTAAGAAATGCATTTTGTTATGTTATTTTTATCTAAAATATCAACACCAGAATTCTGAAGTATGGTAGGAGTATGTTCTTAGGAAATTTTCATTACCTTTTTCTACCATAAGCTTTCTCATAGTAAACACAAGAATAGTATTATAAGTCACATAGCAGTCCTCTAATAGATTTTAACTGGTGTTTGCAACTAAGTAAATGCTTGGTGAGGCTAAGGAAAAAGTGAATAATGTGCTTGGAAGTGTATAAAATAAAGAAGATAAACATAGGTCTGAACTTGCATCATGATTAAGATAGAAAGACAGATGTAAAGAATGGAATGTAATGGCTCCTTATAGGTGTTAAACTAAAGGAACACTAAAAGTGTGAGACATGGTAGAAAAAAGGACTATTCTGTTTTCAAAAAGGAAGGTGAATTTCACTTAGGGAGTAAAACAGAATTTACTAGGTTAAAAAATACGTTACTGGAAGAAAGAAGAGTGAGCAAAGAAGGTACAGAATTATTGAGGGTTTACTCTTGTCTGTCTATAAGCAAAAGAAAGTAATAGATCTCAGTCAAAGAAAATCATTGTAAACGTTTGAATTGCAAATTCTTAGGGCATCTTCAAAATAGCATCCAAAGCTATCCAGCCCGAAGAATTAAATGGAAATTTGTTTTGCTGTTATATGTTAAGTGAGAACTACTAAAATAAATACATGTTTATTAAAGTAGTATTAATTCAACGTTTCTATTTCTATCAAAATTTAAAGGACTGTCTACTGGGATGTTAGCAGAATAGTTTCAAAGATCTTGAAAAAAGAACAAGTTCAAACTGGAAATCTTTGTTGCCTCCTACAGTGATATTTGGTGGCCTGAATTTTCCCCTTCAAATCCCACATAAACATTTCCTGTGAAATTGGAAAGCCTTGAATGATGATGCTTGAATGGTGTTATTTTCAAATAGCAAAGAAAGATGCTCCATTAGGTTGTCAAATTTGATTTTGTGTGAGTTTTATCTTCACTACACTACTTTAAAATGGTAGAGTTATACCCTATAGCTGCCAATAAAAGGTGATTTTCACAAGAAAAGACTTTTCCACTTGAGTCTTATACATAATATTGATGTATATGTAGACTTGAATAACAGACTTGTTTAAAAGAAAGGTCATGGCTTTTAGAAAAAGAGCAGGTAGAATTTAGTCATTCTGTGACCTTGAGAACATTTCCTATATTTCTCACTGAGAGTGTATAAAAATTTAGAAAAAGCCAATTACAGATCTTGATGGATTTCACATTTTAAGTCATTAAGTACATATCTGTGTTGTCAATGGTAATTAGCAGTATATACATCTTAATTAAAGAGAATTCAATAAGTAGTGATAATCAATACCTTCAGAAATTCATTGGAGGCTAAAAGTACCCATACCATCCCCGGTAGCAAGGTAGAAAAGCAAAATGTTTCTAATACACCAATACTGTCAATTTAATCCACAATAAAGAAATTTTACGTTGTACTTGGTACAAAGGAAAATAGAAATAAAAGCTGCTGATTCTGTCTTCCTTTCTGGATGCCCTGGGTACCCTTTGCATAGCCAAGTCTTTCCCCAGCTTTATTACTTATGTTACCTGAAAGCGTTATTAGAATAAAATCTTAAAATGTCTTTCTGAAGCAGCTAGACTCTTGCTAGCTAACTCTACGTTTGTTAAAAGATTTTTAAGTGCCTGAAACATTGATGTCACAGAGCTTTAACCCCAGAAAAAAAACATTGATGAGGAGTTCTTTTTGCATATATTAGAGATGATCCGAATTCAATGAAGCCTAACAGTATCAGTTCCTGTTTCAGGACTGAAGTTTTGGGGTAGATTTGGGGTTTGGAAGGTGGATGTCAGTTTGTTCAAAGATACTTTTTACATAGTTTTATGGTAATTTAGATTCTTGTCATTGACAATCAAATAAATAATGAATAACTAATGCATAAAGCATGTTTATGATTTTAGCCAGGGTTTCTTATGACTGTGTTTTAGACATTGATAGCAAAGATCACTAGAGCCTAACTTCACGAGGTTTCCCAATGCTTAGAATCTTAATGCCTATAAAACTGTATAAAAATATCCACAAACACACTTGCATTTTCCTCCTATAGCAGGGTGTATTCCTTGTATCAAACTGTCAGAGGCACTCACTAAGTACTTCAGTGTTGTGGTACCCAGCAGATAATTAAGGAAAGAATTTTATCAAAAGATATCTGACTTACTTTATCTTGGCATCCCAGAAGATGACAGGAGATATCTGAATATAGCTATTGAAGACCATTCCATATAAGCCAAGGGATTTGTGCTGGGGCTTGCTAAAGCATATAGACAAGCTGAAGAGATTAAAAAGAAAAGAGAACTTATGAGCATTCATTACATAGATGTTCATACACCTTAATCAGGGAGTTCTCTGTTTGCTGTGGATATTAATTATCTGCATAGACTAAAAATTATCTGACAGAAGAAAGATTAAGCGAGTGGAAGGGATCAATAAGTAAGTCACCTAGATGACTGAGTTGATATAAAAGATGTGGTTGCTCTCTGAGCAGGGCTTTTTCTTTCCCAGTACTTTTCCTTCACCTGCAGTACTCTTTCACTTCCAAGAGAAGAATCATTAAGGATCTCTCTCATGGTATACGTTGAGGAAGGGTGTTATGATAAGATAAAACTAAGACAGAGATCTTGTGATAAAATTCTTTTCTTAATTAACTTGTGGATACCCCAACACTGAATTCCTTTGTCAATGCCTCTGACTATTTAATGCAAGGAATACTCCTGACCAGAGGAAAAACGCAAATTTGTTTGGGAATACTTTCTATATAATTTTATGGGTATCAAGGTTCTAAACATTGGGCAACTTGGAATTTAGGTTGTAATGATCTTTCTTATTAATGTCTAAATCGGAGTCATAAGGAATTCTAGCTAAAACTATTAACTTACTTTATGTATTACATATTGGACTGCTCATGCTCGAATTAGTTCTACTACTGCAAAATGAATTGGCAGAAATTCAAGCATATAGAATGTTACTTCCCACTTGCAAATATTGTTAATTATTTTCTGTGGTCTTAAGCACGAATATAATTAATAATAGCTCAGACGAAAAACAAATTACAAAATATAGCAGAATTATACTGAAAATAATACTTAAAATACTTCCCACATTGTTAGAATGAAGGGAAACTGCATAAATATAATTACTTCTGTAGGACATCAAGAATTATACTCTGACTTCATGATTCCCTTAAATCACAGCTTATCTCTCACCCCTTTCTAGAAGTGATTCCCTGTTTTTTCACTATTACAGGTCCACCTTGAGGATTTGTTGTAGAATTGCTCAAAAACAAAGAAAAAAAAAGAAAATCTCCTTTAAACCATCAAAGAATATTCTCAGGTTAAGGCTAAATGAATGTACTCAAATTCAGTGTTCTTACCTAATTGTAGAACGTATAAATGAAACAATATCCTCTCAGATCAACTTCAATTAAGAGGAAAATAAAAAAGAAGGCATTGTGATTTTAGCTTGATATTTCCTAAAATTTTATCTCAAGAAAAGTGATATCTGTCATGTATCAACATTTCTGGAACTTTTACAGGAATGAAACATCTTAGACCAGAGTTTGAAACTCAGGGGGCACCTCACAATGTGTCTTAATTTTTAGGTGCTATAATTTATGTTGAACAACCAAAGCAGAAGATTGTTATTCCATGATATAAGCAGTTTACTTATTTTTTCAATCTAAAATATAATTACATAACTTTCCCCTCCTTCTGTCCCCTCAAATTCTATGTGATGTCAACCCCAACTGACTTATCTGCATTTCATTCTGTCATTTAAAAATAATTTCAGTTAATTTTGAATGTATGTCTGCATGTATCTATGTAATATATTCTACTCGAAGAATTACTGCCCAAAATACAATCATATAATAAAGATCTCAGTTAATGCACAGCATTAAGAAAAACAAACAAAAAACTGAATATTAATTAAATAAAGCATATTCTCAAGGAAATAAAAGAAAGAGACCTGAGATTAACTTCTGGTTTTCTTGCTTGCCAGCCTTCTCATTTTTCAAATGAGTTTATAATAAGTTGATGTAAATGCTTGCACAGCTATACAGCTATGTTACAAAGTATTCAAGTATTCTGTGAATGCCTGTCACAAAAAATAATTTTCACAATATTAAAGATGAAGAGATAGCCCCACTTTTGAAGGAGTTAAAAAATCATAGGAGGAAAACATGTCATATAGTTAGAGAAACACATTAGAACACATTCTAAAAGATATGAACATGATTTTGTCAAAATCAAGGAAGACCTATTTTTTCATTGTTCATGGCTTGAGGGAAGTATTATAGATCAGTAGTTCCAAAATATGCTCACCCCCTTTTCAGACTGTCACCATCTTCTAAAATACCTTACATATTACTATATAGAGAGCTATACTTGGATAATAGCCATCAGAAGCAATGTGACACCTTTAAATAACCTTTGTCCCATTACACCATGAAATACCTTTACACATAAAATTTTGTTTTTAAAAAATTCACAACAGCTCAGGAGTGATATCTGTTTCACACATGAGAAAGTTGAAGATCAGAGAGTTTAAATAGCTTACCTAAAATTTACATTTCCAAAAAAGGGAGTTGGGATTCAGTGAAAGCTGAGGACTTACAAAGTCTATTTATCTCTAATACCTAAAACAGTGTTTTTTTTAGAAAGATTGAGTCAAACATGGTAAGGCACATTGTAATAAAAGCAGATTTATATAGACAAACAAGCTATTATTACATGTGAGAGCAAAAGAATAGGAATAAAAGTGTCAGCAAGTGTCCTCAGAGTTCTAACAGAACTCAGATCGAGAATGGATAATGATTCACACCTTTTTCATGTGAGAACTGAGTGTTCTAACTGCAAACAGCTATGGGAATTCTTTCATATGAGTCTATGACAATGCAAAATAAAGCACTTTTAAAACTTTGTATTAATCTTACTTTTACAAAGAAATCAATTAATGAAATTAAGCATTCACACTCTGAGATCTTTCGGCCCTTCTGTTCAACAAATAACTGACAAACATAACCCACATAGATTGAAAGATTCTGTATTGGGGTTGTATGAGGCTAATGCAATTCAAAATGCCATAAACATTATCAACTAGTTCTCACAGAAGTTCAGAAATACATTCTAAAGTGACTGTAAACCATTTCTTTTCCCAAAGACTCAAGGAATTCAGTTACATAACTGACTGCTGAGCAAACTAATCAACTGGTTTTTTTTATTAGATAAGTTAATTGCTTATGAAGTAAGGTTCAGGAACCATGAAACACAACTCATCTTTTACTTGAATAAGCTTTTGAACAAGAAACTCTGGCCATTAAAAATAATAGGAGGGAAGATAACATTAAATCACAGCTTAATCAAAATATAACTCAGTCTTTTTTCTGACACCTTGGGTCAGCTTGTAGCTATCATAATTATTTTAATTTGTTGATCTTTAACCTCCACTGATAAATTCAGATATGCCCTCAAATATCTGTTCTGCTTCATGAATAGGAAAATGTCATTGCTTTCAATGGATGTCTTCTATTTAATTTAGCTAGTGACATCTATCAGGGTGTTCAGTATGATGATTGCCCTGAAGTTTAGAAGACACTCGTTTTTCTTATATTTGAAAGCTTGAGGCAAGCCTACTTATTGCAAATGAATATTGATTTATTTGGGGTTAAACTTTAATATGTACTGAATTTTACATGTGAAGTTGTAGTAAAGAGGTATAGCAATTGGCCAGTAGAAACATGGCTTGCATTACATTTTCAGCATGGTCAAAATAACTCCAATATTGAATCTTTTGAGATTCTGAGTTAAATTGTCCTATTTTGTGTCATAATAAGTGACATGCTAGAATACTTTCTCAGATGAATTAAATATGAAAGTATAGTCTTAGTTAAGAATTGTCCTCCTTCAAATAACCATTCAGTACCAAATCTCAACCAATGCATCTACAATGCAACCCCTATATGCAAGGCACAGTGAACATTGCTTTAAAAGGTATGGATAAGCAGCAAGAGGAAGAGGACCAGAAAATCTGTAGCAAGATGGTATCTTTCATATATGTTAAGTGAGATGAATTCAAGAAATCTCACCTGTATCATCTCTTTTTTATTTTACTTAAATTAGAAACAAGTTTCATTGACAAGAAAATCCCAGGTCCCTCACCCTTCCCTCTTCCCTCGCTCCCCACCAACCCCCCCAAACAACCATCCCATCCCCCCTCCGCTCCCCAGGGAGGGTGATGCCCTCTATGGGTAATCTTCGAAGTCTGTCATATCATCCCAGGCAGGGCATAGATCCTCCCCTCGTGTGTCCAGGCTGAGAGAGCATCCCTCCATGTGGAATGGGCAAGCAAAGTCCATTTGCACTCCAGGGATAAATACTGATCTACTATCCAAGGCCCCATAGATTGCTGAGGCCTCTACACTAACCCCGACATACAGGAGGTCTAGATAAGTCCCATGCTGGCCCCTCAGCGAATAGTCGGGGGTCCGTGAGTTATCCCTTTTTCAGATCAGCTGCCTCTGTGGGTTTCACCAGGCAGTTCTTGACTACATTGCTCATCACTCCTCCCTCTCTGAATCTGGGTTCCAGGAGCTCAGTTCCGGTTTTAGTTGTGAGTGTCTCACTCTGCCTCCATCAGGCACTGGCTGAAGGCTCTAGGATGGCATATAAGGTAGTCATCAATCTCATTATCGGGGGAGGACATTTAAGGAAGCTGCTCCACTATTGCTTAGATTGTCAGTGGGTGTCATCCTTGTAGACCTCTGAAAAATCTTCCTAGTGCCAGATCTCTTTTCAAAACCTATAGTGTCTCCCTCTATTATGGTATCTCTTTGGCTTCTCTCCTCTATTTTTTCCCTGACTCAAAGTCCTGCTCCCCCATTTCCTCCTCTCCCTTCCTCTTCACCCCCTCTTTTTTCCAGCTTCTTCTCCCCTTACCTCTCCCCATTTTCCCAATCACCTCACAAGATCCCTTGCCATTCGTTATCTCCGGCTGGCCATCCACTACTCCATGTCTAAAACCCATATATGAGGGAGTATATAACATGCTTGTCTTTTGTGACAGGGTTACCTCACTCAGGATGGTTTCTTCTAGTGCCATCCATTTGCCTGCAAATTTCAAGATTCCATTGTTTTTTTTTTTTTTTTTTTTTGCCTCTGAGTAGTACTCCATTGTGTAAATGTACCACTTTTTCTCTATCCACTCTTCAGTTGAAGGATATCTAGGTTGCTTCCAGGTTCTGGCTATTACAAATAATGATACTATGAACATATTTGAACAGATGTCCTTATTGTATGAATGTGACTCTTTAGGGTATATGCCTAAGAGTGGAATTGCTGGTAGACTGATTTGCATTTTCCTGAGGAATCTCCATACTGATTTCCAAAGTGGCTGTACAAATTGGTATTCCTACCAGCAGTGAAGGAGTGTTCCCCCTTTTTCACATCCTCTCCAGCATAAACTGTCATTGGTGCTTTTGATTTTAACCATTCTGACAGGAGTAAGATGATATCTCAGAGTTGTTTTGATTTGCATTTCTCTGAGGGCTAAGATGTTGAGCACTTTCTTAAGTGTCTCTCAGCCATTTTAGAACCCTCAACTAATAATTCTCTATTTCGTTCTGTACCATGATGCTGCAATGATAAACGGCACACTTACTGAAAGTAAAACTAAGTATGTATTGTAGAAGTTACTCACAAGAGACCAAACAAGTAACGCTGATGAGCTGAGTATTTTTCGGCCGCCGAACCGGAAGCTGAAAGCTGGAAAAAGTGACCAAGACTTCTGTTGTTCAGTCTTTTATACCTTCCCCCAGTAACGCCGCTAGCCATGCCCAAAAGTGGGCCTTGCTAGTGACGTAGTTCACCGCCTGCGTCCCTATACATCTTTACATCTGTCCATATACATCTTTAGTCATGCCTAAAGTGGGTGTGGTTAGCGGTGTGGTAAACCGCTCTTTTATTACCTCATCTGTATGCGCCTCTAGTAAGTCACATGGTTAATGGCAGCACACGGCTTCATCCTACAGTACCACACTTTTTAACTGGATTATTTGGTGGTTTGGAGACTAGCTTCTTGAGTTCTTTGTAAATTTTGGAGATCACCCTCTGTCAGATGTGGGGTTAGTGAATATTTTTTCCCATTCTGTGGGCTGCCTTTTTGTCTTGCTGACTGTGTCCTTTGCCTTACAGAAGCTTCTCAGTTTCAGGAGGTCCCATGTATTGATTGTTGACCTCAGTATCTGTGCTACTGGTGTTATGTTCAGGAAGACTCATTAAAGGATATACAGTCATCAACCAAATAAAATCCCAATTCCAACAAATCCCTAACACAAAATATCCAGGAAATATGGGACACCGTGAAGAAGCCAAACCTGAGAATAATAGTTATAGAAGAAGGCGAAGAAATACAGCTCAAAGGTACAGAAAACATATTCAACAAAATCATCTTTTCACATTCTGTGGTCTGCCGTTTTTGTCTTTTTGTCTATGTCCTTTGCCTTATGTAACTTGGATGGGGGAAGTTCTTTTGTGTATATGTTTGTCCTATTGGTTGATAAATAAAGCACAGTTGACCAACAGAGAAGCAAGACATTTGGGACTGGGATTTGAGGAGGATTCTGGGAAATGTAGTTAAGAGTAGAGAGTCATCATGTGATCCCAAGGGGAGAGGTCACAGTCCTGGCATTCTCGGTAAGATGATATCTTATGAAAATATATATTGGTAATTATGGATCAACAATGAAGTCAAAGCTAGCCATTAAGAAACCATACCAAATGGCCAACAGCCTCATAATTAATACAGTGTCTTGTGTGCTATTTGGGGAGTGAGACAGTGGCAGGACTCAGGCAGGTAATGGGAAAGATTAAACATTACAGAAGATTCTCAGTTTCAGGAGGTACCATTTATTAATTGTCTATCTCAGTGTCTGTGCTACTGGTGTTATGTTTAGGAAGCACCCCCCTGTACCAACTCATTTATGTTGAGGTCTTTGATCCATGTGGACTTAAGCTTTGTGCATGGTGATATATATGGGTCTATCTGCAGTCTTTTACATGCAAGCATCTATTTACACCAGCACCATTTGTTGAAGATGTTTCTTTTCTCCATTGTATAGTTTTAGCTTCTTTATCAAAGATCAGGTGTTCATAGGTGTGTGGGTTAATATCAGAGTCTCCAATTAGATTCCACTGGTCTATCTGTCTATCACTGTGCCAATATCAATCTGTTTTCATTACTATAGCTCTATATAGTAGAGCTTGAAGTCAGGGATGGTGATGCCTCCTGAAATTCCCTTATTGTATAGGGTTGGATTGGGTATTCTGGGTCTTTTATTCCATATAAAGTTGTGAATTATCCTTTCAAGTTCTGTGAATAACTGTTATGAGATTTTGATAGGCATTTCATTGAAACTGTAGATTGCTTTTGGTAAGATTGCCATTTTTACTATGTCCATCCTGCCTATCCAAAAGAATGGGAAATCTTTCAATTTTCTGGTATCTTTAATTTCTTTCTTTAAAGACTCAAAGTTCTTGTGATGCAGGTCTTTCACCTGTTTGGTTAGAGTTACCCCAAGATATTTTATGTTGTTTGTGGCTACTGTAAATGGTGCTGTTCCTCTGATTTCTTTCTCAGTACATTTATTTTTGATATATAATAGAGCTATTGATTTTTTGAGTGAGTCTTGTATCCTGCCACATTGATGAAGGTATTTAACAGCTGTACGAGTTCCCTGGTTGAATTCATTGGGTCACTTATGTAGACAATCATATCATCTGCAAATAATGAAAGTTTGATTTCTTCCTTGCTAATTTGCATCCCCTTGATCTCCTTTTGTTGTCTTACTGCTGTAGTAAGAGCTTCGAGTACAATACTAAAGAGATATTGAGATAGAGGACAGACTTGTCATGTTCCTGATTTTAGAGGGATCACCTTGTTTTTCTTTCGCTTTAGTTTGATGTTGGCTGTTGCTTTGCTGTATATTGCCCTTATTATGGCAGGCATTTTCCTCTTATCTGTGATCTCCCAAGACCTTCATCATGAAGGGGTGTTGGATTTTATCAAAAGTATTCTCAGCACCAAGTGAGATGATCATGTGGTTTTTCTTTTTCAGATTGTTTATATGGAGGACTACATTGATGAATTTTCTTATGTTGAACCATCTCTACATCCCTGGGATGAAGCCTATTCAATCATGTTGAGTGATATTTCTGATGTGTTATTAAATTCGATTTGCCAATATTTTATTGAGTATTTTTTGCATCACTATTCATGAGGGAGATTGGTTTGTAGTTCCCTATCTTAGCTGTGTATTTGTGTTTTGAGTAACAAGGTGATTGTAGTCTCATACAAAGAGTTTTGCAGTGATCCTTCTTTTTCTATTGTGTGGAACAATTTGAAGAGTATTGGTATTAGCTCTTCTTTGAATTTCTTGTAGAATTCTGCACTGAAACCATCTGGCCCTGTACTTTTTTTAGTTGGGAGACTTTTGATGTTTGCCTCTATTTATTTAGGGTTTATAGTTGTATTTAAATTTTTATCTGCTCTTGATTTAATTTTAGTGAGTGATATCTCTCCAGAAAAATGTCCATGTCCTTTAAATTTTCAAATTTTATGGAGTACAGGTTTTCAAAGTATGACCTGATGATTCACTGGTATTTCCCAGTTTCTGTTGTTATGTCCCCCTTTTCATTTATAATTTTATTAATTTGCATGTTCTCTCTCTGCCTTTTGGTTAGGTTGAATAAAGGTTTGTTTATCATGTTTTTCTCAAAGATACAACTCTTTGTTTCATTGATTGTTTGTATTTTTTCTTTGTTTCTACTTTATTGATTTCAGCTCTCTACTTGATTATTTCCTGGCGTCTACTACTCCTGGGTAAATTTGCTTCTTTTTGTTCTAGAGCTTTCAGTTGAGCTGTTAATTCTCTATTGTGGCTACTCTCCACTTTCTTCATGTGGGCATTTAGTGCTATGAAATTTCCTCTTAGAACTGCTTTCATTGTGTCCCATATTTTTGTGTATGGTGTGCCTTCATTTTCATTGAATTCTAGGAAGTCTTTGATTTTTTCTTTATTTCTTCCTTTAACCAAGAGTGATGCAATTGAGCATTGTCCAATTTCCATGAGTTTGTCGGGTCTATGCAATTTGTGTTTTTGTTAATTTCTAATTTTAAGCCATGGTGGTCTGATAAGATACAGGGTTTTTTCCATTTTTTTTGTATTTGTAAAGGTATGCTTTGTTGCCAAGTATATGGTACATTGTAGACAAGGTTCCATGTGGTACTGAGAAGAAGTTATTTTCTTTTGTTTTTGGATAAAATGTTCTATAGCTGTCTGTTAAACTCAATTGGGTCATACCTTCTGTTAGTTCCTTGGTTTCTTTCTTAACTTTCTGTCTGGTGGTCCTGTCTATTGGTGAGAGGTTGTGTTGAAGTCTCCCCCTATAAGTGTGTGGGTTTTAATGTTTGATTTCAATTTTAGTAATGTTTCTTTTAAGAATGTGGATGCCTTGTATTTGGGGCATAGATGGTTAAAATTGAGAGTTCATCCTGATGGATTTTTCCTATGATGAATATGAAATGACCATCTTCATTTATTTTAATTAATTTTAGTTTGAAGTCTAATTTCTTAGATATTAGAATAGCTACACCCACTTGCTTCTTAGATCCATATGATTGAAAAATATTTTCCAGCCCTTAACTCTGAAGTAACATCTTCTTTGATTGTGATATGTTTTTCTTGTATGCAGCAAAAGCAGGGATTTTGTCTTCATATCCTTTCGTGAACAAGGTTGCCGAGTGATTAAGGCAATGCACTGCTGTATGGTCCCTTAAACAAACCTACACAATGATAACACCAGTTGACATTCCAGTGTGGATGAAAGGAGAAGGATTACTTGATATCTCTTATTCAGATGAAGAACTATGGGTAATTAACAGCTGCAGAGAAAGACAGAGAGAGAGGGAGACAGGCAGACAGACACACATACATGAACGCACACACACACACACACATACACACACACACACACACACACACACACACACACACAGAGAGAGAGAGAGAGAGAGAGAGAGAGTATTAGTTTTCTCCATGAATGAGTCCCTGATAGGTTATTAAATATCAAGTGGTCAATCCTAAACATAGTATATAGCAACAATACCAAATGTACTTAACAGGCAGTAATTATATGTGCACATATATGTATATGTATAAATAATAAGGAAAGCAAAGCAGATCATGAATTTGAGAGAGAATGTGGTAAGGAAATATGGGATAAGTTGAAGGGCAAGAATGAAAACTTGATAAGGTATTCATGCATGAAACTCTCAGAAAAGTTTTGTCTAGATGATACTAAAGAGAATCTCATTCTCTGATTTCTGTAATAATTCTTTCTATCAAAAGGATATTAAACAGAAATCAACTTAAAGAGTTTAGATAAATGAGATAAATGTGAATGGGCATAATTTACTCAATGAAAAAATCCAGCTAAATAAAATAACAATAACTATTCATGCTATGTACATGTACACTGAAATAAATGATATAAAGTATAAGTTTCAAAGATAAGAGTAAGTAATTTATCTGTAGGTGTAAGAACAATTATTTACAATAGAATTATGAATTATATTGGTTTAGGAAGTTGACATTATAAATTTTCTTCTAGTTTCTATGATCAATCCAGGCACTGCAGAATCTATGACCCCTCCACTGTGTGTTTGTGTGTGTGTGTGTGTTGTGAATACATGTGTGTGTATAACAATAACAATTTAAAAGTAAGAAGAGGTATTGAACTAGATGTGGAGTTGAACAGCACAGCATGAGTTGGAGGTGCAAGAGCAAGGGATGGAAATGACATAAATATGGTCTCTCCACTGGTCTATCTGTCAATTCTTGTGCCAATACCAAGCTGTTTTCAGGACTACAGCTCTATAATAGAGCTTGAAGTCAGGGATGTTGATGCCTCCAAAGGTTCCTTTATTGTTCAGGGTTGTTCTGACTATCCTGGGTCTTATGTTTTTCCACATAATGTTGAGTATTGTTGTTTCAAGGTCTGTGTAGAATTGTGTTGGGATTTTAATGGGGATTGTGCTGAATCTGTAGATTGCTTTTGGCAAGATTGCCATTTTTACTGTGTTGATCCTACCAATCTAAGAGCATGGGAGATATTTCCATTTTCTGGTACTTCTTTAATTTCTTTCTTTAAAGACCCAAGGTTCTTGCTGTACAGGTTTTTCACTTGTTTGCTTAGCATTATCCCCAAATATTTTATGCTTTTGGGGGCTATTATAGAGGGTCATGTTTCTCTGATTTCTTTCTCAGCCTAATTATCTTCTGTATATAATAGGACTGCTGATTTGTTTTAAGTGAGTCTTGTATCCTGCCATTTAGCTGAAGGTGTTTATCTGCTGTATGAGTTCCCTTGTAGACTTTTTCGGGTCACTTATATAAACTATCATATCATCTGCAAATAGGGAAATTATGACTTCTTCCTTTCTAATTTGTATGCACTTAATCTCCTTATGTTGTCTTATTGCAATAGCTAGAACTTAGAGTACAATATTGAAGAGATATCGAGAGACTGGACAGACTTGTCTTGTTCCTGATTTTAAAGGAATTGCTTTGAGTTTGTCTTCATTTATTTTGATGTTAGCTGATGATTTACTGTAAATTGCTTTCATTTTTTCAGGTATGATCCTGTTATCCCTGATCTCTCCAGAACCTTTGTCGTGAAGGGGTGTTGGAGTGTGTCAAAGACTTTTTCACCATCAAGTGAGATAATCATATGGTTTTTCTTTTGCAGTTTGTTTATATGGTGAATTACATTGATAGATTTTCATATGTTTAACCATCCCTGCATCCTTGGAATGAAGCCTACTTAATCATGGTGGATGATTTTTCTGATGTGTTCTTGGATTCCATTTGCTATTATTCCATTGAGTATTTTTGCATCAATGTTCATGAGGGAGATTTGTCTGTAGTTCTCTTTCTTACATGTGTCTTTGTGTGGCTTGGGTACCAAGGTAATTGTATCCTCATAAAAAAGAGTTTGGCAACAAACCTCCTGCCTCTATTGCCTGAAACACTTTGAGGACTATTGTAATTAGCTCTTCTTTATATTTCTGGTAGAATTCTGCACTGAAGCCATCTGGACTTGGGCTTCTTTTGGTTGGGAGACTTTTGATGATGACTTCTATTTCCTTAGGGCTTATAGGTCTGTTTAGATTGCTTATCTGCTCTTGGTTTAATTTTGGTAAGAGATATCTCTCCATAATATTGTCCACTTACCTTAATTTCTTTTATTTTGTGGAGTACAGGTTTTCAAATTATGACCTGAAGTGTCTCTGGATTTCATCACTGTCCATTGTAATGTCCCAGTTTTCATACCCGATTTTGCTAATTTGCATGTTCTCTCTCTGCCTTTTAGTTAGTTTGGATAGAGAATTCTCTATCTTGTTGATTTCCTCAAAGAACCTACTCTGTGTTACATTGATTCTTTGCATTGTTTTGTTTGTTACAACTTTATTGAGTTCATCTTTCAATTTGATTATTTCCTGGCATCTACTCCTCCTGGGTGAGTTTGCTTTTTTGTTCTAGAGCTTAAAGCTGTGCTGTTTATTTTCTAGTGTGATTATTCTCTAATTTCTTCATATGTGCACTTAATACTATGAACTTTCCTTTTAGTACTACCTTTAAAGTGTCCTATAGGTTTGGGTATGTTATGTCTTCATTTTAGGGAGTCTTTAATTTCTTTCTTTAATTCTTCCTTGACCCAGGAATGGTACAATTGCACATTTACAATTTCCATGAATTTGTAAGGTTTCTGCAATTTGTGTGGTTGAATTTTAACTTTAAAGCATGGTTGTCCGATAAGATGAAGTGGGTTATTCCAATTTTATTTGTACCTGTTGCAGTTTGCTATGTTGCCAAATATATGGTCAATTTTAGAGAAGGTCCTATGTGGCACTGAGAAGAATGTATAGTCTTTTGTGTTTGGGTGGACTCTTCTATAGATGTCAGTTAAACCCAATTGTGTCATAACTTCTGTTAGTTCCTTTGTTTCTTTGTTAAGTTTATGTCTGGTGGTCCTATCTAGTTGTGAGAGCAGGTCCAATTCACTGAAGGGTGTCTCGGTGGGTGCTGATGGGTCTGAGGCATTCCTTCTTCTGGTGGGTGGGAGCTTTGCCCTCTGCACTCTGCCCTCTGCCCTCTGCCCTCTGCCCTAAGTGGGGGCAAGAGTAGGCAGGCTTGCTCAGGAGGCTTTTGCTCCCTGGGTCCTCCAGGAGTGAGTAAAGCTTGCTGCAGTTCCCAGTCCAGGATAGCTCTAGCTCTATTCTTTTTCTTATACCTCCATATTACATTTGAACATTTCTGAAAAGCATTGGACAAATTTGGAACTACGTGGAAAAGAGGTTAGTAGAATGAAAGAAAATGTTTCCATTAATTTGCACAATAAACCAAATATAGAAAATATAGTCTACATTTTTTTACTTGAACAGAGATCTTAACAATGAGATCTAAATGAACATAAACAGGAATTTTGAAACAACAGTGGACAGGATATTTGAAAAAAAAATAAAGATAAATTCAGCTAAGATTCCAAAGGCATTTTGATCAAAGTTTAGAATTGTGCATTAGTTTAAAAGAAGTTGCAATGAATATTAAGTCACTTAGGGACCAGCTAAAATGGGAAAGCCTTGCTACCTCCAGATCTAGAGGTGAAAGGAACAAGAGCATTATCAGAATCTGGATGAGAATTTGAGCCAAGGAAGGAAGGATGTGGGCCTGGAGGGGAGTAATCAATCCACTTTTAACACTATGATATTGAAATAGGTAAAAAGTAAGAGGAAAAATGGTTTACAAGCCTTTATTATCATAACTTCCCCTTGAAAGATGCCAATCAGAAAACAGAGATTACAAACAAGCACTAACCATGAGCATTGTACACATCATTTTTCCAATGATATTAATTTTCAGATCTAGAGAGACTATTCCATGCTTACGTTTTCTTGTTGTACTTGCTGAGAACCTGGGTTCAGGTTGCATTAATGTTGTGGTTCACAACAGTCTGTAACCTCAGTTTCAAGGAAAATGATACCTGCTTTTGAGGACTCTTTCATCCATATCTACAGGTTCGCATACATATACATAATTAAATAATAATAGCATTAAATTATTTTAAAAGCTTTAAATTTCTACTTATTGACAATTACTATTGAAAATTTATGTATGTGGAGAAAGTAGACACATTTTCACAATAATGACTGTGTTCCAAACTTTCTTTCAATACATTTGAATACACTGAACATATAGACACATATGTGGGGGAGATACAATGCAATTAATTTCTTATTGACTGTATTGTACAGAAAAAGATGACAGTCAAAAACAATGATAATAGACGTATTACAGACACTACACAGCTAAAAATTGATATAAATTAAATGGCAAATTGTGTAAATTAGTCACCAGGCAAACCTAATGACACTTACTAAAAGAGAGTTGATGGCAGCATGTTTGCCCTGCTTTAATAACCACTTGTTAAAGATGAATATAAGGCTAAAAAAACCCTCGAGAAACAAACCCCCCAAATAAATATTTTTAATTCCATATTTGGATTTCCAGTTTACATTGCACAGGCCTTGACAAATTGCACTAATTGCATTCCTTTCAAATGGGCAATCAATAGTTGTCAAGGACTCAACAAGCCTAAGTGCACAGTAACCCTTTTGCTGAGACTTATATCAAATTGCTCAGCTTAAGAGCCTTCATCTCAACCTCAAAATCTATTTGCTGTACCTAGGCTTTTCAAAATGTACAACATTCATCATGTGGCATGTTGACTGAGTTGAGTAATAAAATGTTGCCAGAGAATTAGGAAGCTTCTCTTTTTTAAGCACAATCACAAACTCAAGAAAAGCTTTCAAGACTCATTGAACCATTTTTGTGATTTCCAATTTGAAGTTTTCCACAATGTAACTCATACCAGCATATGCCTGCATACAGTGCACTGCACATATAATTCTGGACAAATGCATCTTTTGATAGCATTACAATCACCCTTTTGTGCAGCTGACACATTCTTTTCAAATAGAAATGTAGCATCTTTTAATTGAATTGGCAGTGGAGAGATTCTAATTTCTTTTGTCATCTAAATCACTCCATTTAGCTAGAACCTTTATTGCCACTTCAGAACATCTGGTCCAATTAAAGGTTAGCTGTGTCCCCCTCATTTGAATAAGAGAAGAAAGTTAATTTTAACAGCCCCCTAGGCAAAAATCCATTCTATCTTGGATTCAGGAAGGCTTCATGTTCTTAAGATGGCCTTGATAATTGATAGCAATATGAGGCTTAGAACCTAACCAACGTTTTATATTTAGCAACAAATTGTTACATATAGCAACATGATAGGATGCTACAAAGCATGAAAAATAATGTTGTGCCATTATGCAAGTAAGACTGGAGTAAAAGTGACTCTGGCTGCTTGGAACACTGTTTGGAAACAAATGCCCTTAGGGAAAGATAGAAAGAAATAGCAGAATATTAAATGAAAATCCCCAATGTGAAAGTAAGGACAGTAACATGCAAAAATGGGAGCAATCATTCTCTTCTTTTCCCTGATGGAAGTCTATGAGTCCATATGAACAGGATAGTTGATGTTGTACCAGAGTGTAAGCACAAAGTTGAATGTAAGCCCTCTGAGACACAGGATTTCTAGTAAATCCTGGAAGAAAGGCGAATATGTTTGACAGATAAGAAAGTGGGGAGAACAGTTCAAAGCACTGATATATTTACTAGAATATTACTTGGTATTGCCTGAATATCAAATGACAACACCTATTTTATTGGGCTTATTTGGTATCAATTCAATTCTATTTGATCATTAAGTTATTTAATAAAATAATCATTCATTCAGCTATTTTAGTAGTGATTCCCAAGAAGGGAGAAATACAGAAAAGACAATATTCCATGAAAAGCAGCTGCAAGGGACATAGCTTAGGAAGAATATACATATCTTCATATTGTAATCACTTGTGTTGGCAACTTATCATCAAGTTATATCAAATATACCCAATAAAATCTCATTTTGTGATTGCTATTCAATTGTGAGTCACCTAAAAATATAATGGTTCTCATTTATATAGAAATTTACAGATTCAAAGTCCCTCCATGTGGGATGTGTTAGAGTCTTTCAACAAATGTGTCTGTGTGTATGTTTGTGTGTGTGTGTGTGTGTGTGTGTGTGTGTGTGTGCTGTAATGAAAGGCTTCCCATTTTACATATAAGGCAAGTTATTCAGACTCTTCTTGATAGTTTATTCTTGACCCAAAACAGTGACCTTGACATTTATCTGTCACCCACACATAAAAGTTACATTGTGAAGAAGCAACTGTTCCAGCTCCTATCTAACACCTCCAATTAAACATGAAGGAGGATTGAACAGGCAGATTCATGTTATTAAAAATCATTCACCATTGTGTTTGTTTCTTGTGACCATGATTGATTTGGTGAAAATATCTTTTAATAAAAAATGAGAGGGTTGTTTTAGATTTATGCTCACAAAGAGAATCAAAATTATTTTGGAATTGTGCTTCTTGTTTTTATTGACCAAAACTAGCACATAATCAAGAAATTTAGTTGTTGTAGTCACCTTCCAATTATCTTTGATACTGAAGAAAGTAATATCAATTTTGTGTATCTACATCATTTTGGGGCATCCTTATTTTAGTTAAAATATTAACTTTCTCTGTGATTTCTCTCTACACTATTTGACTCCCACATATATAACTCTAAATATAACAATTTGAAAACAAAATAAATTTAATGACTTCTAAATAGTAAAGGTATTACTAATCTCTCTCCCTCTCTTCTCTTTCTCCCTCTGTGTTTGGACTGTGTGTGTGTGTGTGTGTGTGTGTGTGTGTGTGTGTGTGTGTGAGAGAGAGAGAAAGGAGAGAGAGAATTTAAATACTATTCTACCATGTTTTATTTTACAACTCTATAGAAGAAACTAAAAGTGACTTAACAAAAACTTTGAAAGGACATTGCATAATCTCAGGAAATTAGAAACTGTGACCTCATACACCAACATAAATAAACTCTGAGTTATCAAAATCATCACCAATTTTAATTTATGTAAAGTTATTTAATCTAAATGAATAGGCACATTACTACAGATGGTCCTTAATCCATGGGAAAAATGTAAAAGCCATAGAAGACACAGAAAGATAAATGAAAACTCTAAGGATGAGGGGAAAGGAGAAAATGTGAGGTTATTTTAAATGAAGAAAGAGTACATATCCTATTCTAATCTGCCTATTTATGTGGCCCAATCTCTTTGAAGGTTTTCATGAAAATCACTTCCTCAATGAAGTCATTAAATAGTATTTTATTTAATGTTTCAATATGATCTTTCTTTGCATTCAACATTCCAAATCTTATTCTGCTTTTGTTTTCCTCAACAGGACTTATTATTTCTAATGTAATGTGTATTTTAGTGATACTTTACATATATTATTCTTTGATATGAATATCTTCCAAACTAGTCAGTGTACAAGGATGGCTATTTTTATGACAGACAAACAGACAGACAGACAGACAAAGAGAGAGAGAGAGAGTGGAGACACCATAGTATACATGTATACCGGTGCACAACATCAATGAAGTGCCTGTTGATACCAGAAGAAAACCTCAAATTCTCTCAAACTGGAGACAGTTTTGAGCTTTCTTATGTGGGTTCTGGGAACAGAACTTAGGTCTTCAGAAAGAAGAATGTGATCTTAACCAGTGATCCATTTAACCAGCTTATAAGATCTCTCTTTTTTTCTCTAACTGTATGCTCTTGGTTTGCAGAAGACTGTCTACTATGCAGTGTGTATTTAGCTCAAGGACATATACATGGTTTAAAAATATTAATAGCAGGAGAAACCCAACAGAAACAGCTGTTCTGAATAAGGGAGAGCTCATGGACCCCAGACTGATAACTGGGAAACCAGAATAGGACTCTCCCAAACCCTCTGAAATTGGGTGTCAGTATGGAGGACTGGTTAATCTAAGGGGCCTCTGGTAGTGCATCAGTGTTTATCCCTAGTACACGAATGGACTTTGGGAGTTCACTCCACATAGAGGGATACTCTCTCAGCCTAGACACACAGGGGAGGGTCTCAGCCCTGATATTACAGACTTTGAAGATCCCCCATGGAAAGCCTCACCCTCCCTGGGGAGCAGAAAGGGAATGGAATAGGGAGTCCGTGGAGGGGTAAGGGAGGAGAGGAGGGGGAGGGAACAGGGATTGAAATGTAAAACAAGCTTGTTTCTAATTTAAATAAAAAGTAAATATATTAATAGCATGTCAACTTTAAAATCGGATAGAGATTATATTAATATGTTTCCCATGTACTCACATGGACATAACATTGAGAGCACAAAAGTACTGCTGAAACAATGGAATTCATTCACTTCTGCTGAGAAGGGAAAATGACAAAGCCACTATTGAAGAGAGTTTGATGGTTTGCTCAAAAAAATTACTCATTTTATGATCAATTCTTCATCTGTTGCTGGTATTTACCAAAAACCTTTCAACAAGTGTATAACACCTTTATGCAAAATTGGCAAAGCTTAGGAATAATCACTAGATGAATATATAAGAAACTGTGAAACAAATGAACTGTCAAGTCATGAAGCATAGAAGAAAATGAAAATAGGTTAAATTAAAGAGAAAACAGAATCTATACATAACAAACACTTTTTATTATAATTATATTGTACTTTTGAACAGGAAAAATTATGGAGGCAGTAGAACCATTAGTGGTGGTAAGAATTTTAGAGCTGTGAAATGAATCTATGTGTTTATAAAGTTATGACTACACATCATCAGTTTTCCAAATCTATGACTAAGAGTCAGCTACAGGCTTTGGGTGATAATGATGACTGGCAGAAGGCTTATCAATATTAAAGAATGTGTCAGTGTGGTAGAGAACATTGATAATATTGGAATCTGTGCATACAAGGAGGAAATGGCATGGAAAAACTCCGTACCTCTTTTGCAATTTATGAAACTAAAGATGCTTTAAAATATAAAATCTTTTTTAAAAATACATTTGGAAAGTCCAGTAGGTTACTTGAAGATACTCTTTTGTTTTGGCTCCTGTCTTCAAAAATGCTAAAAGTACCTTCACCATTATTGAGGTTGAAATATTCCTTGTATTTCTCCAACAGCTCTATTCTTTGATCTACATTGAAAACCACTAATCTACATTTAAGCTGTATTTGCACACATCCTCCACACAGTCATTGATATACTAGACATGAATACACAGGGATAAACTTAGCCAATTTGACTCAACTTCAAAGCAGCACAGGATAACACATTTTTGCAAAATCAATCTCTGCTTTAAATCATTAAAGCAGTAAGATAAGTAACAATATGATGAATTTAAAATGTAGATAAGCAATCAAGATTTTTTTTAACTTACACAAGTTTGAACTTTATTTATTTTATTTATTTCCTTTCCAGTTTGTATCCCATTGATCTCCTTTTTTTATCTTATTGCTCTAACTAGAAGTTGAAGTACAATATTGAAGAGCTTTGGAGAGAGTTGACAGACTTGCCTTGTTCCTGATTTTAGTGGAATCACATTGATTTTCTCTCCATTTAGTTTGATGTTGGTTGCAGGTTTGCTGTATATTGCCTTTCTTATATTTAAGTATGTTCCTGTTATCCCTAATCTCTCCAAGACCTTTATCATGAACTGGTGTTGAATTTTCTCAAAGGGTTTTTCAGAAGCAAGTGAGATGGTCATGTGGTTTTTCTTTTTCAGATTGTTTATATGGTGGATCATATCTATGGATTTTTGTATGATGAACCATCGCTGCATCCCTGTGATGAAGCCTACTTGATCATGGAGTATTAATTTTTCTGATGTGTTCTTGTATTCGATTTCTCAGTATTTTATTAAGCATTTTTATATCAATGTTCATGAGGGAGATTGGTCTGTAGTTCTCTTCCTTAGTTGTGGCTTGGGTACCAAGATAATTGTAGACTTGTAAAAAGAGTTTGGCAATGATCCTTCTGCTTCTAGTTTGTGGAAAAATTTTAGTAGTATTGGTATTAACTATTCTTTAAATTTCTGATAGAATTCTGTACTGAAACCACCTGGCCCTGGACTTTTTTTGTTTGGCAGACTTTTGATGGCTGCTTCTATTTCGTTAGAGGTTTTAGGTCTATTTAAATTGTTTATCTCTTCTTGATTTAATTTTGGTAAGTGATATCTATCCAGAAAATCATCCAGTTCCTTAAAATTTTCAAATTTTGTGGAGTACAAGTTTTCAAAGTATGACCTGATGATTCTCTGGATTTCTGTAGTATCTCTTGTTATGCTCCGTCTTCATTTCTGATTTTGTTAATTTGAATGTTCTCTCTCTGTCTTTTGGTTAGGTTGGATAAAGGTTTGTCTATCTTGTTGATATTATCAAAGAAACAAATCTTTGTTTCATTGATTCTTTGTATTGTTTTCTTTGTTTCAACTTTATTGATTTCAGCTCTCAGTTTGATTATTTCCTGGATTCCCCTCCTCCTGGGTGAGTTTGCTTCTTTTTGTTTTAGAGCATTCAGGTATACTGTTAATTCACTAGTGTGGCTATTTTCCAGTTTCTTCATTTGGACACTTATTTCTATGAATTTTCCTCTTAGAACTGCTTTCAGAGTGTCCCATAGGTTTGGGTATGTTGTGCCTTCATTTACATTGAATTCTCGGAAGTCTTTGATTTCTTTCTTTATTTCTTCCTTTATCCAGGAGTAAAGCAATTGATCATTGTTCAATTTCCATGCGTTTCTGGGGTTTATTCAATCTGTGTTGTTGAATTCCATCAAATGAATGTAAGAAGCAAGTGGGTGTAGCTATACTAATATCTAACAAATTAGATTTCAAACTAAAATTGATCAGAAGAGATGAAGAATGTCATTTCATATACATCACAGGAAAAATCCATCAGGATGAAGTCTCAATTCTGAACATTTTTTGCCCCAAATACAGAGGCACCAACATTCATAAAATAAACATTACTAAAATACAAATCACACATTAAACCCCATACACTTATAGTGGGAAACTTCAAAACCCCACTCTCACCAATGGACGACAGACAGAAACTTAAAAAAGAAACCAAGTAACTAACAGAAGTTACAAGCGAGGCAGAGGCAGGCAGATCTCTGTGAGTTCGAGACCAGGCTGGACCGACAGCCTCCAAAGTAATACAGAGAAACTCTGTCTCGTAAAACCAAAAAAATAAAAGGAAGTTACAACCCAGCTGGGCGTTGGTGGCACATGCCTTCAATGTCAGCTCTCAGGAGGCAGAATCTGGAAGATCTTTGTGAGTTTGATGGCAGCCTGGCATACAAAGCAAGTTCCAGGACAACCTCATAAGCAATACAGAGAAACACTGTCTCAAAAAAGCAAAAAATGTTATGACCCAATTGGATTTAACAGATACTTATAGAACATTCCATCCATACACAAAAGAATATACCTTTTTCTCAGCACCACATGGAACTTTCTGTGAAATCAACCACATATTGTCAATAAAGCAAACCTCTACAGATACAAAAAAAATGAAATAACCCCCTGTTTCTTATTTTTTATTATAGAATTACTCTTATTTACATATCACTCCCCCATTCCCTCCCATGCTCCCTCCTACTCACCCAACCCACCCCTACCCAATCCCCAAGGATAGTGAGGCCCTCCAAGAGGGACTATCTCTCTTGTATCAGGGCTGCAATAGTACCCCTCCATAGGAAATGGGCTCACAATGTCCATTTGTGCTCTAGGGATAAACACTTGCTCCACTGTGTAAAGTCCCATAGACTGTCCTGGCCTCCCAGCTGGCATCCACATTCAGAGGGCTTGATTCAGTACAATGCTGATTCTCCAGCTTTACGACTTGGGTCTCCATGCTCTCACTTGGTCAGATCAACTGTTTCTTTGGGTTTCTCCAACACAGACTTGGTTCTTTTGCTCATCTCTCCTCCGTCTCTGCAACTGGACTCCAGCAGTATGGCTCAGTGTTTAGCTGTGGGTGCCTGCCTCTGCTTCCATCAGGTACAGGATGAAGGCTCTAGAAACGGCAACTAAGGTATTTATCAATCTCTCCACCACTGCCCAAATTCTTAGTTGGGGTCATCCATGTTGATCCCCTAACTTTTCCCCTGTGCCAGACTTCTCCCCAACCCTATACTGACTCCCACTATCAAGGCATCTACTTTCTTGCCCTCCTCTCTTACTCCCTTGTCTCAGACCTCCTGTTCTCTCCTTTTCTCCTCTTCCCTTCCCTTCTTCCCCTCTCCCCTTCCAATTTCCCTCCTCCCTCCATATGTGTTCCCAATTTGCTCAGAGGTTCTTGTCCCCCTCCCACTATTTGAGGCACCATGCGTTCTTCTCTCAATGAATCAATGACCTCAACATGAATCCAGCCACACTGAACCTCTTAGGAGAGAAAGTGGGAGGTACCCTTGAATGAATTGGTACAGGAGACAACTTCCTGAACATAGTACCAGTAGCACAAACATTAAGAATAAGAATTAATAAATGGGACCTCCTGAAACTGAGAAGCTTCTGCAAGGCAAAGGACACAGTCAACAAGACAAAACAAGAGCCCACTGAGTGGGAAAAGGTCTTCATCAGCCCCACATCTGAAAGAGGATTGATTTCCAAAATATACAATGAACTCAAAAAGCTAGACACCAAAACACCAAAGAATTCATTTAATGTGTGGGGTGCAGAACTAAATAGAGGATTCTCAATAGAGGAATCTAAAATGGCTGAAAGACACTTAAGAAAGTGCTCAACATCCTTAGTCATCAGAGAAATGCAAATCAAAACAACTGTGAGATACCATCTTCCACTGACCAGAATGGCTAAAATCAAAAACATCATTGACAGTCTATGATGGAGAGGATGTGGAGAAAGATAAACACTCCTCCATAACTTGTGGGAGTGCAAACTTGTATGACTACTTTGGAAATCAGTATGGTGGTTTCTCAGGAAAATGAGAATCAGCCTTCCTCAAGGTCCAGCAATTCCTCTCTTAGGCATATATGCAAAGAAGGAACATTCATACGACATGGACATATGTTCAGCGATGTTCATAAAAGTATTGTTTGTAATAGCCAGAACCTGGAAGCAATCTAGATGCCCCTCAACCAATGAATGGATGGAGAAAATGTGGTATATTTACACAATGGAGTATTACTCAGAGGGAAAAAAAGCAATGGAATCTTGAAATTCACAGGTAAAAAATGGATGTAACTGGAAGAAAACATTCTGAGTGAGATAACCCAACTATAGAAAGACAAGCATGGTATGTACTCACTCATATATGGGTATTAGACATAGAGCATAGTACTACCAGCCTACAATCCATACCGCCAGAGAAGCAATCATGTTTTTATCACCCTTTTGCTTTTCTGTTCTCTCTATTTTTATATTCAAGCACTGTTTTTACTGATATGAATTAGCTGGAAAATTATCTCATTTCTACCTTACTTTATGAATAATTTTAAGTATTCCAAAACAGAACCATAACTATAAATATCATGAAGAGTAATTTTTCTTAGGCAATTATTATCCAGTAAACCTGATTTCATTTAGTAAAATCAAAGAAAAATAAATAAATCTACACACATAAATGCTAAATCACAGGTAGAAATTCATTAAGCACTTGTTTTTTCACTTACTCTAAAACTTATGAGTTTGAACATTAGCATTGCAAATACATGTACATTGTTTTCACTTTAGTTCTAAGGAGAAGTACTTTGTCTTAATGCCTTTGGCAAGCAAGCAATTTATCATTGGGAAGACTGGCACATGCTTTTTGGGAATTTGTATACACTCATCCCCACCCTTCTTGCCCCTCCCTGGAGAAAATTTCAAATTTGATCTGCAATATCATTGCCTAATGATGATCAGCTGCTACACAATTCCTTACAGATAGAAAACCATGGCTGATTTTTCTGTGTGTGTCATTTTCAGAGTCAACTCTAACTGCATGTCGCTAGTTTCCATATGCGTCAATTATTTACTCTAAGGAACAAAGAGAGCTGCGGAAAAATCCATATTTTCTGTTGAGCTCTAGAAATAATTTCTGTGGTTATGGCAGTAGCTATTACCTCACAAACTTATTTCTGTGAATCTCTTGAGTCTGCCAAATGGGGAAGGCCAGCAGAGGTCTGTTAAAAAGAGAGTTACAAATGATCTCAATTTGCTTCAGAAAAGGTAGTGAGAAGAGAGTGTAGAGGAGTATACATCAAATAGAAGTGCCTGTGGTTTGGTAATTGGTGAAGCTAGATGACGTGTACATATGAGTTTTTCCTACCTTTTTATGTGCTTGAAATTTCAAATAATACTTCACATATATCAATCTCAATTCCCTCACCCTCCCATCCTCCCATGCCCCCCACAAACCCCTCATCCATCCCCTTTCTCCTCTCCAGGGAGGGTGGAGCCTTCTAGGGGGATCTTCAAAGTCTGTCTTTGTGTGGTTTGTGTACTTTGTAAATTGTGGATATATGTCCAGATGTTTCAAGCTACTTTTGCCTCAACATTTCCAGAGAAATTAATAAATATTTTATATATAATATCATCTATTTGTAGTACATTGCATACTTAGACCATATTTAACTTTAATTATTTAATTATTGTTAATCTTAAAAGCATCTTTTAAAATTATGGTATAACTTTTAGTGAGTAGTTAAGACAAATGAAGCCCAGTAGTTTAAAGTGTGTTTGTTCTCACACTTCGTAAAATTTCATTTTAACTTTTATCTGGCTGGTTAGAAAGGACGTTTCCATAATTGCCATAATGTATGTTTACCATGTAAGTGTTAATATATCCAGAGATATTTATGGAAAATTATATGGTTCAGTTTAATAGACATAGCGATTGGCAAAGATCATTAAAGTTAGGTTACACTGAGTAAAAATCACTATGAAATCTTAGCAATGTGATTAATGAGTGCAAAATTTTGATGCTATTTAAATGTACTTGGAGTTAATTACATTAAAGAACATTTCTATTGATATCATAAGATAATAAAGTCCTAGGATTAACTTAAATTTTCCTCAAAAATATTTTCTTAATGAAAAATATTTTCAGAAAGTAGTCAAAGAAAAAACATAAAAGGTTTTGTATAGTGAAGTCATGGCTTAATATTTATAGGAAATGAGCTTAATCTATTATATAAATTGATCATTTTCCTTGATTCCAAGCAACAGATGTACTGCATGAGTTTCCTTTAGTAAGTTCACAGAATTTTAGCAAATACTTGAAAATCATTTCATTTTTCTAAATGTGAATCAAGTAAACTAAAATTCAATTGATTTTTAGTAATCTGTCAGCATAACTTATTGCATAGAAGCCAATACTAGCAATTATTAATCTGTGGTTTAAAATAAAATGACCCATGCAGAGTACAATTTGGAAATCTGTAACATTATTGTTTTAAAAGAAAGTAGCTATATATGAGTTAACACAATTAAATGCAATACACTTCCAGTTTCACATTTGACATGTTAAGTGTGTCAGCATCATCACTCTGATATTCCAGAAAAGAAAATACTGAAAAATTTAAAATCAATAATTTCAGACAAAACCATAGAAATGAGGTCTCATGAAAAGCTATCTTTGCAAAATATATTATGGCAGAAGACTTATAGTAAAACAAGTCACTATTAACTTACCTAGAAAATCATTTACTGTAATTTATCAGCTGCAATAGTGAAATGGTAGCTGACAATTTGTGGATATCTGAGTATTAACTGGTATTTTAAAAAAATACAGCAAGGGGTCATAGTTATAAGAGATACCGCAAAACTTATCAAGATTTAAGGGAACTTTATGATGTTCTTTTAACATTTTTTAGAATAATCCACTTTTGGTGGAAGTATAACAATTGTGAAGTATATTCATGACTCTTCTATTTCAAAAAATAACTCTCTGGGATAAAAACATTTTGGCAGTTCTTTATCCTTTAACAGGAAGAAATTTGGTTTCTGTTCTACTTCTTGCACTCTTCCTGTCTCACTGAAAGGAAAACAAGCAACCATGTGTGGATCAGCCCTTTTAATCAGAGTTTGAGGTGAGAGCTAGTGGCCAGCTTCTTTGATTCCCTGATCTTCAGGTTGAAAAAAACGGTAGACTATTGCATCTACTTTTAAAAAGCAACTACTAGTTTTAAGCATTTTGTATTGAATTTGACTTCTGTATATTGTATACAAATATTATATATAGATATAAATTTGAGATTAATTTGTTAAAACATACTGTACATATGTTTCTAATCTTATTCAAGATATTGCACCTATACAGCTCATTTATCAATGTGATAAAAATTTCTAGTTCTTCAAGTTATTATTACCAATTATCTAAGATAATTAGAAATGTAGGTGAGTAATTAGTCACCTATTACAATCGAACTTGTAATCATATTAGGTATGTTTTCAAAGTCAGAGATATATTTTAGATGGATAGGTTTGCTTCAAACACTTCATTTAAAATGTTTTAGTAACATAGTTACTTTTTATGACAATGAGACCTGTCTGTTCCTGCCACCACCAATACATTTATGGAAAAATGATGGGCAATGAAGAAATTCACAGAGAGCTTACTTTCTTCATAGCAAAATTACTAATGGGCAAGAAAGAGTCCTTACCTCGACTGCTGACAATATGCTGTCCAAAATGAACAAACAAGATACAAAAGAGAGTGACTGCAAAACCTTGTTAAGACAAGGCATGTCAGACCTTCAGAAAATCCCGCATCACATAAAAGACTGTCAGAGATGTTAGACCTATAGGACAAATGTGCATGCCCCATCATTGCAGAGGTATATTGGGTGACTGTCCAGGTAGCCAGCTGTTATCATTTCTCACAGTTTTTGGAAGTCACTTGCTTCTACTTCTTGTTTACTCAGTTATAATATTTCCTTATTGAGTGTCTGAGGGAGCTGAAGACTATATAGTTACAGTTTTCATTGTTTACCAGACTCAGAAAAGAAACTCACTGAAGAAATGTAAAGTATATAAGGTTGAAAGACCATAAAAGATAATGTGATAATGCAAATCAGATTAGAAAGTAAGTTAGGTACAAGAATTTGGACTCACCAAGATAGGATCAGTATTGAGTATTTCCTCTGAATTTGTCACAGACAAATAGACTAGACATTGTTGATGTACTTATTGCCTGTATATATTGTATATATTTATTGTATGTAGTTTTTCTTTTTTTAATTTTTTAATTTAAATTGGAAATATGAATGCTTCACACATCAACCCCAGCTCCCTCTCTCACTCCTCCTCCCTAATCCCTCCACCAGCCCCCCAGCCACCCACCCAATCCCCACATCATTCCTCAGGGAGGGTGAGGCCCTCCTTGGGGGAATCTCCAAAGTCTGTCATTTCATCCAGGGCAGGACCTAGGCCCTTCCCCATGTGTCCAGGCTGAGAGAACATGCCTCCATTTGGAATTGTCTCCCAACATTCATTCATACGCCATAGTAAACACTGATCTACTACCCAAGGCCCCAGTGATTTCTGTGGCCTCCTCCCTGGGACTACATTCATGGAGTCTGGATCATTCCCCTGTTGGCCTCTGAGGCATCAGTCTGGGAATCAAGAGCTCCCCCTTATCCAGTCAGCTGTCTTTGTGATCTTGACCCCTTTGCTCATCACATCTCCATCTCTGTCACTAGGTTCCAGGAGTTCAGTTCAGTGTTTAGCTGTGAGTATCTGTCTCTGCTTCCATCAGTCACTGGATGAAGGTTCTAGCATGGCATATAATGTATTCATCAACCTTACCATCAAGGACGAGCAATTAATGTAGTCTCTCCACTACTGCTTAGTTTGCCAGTTGGTGTTATCCTTGTAGATCTCTGGAGATCTCACTAGTGTTAGCTCTTTCCTCAAGCCTATAATGGCTCAATCTCTCATCTTGCTCTCCTCTATTCTTACCTCAACTCAACCTTCCTGCTCCCCCATACCTTCTTCTCATGTCCTCTTATCCCCCTCTCTAATTCCTGGCTCCTTCTCTCCTCTCCTGATGTTCCCAATCTGCTCAGGAGATCTTGCCTCCTATTCTCTGGGGTATCATATATCTCTTTTGGGAACCTCCCTGTTCCCCAGACTCATTGGCAATGGGATTGTAGGTTGAAACTCCCCTGATCCATGTCTAAAATCCATATATGAGTGAGTACATATCATGTTTGTCTTTTTGTGTCTGGGTTGCCTCACTCAGGATGGTTTCCTCTAGTGCCATCCATTTGCCTGCAAATTTCTAGATTCCATTGTTTTTTTTCCACTGAGTAGTACTCGATTGTGTAAATGTACCACATTTTATCTATCCACGCTTCAGTTGTGGGGCATCTAGGTTGCTTCCAGGATCTAGCTATTACATATAATGCTGCAATGAACATAGTGGAACAGACATACTTGTTGTGTGAATGGGCGTCCTTTGGTTATATGCCTAAGAGTGGAATTGCTGGGTCTTGTGGTAGACTGAATCCCATTTTCCTGAGGAATCTCCACAATGATTTCCATAGTGGCTGTACAAGTTGGCACTCCCACAAGCAGTGGAGGAGTGTTCCCCTTTCTCCACAACATCTCCAGCACAAACTGTCATTGGTGTTTTTGATTTAACCACTCTGACAGGAGTAAGGTCATATCTCAGAGTTGCAAGTCTCCAAAACACCAAAGGATCCAATTAAAAAATGGGGGACTGAACTAAAGAGAGAATTCTCAAAAGAGGGTTATAAAATGGCACAGAGACACTTGAGAAAGTTTTCAACATCATTATCTATTGGGAAAATGTAGTTTTTCTTATGTTTGTTGTAGTCTTATTGTATTTGTATTAGACAAAAAACGCAAAGAATCACTGAAATTCCCCAAATTTAGTTTAAAAAAGAACTCAGAAAAAAATATAATTCAAGAATTGTAGGTTCTATGGCTGAGTGTCTATTAGGAATTTGCAAAGTAGATTAAAGCAAAAATGAGATAGAGGAAATATTTTAGGCAGTATATGAAACATTATAAAATTAGTGACAGACACAAAACTATAAAGGTTGGGGAAATAAGGAAAAATGAATAAAAATTCTACTATAGTAAGAAAGTGTTAGTATGAAAGGCAGTGATGTGTGGTAGCAAAGACATTAGGCTTCAAAGTCAGATTGCTTATTGAAAATTCATAAAGAGTTGTTTAGTAGATTCATAAAACTAATCCAGCAAATTACAGAGAATACTGTTGAGCATTTAGAACATTTCTTAAGCAATATTATTATTGATGTCTCTTTTACTGCTCTCATTTAGCATTGTTCTTCAAAATGCAATTATTTAATACAGCAAACTAAGAAGTATTAGAAATGATGAGGCAATGTGTACATGATCATTATTTGGTTATCATATCATGTAAAAAATAATGAGCAAAACTATTATAAAGACTCTAGTATAGTTTAATTTCTCAATTTATGCATACAAATTTCATTATATCTAAAAATAATAATGAAAATAAACAATGACATACATACTCTTTAAAAAGGACATAAATTAGCAATTAGAAAATAATTTTATAATAAATGTGCAAGAGCTATTTTGAAGAAAAACTTGAAATATCGCTTCAAAGATATAATCTGCATATAAATAAATGGAAAGACACATCCATTCCTTGATCAGGAAGACAGATACTGTAAAGTTTTATTGTCCTTAATGTCTAAATTGAATTTTGCTTTCAAATGTTAGTATAACTGTGGGATATCTCTTTTTGTAGATGTATGTACTGACTGGTTTATTAATTTTCTTTATTATAACTTTTTTACTTAACTTTTTACACATTACTCTCATTTCCTTCTCCCTCCCTTCCTCCCCCAATCTTCCCAACCTCCCACTCCACTCCATCCTTCCTCTGTTGTCCAGGGAGGGTAAAGGCTTCCATGAGGGATTTTCAGAGCCTGTCATATCTTAAAGGAAAACAATTCATTGGGGCTGGATTATAGTTCAGAGGTTCAGAACATTTTAATTACAGTAGAAAGTACAACGACATGCAGGCACACATGGTGCTAGAGAAGTCGCTGAATGTTCTACATCTGGATCAGCCTGAAGCAGAAAGGAAAAATGACACTGGACCTGACTTGAGCATTTGAAACCTCAGTGACACACTTCCTCCAACAAGGACACACCCACTTAAATAAGGCCATACTTCCGAATAGTGCCACTCCCTAGGAGATATGGGATCCAATTTTCCTTCAAATCACCACATGGGATTTTGTTATACAGAGAGATAATTTTCCCCACAAGAACCATAGATTGCCTAACAACAACATCAGTGCCATTCATGGAAAAACATCTCTTCTGGATTTCTCCAACATCATTGACTTCTCTAAAACTGATTGGGGGACCTTACTTTTGCAGATATCATATTCTGAACACACAAACATTAGAGGAATGGGGTTTGAACTGTTCTGGAAGCTGCTTCTCTCAGGGCTAACTCTCATAGTATTTGAAGGTGCTAGGTAAGCAACCAAGGGAAGACAAAACAATCAATAGATCTACCCAGCTATGTAGTAATGAGCAACAACCCTGGCATTGCAGGATATCCTCTGTGGTATAATGTTGGTATAATTATCTTGGGTGTAACAAACAACTTTCTAATTGGACTTAAGACCAGATCAGCAGGAAGGAACTCATGTCTGGAAATGTAAACCTAACAAGCTAATGGTGACTAGAGAGGTCATAGGCCCTAGAGCTCTGAGTGGTTCTCAATCTGCTGGTCACATCTCCTTTGGAGTTATAGGGGTTGCATGACATATATACTGCATACCAGATATTTTCTGAGCAATTAATAAGAGTAATATTTTCTGAGCAATTAATAAGAGTAGAAAATTAAAGTTCTGAAGTAGCAATGAAAATAATTTCAAGAGTGGAGGTCATCACCACAGAAGGAACATTATTAAAAGGTTGTAGCATTAGGAAGACTGAGAGCCACTGCCCTAGAGGATATTATACTACTGACATTTCATTAAACCAGTCTAACATGTGACTTCTAAATACTTATCCTTACACCCACACATAACTGTAACTCTTAAAAATCACCAAGAAGGCTTATTTTTTACAGAAAAAAGAAGTCAAAAGAAAGGAATCAGTGACTGTCAAGTGTCAGATTACAATTGATGTATCTGTAACAGCAACCCTATCTGTAAGGCTCAGATAACATCCTAAGAAAGGAGACATAAAGAATGTAAGAGCCAGGAAACCAGGATATCTGCTACAAAGGACAGGAATGCAATACCCATGAAATAACCATAATACAGCTGCCTAAATAAGACCTGACAGGATGAATATGGAAAATTTCACAAGGCTTACCTATAGATGAATTGTTACAGGTAATCAATGGTTACTGAGAGTGGAAGCATCCATTATCTACCTGGATGCTTCCCTGATAAGCAGTCAAACTTAAGCACATACATATATGAGCAACACTAATTATAGAGAAAGAGGTCATGGACTTTGAGCATATGTGGGGAACACACAGGAAGAGCTGAATGGAAGAACACAATTGGGGGAATAAATGATGCCAATACAGTATTCATGAAGGAAATCATCAAAACATTAACAGTTAAAGCAAAAGGTGGTCTGCAGATAAAACTTTGTTTGTATAATACATACTTAGGATTCACAGAACCCTTTGTTTGATGTCCAGCTTTGAAAAAAATGGTCTTAGTGATGCATGCCTATAGTCACAGATCTTGGGAAGTGGTATTAGGAGTATCATGCATGAGAACATACCAGTTTTGAAGCCTGTCTCAGCTATATTAGTTTCTGACTCAAAAATAAAATAACTGAAAATGTAAGCTAGCGTGGAGAATTAGCAGGATCAATTTCTAGGGCAAGGAGAATCACTCAGATTTTTGAGGATATGTACACTCATAAATATGTCATACTCCAATGAATGGCCTCATAGCCACACAGTTATGGGCAAAACTAATTAGACAGTGAGTTGTTTAAAAAACATAAAAAGACATAGATGAAGCAGGAAGGAAAGGTTGTAGAAGGGATATGGGGGAATTTGGAGGGCTCTGGAGACAGATATAATCATATTTTCTGTATACATTTATGAAATTCTCAAAAATAAGGCTTTTTAAGAAAATTATATGTACTAGTTATTGGGTTTTTGTTGTTGTTTTGGGAAGCCACTCATATATCAGGCTGTCATAGTATTCTCACACAACTGTTGCTTCAATATTAAATTCAGCAGCTTTGGGTGATTGTTTGAAATGCTGAATGATGTTTGGGAAACAGTGTTTTCACAGTGGTACTCCAGGGGGCTCCCATGGGCTTCACACAGTAGTCAACAGGTGTCCAAAGACACTCAAATGGAAGCTTTGTGATTACTTCTGACTTGGTCTTCGATGGTATACAACATCAGTTCTGCTGCAAAGCAACCAAATTATGTTACACTCTCAAGAAGACATAGGAATAGATGCATATTTTCATTGGAAACACTTCCACAATATGGGAACAAAATGACATTAGTCACATTTAAGATGAACTATCATAAGAGCAATGAAGCAATCAAGAAAAATGAATGCTTCATTAAAATTCTTCTTTTGTGTGTGTGTGAAATATTTAATGCTGGGGTGAAGAAAGTATTGCTAAATGCCTAGTTAAAGAAATGCAGTATGAGAAAGAAAGGGAACACACTTCATCAAAGTCAAATAAACAAAAGTAAACACATGAGATAGTCATAGATTTGTGTAGAATTAAAGGAAAGTCAGCGGTCACCAATGCATAAGTATCATCATTGACTTACTATACCAGTATTATTCTAGGAATTATTACCTTTTACAGATGGTAGGAATTGGTACTGGACTGAAAATAACATATCCAAATTTATACTGAGTGACAGAATTGCATAAAGGAAGATATACAGACACAATCTTATTTACCATAATTGTTTAATTCCAAGAGATTTCACATAATTTGCCTGTGCCGACCTGAAACGTATCAAATTTTCATAAAATCAAAGTTCTTTCAGTATTTGCTTGTACTGATGCACAATGCCAGCAACATGGCTCTGGGAGAACCAAAATGAGCAAGCATGCATAAACATATTTGACCATCACTAGTAATAATTAGCAATCACTTATTTAAGAATAAAGAAGGGACTGGGCAAGAGGAGGTGGATCTTAGAAGACTTGAGGAGAGGAATGGAGGGTGAATATGATCAAAATACATTGTATGTATGTATTGCAATCTACAAGATTAATAAAATATATTAAAAATGTAAACAATGATTTACAATGATTTTTTTCAAATTTGATTATCAGACCAAGTCTATATGAAATAGTCATGTTGTGTTAAACTCTTCTAGAATTAGGAGTTTAAAGTGGATAGAGAATGCCCAAGTATGAAACCATTATTAACGCATACCACCTTCAGGATTTTGACTTCATTTTGACCAATGTTTAAATGTTTTAGTCTTCTACTTGCCTTATTCATCTCAACAACAAAAGTATATTTTAAGAGCTTTCTTCTCTGACTTACTAATATTAACCACCAATTTGCTTGACAATTCTATTTTTACTCATTCAATTTTGAGTGAAAACTCATATCATCAATAGCCTTAATATTATGAAATTCTTCTTGGAAACATAATGTCATCACCTGACAAAATATATAAACAGGTATTTAGATTGGTATTAATGCTGTTTTATTTAAATTATGTATTCACGGTATTATAAGGTTTACTAAAAGTTCAATGGCACCCATACTTTGTATGCTTCAATTAGGATTTGATTTTTAATATAATTTTCATTGATTCTTTGAAATTTCACAACATGCATCACAATCCCACCCATATCTCAGTCCCTCTGTATCTGCCCTTCACCCCTGTCACATCCCCACACAAAGGAAAATGCAAACAGAAATAATAAAACAAAAAATTAAGAATATCAACTGAAAATCAAACATATTTAATAAAAAAAACTTTTTGCTCCTCCATTTTCCTACCTTTCCATCACCTCTTCATTTTCCTCAGTGGTATTGGGAGCAGCTATATATCATAAAGTATACCCCTTTTCCCATACGAATTCACTTGTAAAAGCTGGTTGTGTAACGTGTTGTTGATCTTGTTCAAGACCTCTGGCTTCTGGTGTACCATCAATACTGGAATCTCACCAAAACTCCTGGTTATCCTGCTGTTGCCCTGAATAATGGAGATCCTGTGGCTATTGTTCCATAGGACCAGTCCCTTCAAGTGCTCTAGCAGCTCATAGGTGTGGTAGATGTTGGGGAGTGCCAACTCAGAGCCCTAGATGTGTGCCTGGATGTAGCCAAGCTGGTCAGTCCAGGCCTCTTGGACTATCCCCTCAGGTGATGAGCAGGGACATTCTTCCCAAATATGTGGTCTACTTTCCTCTAAGGGGTGGGACTGGAGTCATGGGGTCAGTTCTTCCAGGACCAGTAGAAGGTGGGGCTAACTCAGCATAGCCCTTGTACTTCAGCACATACACTGGCCCCTGTGGCAACACAGGAAACAGACATTAACAACAACCGCAGCTGCAGCAGGACCATGGATCCAGACAAGTCCAGTCATAGCAGCTTGGTCCAGGATGTTACCATGGGTCTGGATGGCAGCATAGGCCACCCTGATCTATATGATCCAAGTGGCATCAAGACCCTCAGGGATCAACATGACCTCAGATGTCAGCCCAGACCCCAAGCATCTGCTCAGCCCTTTGTGTTAACAGGAGCCATGGACACTGGCTGTTGTAGGGACATAGACCCAGACATGGCCCCCAGCAGCAACCTGGGCCTGATGACATCATGAGTCCAGGTGTCGTTGCAGGCCACTCATATTGTTATGGCCCCCAGCAGTAGCACATCCTTCAGACCACAACATGGCCACAGGTGGTGGACCAGAACCTAGGCATATGTTTGGAGTATGGACCTAGACAGACATGGTTCTTGGCAGTAGACTGCGTCTTAATGTGACCATGGCCCCTGGTGGCATCATAGGCTACTCAGATTGGCATCACCCTGTCTGCAGGATGTCCCTCAGACCAGCAACATAGCTACATGTGGCAAACCAGAACCTAGGAATCCTTGTGGCCTTTGGTGGGAGCACAAACCATGGACAGCAACACATACCATGGCTACAATAGGGCCATGGACCCAAGCATAGCAGTTGACTGCAGGTCAGGCTCTGATATCTTCAAGGCCGTAGTTGACAGTGCATGCCGCATGGCCTTCCGGCACTAACATGGCTACATGCTGTGGTCTAGATCTTGGGTATCCTCATAGCCTTCAGTGGCAATAGGAGCCATGGACATCAACACAGGTCATGGTGCCAGGGCCATGGACCCAGAAAGGCTCCCCTGGCAGCAGCTCAGGCATGATCATCATGGCCCTGTGTGTCAAGCATGCTCCCCAGATAAGCCTGCTCTTTACTGTCTCCACCTCTCCAGATTTACCTCTCTTCACATTACATGAACCATTCTGTCTCTCTCTCCTGTACCCAAACATATATTTGTTCACCACAAAGGCACTGAACCACCTCTGCCCACTCCTCCCCACCCAGGGCAGGCAACCCCAGGTGAGCATTTAGGTATCCTTTCCCTATCCAATCTTAATGGCACCAGGCAGACACATGGTCTCTCCTCCCAACCCAGAGAAGGAGGACCCAGGAAGATTTAATATCTTTTCTTTCTTCTTTTTTTGTTTTTTTCTAGACAGGGTTTCTCTGTGACTTTGGAGACTGTTCTGGAACCAACTCTTGTAGACCATGCTCATCTCCAACTCACAGAGATCTGCCTGGCTCTGCCTCCCTAGTGCTGGGATTAAAGGTATACACCACCACCACCTGGCTGGAAGATTGAATTTCTAACCTTGCCTTCTTTTTTCTTTTCCAAGCAATCTCATCTATTGAAGCAGAGTATGATACATATTTGATAACACAAAGAACATCATTGGAAATCCAGTTTTATTTGGGAATAGCAATTGATATTGGGTAAAGTAAGGATCCCACCAAATGTCCAAGGTCTTTCTATTACGTAGCTGTGGAGAGAAGTCTGCATACCAAAGCAAAACAGAACTGGAATCTAGACAAAATAATACTTATTTAAAATCAATGGTTGCAGAAGTAGAGAGATGGCTCTGTAGTTCAGAGCATTGGGTGTTCTTCCGGAGGACTATTTCCAGTATCTATATGTTGGCTAACAACCACCAGCAAAAGGATCTGATACATTCTTATGGCTTGTGCTGGCACTATGTGCATGAAGTATACATATGTAATGCAGACAGAGCACTAATACACACATGATGAAAATAAAAAATAGAAAAAGGAATACAGAGAGATAAAGAATAATATTTTCCTCTGAGGAATGCAATGAAGAGTTTATTTGAAACAGGAAACAACTGGCCATATTGCCTCAGCAGTCAGGAAGCAAAAAGGGTGAATATTTGTGCTTAGATCACTTTCAACTTTTTATACAGTCCCAGATCTCAACCAAGAGAATAGAGTTACCCATAGGAGGAGCATCCTACCTCATTTTATGTAATCAAGGTTATTCCCTACAGGACTGTCAGGTGAGTATAGATTTCATCAAGACAGAAGTAGAGTTATTCTTAGCATACCTTTGACATGCATAGAGTTTCGAATTTTTCTATTGAGTAGAATTACATTTGTTTGTGTGAAATAGAAATCTGTCATTTTTTAAAATTAGAGACAAGCTTGCTTCATATGTCAATCCCAGATTCCTCTCCTCCCCTTCTTGCCCTCACCTCAATAATCCCCCAGCCACCCACCCAATACCCACTCCACTATCAGTAGGGTGAGGCCCTTCATGGGGGATCTCCAAAATCTGTCATTTCATCAGGGGCAGGGCCTAGGCCATCCCCCATGTGTCCAGGCTGAGACAGTATCCCTCCATGTAGGATGCGCACCCAAAGTCCATTCAGATGCCAGGGATAAATACTGATCTAGTACCCGAGGCCCCAAAGATTGCCAAGGCTTACTCACTGACATCCAGACTCAGGGGGTCTGGATCAGTCCCAAGATGGCCTCTCAGCCATGAGTCTTGGGTCCATGAGCTCCCACTTGTTCAGGACAGCTGGCTCTGTGGGTTTCATGTGTTTGGTCTTTATCTGTTTGCTCATCACTCCTCCCTCTCTGCAACTGGTTTCCAGGAGTTCATTTCAGTGTTTAGTTGTGGGTGTTTGCCTCTGCTTCCATCAGCCACTAGATGCAGGCTCTAGGATGTCATACAAGGTAGTAGTCAATCTCATTATCAGGGAAAGGCATTTAAGGTAGACTCTCTACTATTCCTTAGATTTCCAGTTGGTATCATCCTTGTAGATCTCTGGAAATCTCACTAGTGCCAGATGTCTCCTCAAAATATAATTGCTCCCTCTAATATTGTATCTCTTATCCTGCTCTTCTCTATTCTTTCCCAGACTCAACCATCCTGGTCACCCATGCCCACCACTTCTCGTCTCTTCTCCTGATACTTTTCCCCAGGTCCCACTCCCTTCCCTCATGCTCCCAATCCACTCAGGAGATCCTGTCACATTTCCCCTTCTCTGGGTTACCATGGATATCTCTCTTAAAGTCCTCCCTGTTTTCCAGACTTTCTGGCAGTGGGATTGTAGGCTGGCATTTCCCTGCTTCATGACTTAAATACTTATATGAGTGAGTTCATACCATGATTGTCTTTTTGTGACTGGGTTACCTCATTCATGATGGGTTCTTCTAGTGCCAATCATTTGCCTCCAAATTTCAATATTCCATTGTTTTTTCTGTTGAGTAGTATGCAATTATGTAAATGTAACACATTTTCTCTACCCACTCTTCAGTTGAGGGTTATCTACACTGCTTCCAAGTCCTGGCTATTACAAATAATGTTGCTATGATCATAGTGGAACAGATGTCCTTGGTGTATGAATGCACAACTTTTGGATATATGCATAAAGAGTGGAATTGCTGAATCTTATGGTAGACGGATTTCCATTTTCCTGAGGAAACTCTATGTTGATTTTAGCTTGTTTATCAGAAATCAGGTGTTCCTAGGTGTGTGGGCTAATATCAGCATCTTCAATTAAATTCCATCAGTCTACCTGTGTGTTTTTGTGCTAATATCAAGCTGTTTTCAGGTTTCAAGAATACAGCTCTAAAATAGAGCTTTAAGCCAGTGATGGCGATCCCTCCTGAAGTGTCTTTATTTTACAGTGTTGTTTTTGGCTATCCTAGGTCTTTTGTTTATCCAGATAAAGTTGATTATTTTTCTTTCAAGGACTGTAAAGAATTGTGCCAGTATTTTGATGGGGATTGCATTGAATCTGTAGATTACTTTTGGCAAAATTGCCATTTTTACTATGTTGATCCTGTCTATCCAAGAGCATGGGAGATCTTTCCATTTTCTGGTATCTTCTTTAATTTATTTCTTTGTAGACTCAAAGTTCTTGCTATATAGTTCTTTTAGTTGTTTTGTTAGCATTACTCCAAAGTACTTTATGATGTTTGTGGCTATTGTGAAGGGTGATATATCTCTGATTTCTTTCTCGGTCCATTTATCATCTGTATATAATAGGGCTACTGATTTTTTAGTTAATCTTGTATCCCGCCACTTTGCTGAAGGTGTTTGTCAGTTGTAGGTGTTCCCATGTAGAGATTTTCAGGTCACTTATGTAGACTATCATATCATCTGCAAATAGTGAAAGTTTAACATCTTCCTTGCCATTTTGTATCCCCTTGATCTCCTCTTGTTGTCTTTTGCTCTAACTAGACTACAAGTACAATATTGAAGAGATATGGACAGAGTAAACAGCCTTGTCTTCTTCCTGATTTTAGAGGAATTGAGTTTATTTCCTCTTCATTTAGTTTGATGATGACTTTTGGCTTACTGTATATTGCTTTTATCATGCTCAGGTGTGCTCCTGCTACCCCTGATATCTCTAGGACCTTTTTCATGAAGGGGTGTTGGATATTGTAAAAGGCTTTTTCAGCATCAAGTAAGATGATTATGTGGTTTTTCTTCTGCAGTTTGTATATATAGTGAATTACATTGATAGATTTACATATATTAAACTATCCCTGCATCCACAGAACGAATCCTACTTGATCAAGGTGGATGATATTTTCTGATTTGTTCTTGATTTCTGTTTGCTAGAATTTTATTGAGTATATTTGCAACAATGTTCATGAGGGATATTGGTTTGTAGTACTCTTTTTTAGTTGTGTCTTTGTGTGGCTTACATAGCAAGGTAATTGTAGCCTCAAAAAAGTGTCTGGCAATGAACTTTCTCCTTCTATTATGTGGAACACCTTGAGGAGTACTGGATTTATCTATCCTTTGAATTTCTGGTAGAATTCCCAATTGAAGATATCTAGGACAGTACTATTTTTTTGGTTGTGAGACTTTTTATTAGTGCTTCTATTTCATTAAGAGTTACAGGTCTGTTTAAATTGCTTATCTGTTCTTCATTTAATTTGGGTAAGTAGTATCTATCCTGAAAATTGTCCATTTCCTTTAAATTTTCTAATTTTGTAGAATACAGGTTTTCAAGGTATGACATGAAGATTCTCTGGATTTCCTCAGTGTCAGTTGTTATGTCTGCCTTTTCATTCCTTATTTTGTTAATTTGTATGTTCCCTTTCTGCCTTTTGGTTAGTTTGGATAAAGGTTTGTCTATATTGTTGATTTTCTTGAAGAACCAACTCTTTATTACATTGATTCTTTGTATTGTATTCTTTGCTTCCACTTTATTGATTTTAGCCCTCAATTTGATTATTTCCTGTTGTCTTATCTTCCAGGGTGAGTTTGATTCTTTTTCTTCTAGAGCTTTCAGTTATGAGGTTAATTCCTAGTGTGACTATTCTCCAGTTTCTTCATGTGAGCACTTAATGCTATGAACTTTCCTTTTAGCACTGCTTTCAATTGTGCAATAAATTTGTGTATGTTGTGTTTTCATTTTCATTGAATTCTAGGAAGTCTTTACTTTCTTTCTTTATTTCTTTGTCCTAGGAATGGTGCATTTGTGGGTTGTTCAATTTCTATGAGTTTATAGGGTTTCTGCAGTTTGTGTTGTTGTTGAATTCTGACTTTAAAGCATGGTGGTCTGATAAGATACAATGGATTATTACATTTTTTGTGCCTGATGAAATTTGCTATGTTGCCAAGTATGTGGTTGACTTTAGAGAAAGTCCATTGTGATACAGAGAAGAAGGTCTATTGTTTTGTGTTTGGATGGAATTTTCTGTAGATTTCTGTTAACTCCAGTTGGGTCATAACGTCCTGTTGATTTCTTTGTTCTTAAGTTTCTGACTGGTGGTTCGGTCTAGTAGTGAGTGTGGGTTGTTGAAGTCTTCCACTATAACTGGGTGAAGTCTTATGTGTGGTTTGAGTTTTAATGTTTCTTTTATGAACATGGGTGCCTTTGTATTTGGAGTATACAAGTTCTGAACTGATATTTCTTCCTAATGGATTTTTTCTGTGATGAATATGAAATTATCTTCTTCATATCTTTTGATTGGTTTTAGTTTGAAGTCTAATTTGTTCGATACTGTGATAGTTATACCAGCTTGTTTCTTTGGTCCATTTGGTCAGTCCTATGTAGGTTCCTTGATTGTCTGTTCAGTCTCTGTGAGCACTTATGAGTCCAGGTTAGTTGATTCTGTGGGTTTTCTAGTGATGGCCCTAGAGACCCCCAGGCAAGACCCAGTCCACTATCTACTAAGCCCCTTTAAGCCTGTCCAACAATTCCAGATTGTACCCCTTCCCCTGGGAAAACAGGATTTGAATACATTATAACAAACATCGTGAAACAATCATATAAGAAAGAGAAACTACTCCTGTAGAATATTAAATGTTAGTGCTATCACTACGCTAAATTTCAAAAAAAATATTTAACTCTATCATTTATCATTTTTTGTTGATCAGCCTTGCAAACTAAATAGTTGGCGGCCGCATCAAAATTCCCACCTCATTTCCCTCTATGGATATGTTTGTAGTCTGTACCCTTAAATCATATAGTTGTTTAGTAAATAACTCTAATCTTTTACACTTCCTGACAGAGTTTATAAGATTGTTTTTACAATTTTTATTGAGTTTATTCTTTGACAATTTCATACATGCATACAATGAATTGTAATTGCTCTCAGTCTGCACTCTCCATTATCTCCTTCAAACCCCTTTCAAGTCACTCTTTTCTCTACAAATACAATTTGTGCTCTTCTATGAACCATTGAGCTTTCACAAGGCTCTAAGTGTCAACATGGATAAGTAGCTATCCAAGGAAATTTGATCATGTAACTAGTAGATACACAATTGAAGAAAATAACTTCCTCACACTCAGAATCCATCAAAAGCCAAAATCTCAGCAGGAATGAGTATGGACCCATTAATTCATTCCCCATCCACGACAAATTAGCTACATACAGGCCAAGACTTTTCCAAACAACCATTGCTACTGTGAGTTCGTGATTGCAATGGTTGTGTCATACCCAGAAGGTGTCATCGGAAAATCCTTCTCATTATCTCTGCTTCTATTATTCTTGCCTCTCCAGTCTTCACAATGTTCCCTGAGCTTTAAAGAGGACGGTATACAGTCTTGTATAGGACTGAGTATTTAACCATTATTATCTTCAGTGTCATTCTTTGTCAAAAGTCTTTGCATCCACTATCATTTACTGTAAAGAAAAAGAGAATTTCTAATTAAGGCTAATAGTGGTCCGTGTCTACAGGTATGAACACATATCAAGAAGACAGTCTGACACTGTAAATTTATTGAAATAGCAACCATCACCGCCCCCAACCCAGGACTTCCAGCTGTCCCAGCTATGTTGTGTGTGTGTGTGTGTGTGTGTGTGTGTGTATGTTTGTGTTTACATGTGTGCACTTGCCAGCATACTTTATGTGAAAGGAATTAGTTCATTCTTTTTACAACACACTTTCAAGGAACAAACTCAGGTTATCAGGCTTGGCAACAAGTGCTTCTGTTCACTGACTTATCTTAGCCACACAGCCATATATATTTAATAGTCTCACAATAGCAGGCATAAATCTTTTCCTGTGGAGAAGATCAAACATCCAGTCATTGATTTTTTTATTTGCATTGGTCTTGCCACTGCTGCATAAGTGAAGTCATTCCTGCCTTCAGTTAGTATTGTAGTTCATAGAGTTCACTGACAGATAATGCCACCAAAATGAAGTAAAAGAAGGTAAATACTGAGCAAAGACATTCTTAAGGAGGAGGAAGAATGTTAATTAAAATGACAGATATATTTAAAAGCCATATGAAAACTTTCTTTCAAACCATTGCACTTTATTTAAGGAAAAGTGACATACCCTACATAGTTGCATAAGGCTACTCCTAGAAGCCACAGTTACTAAAAAGAAAGACCACCGTCACTTGTGGAATGCTTCTATATGCACAGTTGCTTAGAAAGATCTAGCTGTGCTCCCCACACCCAAAACAATATAGACTCCTTCTATTCTTCTTAGTTCTCCACCAGAAATAACTGATAATATTCTGCTGCTTAAGATGTCATATACCTTGGTTGCATGATATAGGTAAACTGAGGTGGAACTGTGTTGTTGAAATTTTAGTTAAAGATGTGGTATATTATTTTATGCTGTGGAATAATGATGCAAACATGCATTCTTTAACATTGCATTTGTTTAACTATGTGATGCTGTGTTATTTTGTCTTTCTAAATCACCTGATTGGCCCAATAAAGAGTTGTACAGCTGAACAGTCAATAGTTAGGGAGAAGAGGGATAGGCAGGGTTGATAGAGAGAATAAATAGAATGAGAAAAATAGAGGGTCAAGGAGAAAGAAAAGGAGACAGAGAGGAGGATGCTAGGAGCCAGTCACCCAGCCACACAGCCAGACACAGAGTAAAAAGGAACGAAAGGTATATCGAACAGAGAAAGGTAAATCCCCAGAGGCAAAAGCCCAGAGGCAAAAGGTAGACAGGATAATTAGTTAAGAACAGTGGGCTAGAAACAGCCAAACTAAGACTGGGTATTCATAAGTAAGAGTAAGTCTGTGCATTTATTTAGGAGCTGGATGGAAAGTAAAGTAAAGAGGAGGAAAAAATCTACAGAATTGAGCTACAAACTTTTTCTAGTCTGGCTACATGTCATGGTGTGTGAAGATGCTATGCAGGCTTGTGGGGGAGAAAAGGAATAAACGGTATATAGACTTTTAAAATCTACTTGTCTCTGAATACTGAGTAAGCAGCCAGGAGACACAGAAAGTGTACCTTTAATTTCCTTTCGCTATTAAATGCCTATAAACTTACTGCTGTGGAAAGAGCACTGGGTCTTACATAAGGCATATCTAGGTTCAAAAATCCATGTTCAGAGCAATTATACAACATTCAGGAAAGAAATACCTTAAGTTAGTAGCTTCAGTTTTTCTCTGTGTGCTAGAGTCACAGTAAGTACTACAAAAAGCTATTTGGGGATTAAAATGAAGTGACTAACTTTCATATTGTTTCAGTTTTGGACATTAAATTTTTTGATTCATTATATACCTTTACATTTTCAGTTAAATTTATGGTTACTTCATCTGTCTTTCCAATAGTATAGTATACTTTGTAGCCTCACTCATCTGTTGTTGCCATCATTTTTCTATTGAGTTACGTAGTAATATCCATGGATTTGTAACCTCTATAGTCTTTGTCACAAATTTTCAGTCTTGTTATTGTAGCAAGATTAGTAGTCATGGTTGTTAAATAATATGTTTACTTGGCCATCTTTCATCAATTATTTTCTCTATTTAAGAGTGCCAGTCTACACTTCCACTGACAGAGAGTCTGAGAAACAGCAAAGAACCTAAAAGATATACATGGTACCCAAGAGAAGAGAAATGAGGCAAGATCCTCTGAACAGATGGGGAACATGGCAAGGGGTGGGGGGGAGGGGGACCTGGGAAATAGACAGGGGGAGAAGTGGAAGAGAGAGTAGGTCGTGGAAGAACAGGAAGGTTGACTGGGGGGGGTAGGATAGAGGGAAGAGGGAATCATAGGTTAGAAGACAGATCAGGCACCATTGTGACCTCTAGTGATCTAAAGGGATGACACCAATTGGCAAGCTAAGCAGTAGTGTGGAGACCACCTCGAATGACCATTCCTGATAATGAACTTGATGTCTATAAACATCCTGGAGCCTTCATCCAGTGACTGATGGAAGCAGAGGCAAACACCCACAGTTAAACACTGAACAGAACACAAGGAACCCAGCAACAGAGAGGAGCAATGAGCAAATTGGCAAAGAATGGGCTAGCAAAACCAGCAGATACAGCTGATCCAAACAGGGGAGAGCTGTTGAACCCCAGACCGACAGCTGGGAGGCCAGCATGGGACTGATCCAGACCCCCTGAATGTGAGAATCAGTGAGGAGGCCTGGGTTACCTATGGGGTCCTGAGCAGTGGATCAGTATTTATCCCTCGAATACTAACAGACATCATGTGTCCATAACACAAAGAGGGTTGCTCTCTCTGCCTGGACTCTTTGGGAAGTGCCTGGACCCACCCTACCCTGAGTGAAATAATAGACTCTAGATATCCCCTATGAGGAAGGAATTGGCAATAGGGTGGGAGGATGGGGGGATAGTGGGGGGTGCTGGAGGAGGGGAGGGAGAGGGAACTGGGATTGACATGTAAAATAAGCTAATTAAAATTAAAAAAAGAAAAAATAAGATATGGATATGTACTATGTTTTTGATATCTATAGTAGAGCATCAGAATCAATATTAAATTAAAAAGAACATATTTTCATGGTATAATTATGATTCTATTACACACTTTATGTGCAAACTTCTATTATTTGTTGATCCCCCAGGTAAGCCTCAGTTTCAAAATCTGAAAAGTATGTACAATAATCCTACCCTATTCTAGCCTTCTTACAAATTTAAATTAGGCAGTGTCATTCAAAATTTGAACCCACAGAGTGAATGACATAGATATTTTTGAATGTGTACCCATATGTTGAACAATATTTTAATAAATTCTGTAGGTTTTTTTCCACATTTTCATGTTTCCTTCCTCATTGAGTTTTTTTCTAGTGGTCAGTTTTATTAAAACATGTCATATATACATATGAAATTCTGGAACAACAAAAGATATTTTAAAAGGAGAAAATGGCAGAAAAATAACTAAAAGTCACCTGAATTTTGAATTTAATTTAAAATGATTTTAATAAAAGATGTATTTATTTTAACTTAATATGTGTAAGTATTTGCCTGTATGTATATATGTGTTACCAATGCATGCTTGGTGCAGAAGAAGACAAGGAGAGTAAATTGGATTTCCTGGAAGTGTAGATACATACAATTGTGAGAGATGATGAGGGCTCTGGAAACTAAACTTGAGTCTTCTGTAAGAGCATCAAGTGATCTTAACCACCAAGCCATCTCTCAAGACCTTGGAATGGTTTTAAAAACCATAAATTCTGTAAGTATGAAGAGTAATGTGATACTGTATTTTCATGGAAATTTTATCTTCCTGTGGAAAAAACACAGGGACAAGTCAAATAATGTTTAATACTAGGTTAACAACTGCTTATATATGAAACAATCATTTTATTTAGAAGTCATTGTTCTTGCTTTATTGCTAGTCATTATGAACCTGTACTATGAATTTAAACCTTTGTTTTGTTTTGATTTCCCTTTTATAGCTAAGCAAATGAGCTAGTGTTTGCACTTAAGCCTGCTTATCTTCTATGACTAATTAACAACCACTTCAGTGTAACTAAATGATCAATTGATTAGGGCTATAGAGCATCACAAGCCTCAATTTGCTAAGTGCTCTCACAGGATCAGGGGAACATGTAATTGTTCTCAATAAACAACTAATACCTTTGTTTCTACTTTGCTATACAAACTACACCACACCTTCTAGGTGCTTATGGAAAATTTTGAAATAATGAATCAGAGTAAAGGTACTATACTTAATAGTGCAAGGAAAGTACAATACATGGAAATATCAAGAATCATTTTGAAACTGAAGAATGATGATCTTCTTGTTAATATATATTTTAAATTTTAGCAGAAGAAAGGTTATTTAGCCAAATTATTGTACTACATTTCATGATGATACATTAATTGTGTCAATGAGAAGAGATACATGTCAACAAAAACCATACGGTGCCCAAATCACAGAAAAACATACTGAAATACAGCCGATATGCTATGTTTACTGGAGTAATGACTGTCCTAAATAGCAGTATTTACTGAATAATAGACTTTAGTACCCAAAACGTACTGACTGTGGTGTGAAAACAAAGTCAAGTAAAAAAGGGAAACATTGTTATTGACTTGTACTTTCAAAACTCAGAGCTCAAATTTACCTAGCTTCATTACACAGAGATTTGATTCTAGGATATTAATTTCACAGTAAAACCACTAAAAAGCATAGTTTATTTTTAAAGTTTCTATTGTACAGCACACACAAATTCTCACTAAGGTGAATGATGGGTAAATGAGTCTCCATAGAATATATACTGAATACTATTGTAATTAATGTCATTACATTATTCTCATAAAATATGGGCAATATAGGAAGTTGTTTCAACATAGTCAAGTTGATAAAATGAAGATACAAGTGTTCTGCAAAGTCTCATCACACATAAAATTTACCTTCATCATGGACTTTGCTATGTCTAGTGTAGTGATATAGAAAATTTTGTTGTTTAAATGCCACTCATGGATTTCCCTGGTAAGGCGAACCAGAAAAAATCTTTCAGGTAAATTGGGGACAGGGGTTCGGGAAAAGAAAGACCGGTACTACCCGGAGCAGGTTGGGTGGGCTGGGCATAGAAGGCAAGCTGGAGGCAGGATTGAAGAGGAGAGTAAAAACAAGGCATCATCAAGGGGTGCATTTCAGGGCTAGGGAGAAATCTGGTGCCAGGGAAACCCCCAGGAACACACAAGGTTGACCGCATCTAAGACTCCTAGCAATAATGAGAGAGTACCTGAACTGGCCAAGTGCTGTAAGCAGTTTGGTGACTTCCCTAATTACCACCAGAGATACTTTGTCCAATAACTGATGGAAGTAGACGTAGAGATTCACAAGCAAGCACTGTGCCGAGCTCTCAGAGTCTTGAGGAAGAAAAGGAGGAGGTATTACAGCAGTCAGGAGTGTCATGATGGGGGTACCCACAAAGACAGTTGACCTGAACTTGCATGGAAGTTCCAGGATGCTAGGTCAACTCTCAGGGACCCTACATGAGACCGACCTAGACCCACTGCATTTGTGTAGCTTGGTCTCTTAGTAAAATTTCTAACAGTGAGAGCAGGACCTCTCCCTGGCTCTTGGTAACCTGTTACCTATGCAGGATTACTTGGAACTGCCTTGACAACAGGGGAAGGTTCAGGCCCTGCCTCAACTTGATGCTTTGTGCATGCTTGTGGGAGGCCTGTCCCTATCTGAATGGAGATGGAGGGGGTAAATGGGAAAAGGGAGGGGACAGGAGCAGAGCAGAGCAGGTAGTAGAACTGGTTGGTATGTAAAATAAACTAAAAATGTCATTTTAATAATAAAAAAGTAGCCTGTAGTAGGTGGCACACTTGGAGGCAGAGGCAGGCTGTGAGTTTGAAACCAGCCTGGTCTACAGAGCAAGTTCTAGAACAGTCTCGAAAGCAAAACAAAGAAACACTGTCTCAAAAAACCAAAATAAATAAACAAACAAACAAATAATAAAAACGCAAAAGTGTTAAGACAAGCTTTTTGCTTGAGAGAAGCCTTCCCGCCCGCCTGGTTCTAGAGCCGCATCAGTCCCAAATAAACACACAGGAGGCTATATTAATTATGAAGCTGTTGGCCTTGCTTGTTTCTTACTGGCTAGCTCTGACTTAAGTAATTACCCCATAATTGTTAATCTAAGTATGTTTCTTACTGGAGAATAGTTCCAGGCTTCCTACCCCCATGGCGTTACATGTTGACTCTCCGTGTTTCTCCTTCCCAGAGTTCTCCTGGACTCCTAGTCCCTCCTATCTTGGTTCCCTATAGGCTCAACAGTACTTTATTGACAAATGCACAGGACTTCCCCCCAACATCTCCTCTTTTCTGTTTAAACAAAAAAGAAAGGTCTTAACTTTAACACCGTCAAATTATATATAACAGAACAGTTATCAAGTAAGAACATAGTTACAATATTTTAGCAAGATTTAAAGAAAATATCATCCATCCCATCCTTGTGAGTCCAAAGTTCTATATGTAGCTTATCTTTTATCATAACTAAGGAAAACTATAATTATAACTATCTGTCTTCAACTCCATCAAAGAGCACAGAAGGATAATATATAAACACTAGGATTGACAGAGATATCTTACTGCCTGGACAGTCACCCGAAGTTCCTCTGTAACGTTGGGTCATCCATCTTCAGCCCATAGGCCACAATGTGTCTGGAACACTTCTCAGCAAAGCAGGAAATTTCAAACTGTCCATCTTCATTGGCAGTTTGTCAGTCATTTTTCTTTGTCCTGCAGAAAGTCTCGTAGACTCTTCCATGAAGCAGGAACCCTGAAGGACTATTTGAGTTCAGCAGTCAGTTTCCTGTGGGTCCTGCATGTCCAGATTATACAACAACAGTCAAGCAGTACAGGCAAGAGCAGTTTCTTGGCCAAATGGCTAATCTTGCCATGTTGAAAGCAAACTCCATAACAAGTTTCTTCGATGCCCATCTTTCTCTCAGACGTAATTGGTGCTGCCAGGAGTAGACATTTCTCATTGTCAAGAAAAACCCTAAACCATTTTAAATGCCATTTTCTGAAGGTCTTTGAGAGGTTTGAAGACTGTTTATGTCAAATATATTTCTGTATATCTAGCAAACCTAACTTACCTAACTATAAATTCTGACTATTATAAGTAGACTATCTATAATCTGTATTCAGTTATGCATTACGTTGTAAAAGATCAGTATAAGCACAATACTTAATCAAGAGGAGAAATATACACATCACAAAATTGACCTTGAATTTGTATCAATAAATGAAAAACCATACCCATACCATAATTCCCCTTTTTACCATTAAAAGAGATTGGTTGTGATCATTAACCAATTATAAACAATCCCATTTAAATGAAAACAAAGATTTATAAACAAGATGGGAATTGGGACGTCGCTCATTCCAAATGCTTCCTGCTGGAAGGGGGCGCTGTTTTTACCATGGGGATCATGACAAAACTCAGAAACCTGTATAAGTCCATATTTTCCGGGTCTGTAAAGCTGCATCATCTTAACTGTCTCAATTGTTGGAACACCTTGTCCACTGCTTCCGGGGGTCTTGGTTCGTCGAACCACAGAAGCCTGGAAGGAATCCTCAGCTTTTTATTTCCTGTAGAAACATAAATAAAAACTCCTTTCCCAAGTAACATATCCTTATACTTAAATTTTGAAGTCAAGGCATTTTTAAATGATAGAAGTTGGATTAATTTAGTAGCATTTATAATCAAGTGTACTTTAGTAGCAGTTCCTTCCTGAGCAAGCAAAAAACTGAAAAACACAATAGCATATAGTATACAGACTCTCTGTGTATTTTCCATTTTTATGTGGCTTATTTATTTATCTATTATTACTTTATTTATTTTACTTTTATTTATTTTTCTCTGAGACAGGGTTTCTCTTTGGAAATCCGCCTGCCTCTGCCTGTGGAGTAAATCCTACCGGCGTGGGCCACCACAACGCCGGCTTTTGAATTTATATACCACTTTGCCCTTTTATTTTTTCTCTCAATCTCACGTATATTTGTAAACACACTGTAAACCTTTAGAGGTTTTTCTTTATCCAAGTCTGACTTTACTGTAAATCTTTATTTCTGGCCACGTGTCTTATCTGTTAAAACCGTGGCTGTTTTAAACTGCTGCTTTTAAGATGGCTGGCGTAAGCGTGATTTCAGCTTACTGCCTCAGTCCATGCTGACATCCAGCAAATGCTGCCATTTCCAGCTGTACGTACACACCTTTACATCGTTAGCAGAGTCTCTTTTGACTTCCCCCAACACAAAAGTAAAATAAAAGCCCCTTATTCTGTGACAAATTGTTTACATCAGCTAAAATAAGAATGCTCTTGAGACTGTTTTATACTATTAACTCCTAGCCAAACTTATACAAATTCTTTCCAATAACATAGTTTAATATGGTATTAATACATATTTTTATAGCTTCATTGATGTTTCTTCCTACAGAATCTGACAAATTCATGGTTAATAAAATATCCATATTTTCATGAAATGGTTTTAAATATTTAATTGAAGTTCAAGAGATGGCCCAGTGATTAAGACACTTGGTCTTCCAGAGGACTCAGGTTTGACCCTGATAGACCCAAAGTCAGCTTCCAGGACCCACATTAGGCAGTTCCACATGGCCTGTAACTCCACTTCCAAGGGAATTAAAACACTCTTATATCTTCCACAAACAGCTACACGTGGCCGGTACACCCATTCAGGAGGACATACCAGACACATGTGTGTGAGCATATGCATATGAAAAATAATATATCTTTAAATCTTTTATTACATATACTCATAAATCATAAATTATAAATTATATCATGTTACATACATTTAATTTGTTTTTAATTAATTAAACATAATTCCCAATACCAAGCATGAGAAGTAACTTTTGAGTCATTGGTGAGAGGAATCCAAGAAACTCTTAATACATTATAGGATATCAGTTTGCCCACCAAACAAGAGGGAAAATTATGCCTTGTACTGTAAATCTAGCCAACTACTCATGGGTAGGAAATCATGGGTCTTGGAGGAGAACCTACAGCTTCCACTTGACTAAGCCAGCATACTTCCTAGTTTCACTTTAAAACTTAATCTTATACCCATGGATAATCCTATGCCTCAAACCTCTGCAAAGAAACTTCTTTTTGCAATAGACAGAGAACATTAAGGAAAAATGCAACAGTTTAAAATGCATAGATCAATTAGTCATGGGGTGCAGAGCCTAAATTGACACATTTACAAACTAATGTTGAACCTAATACTTAGAGAACATCACAGAAGAGGGCTAGAAATGGTGATAAGTTAGAGGAAATCTGCTATGAGAATGTATTTGTCTCAGTTTGAGTTCCTATTTCTGTGATTAAAACACCAAGACCAAAAAAACTTTGTGAGGAAAGGTTATTTGTTTTACATTTGCAGTCACTCCTAAAGGGAAGGCAGGGCAAGAATATACAGGAACTTGGAGTCAGAGACTGAAGCAGAGGCTATGGAAAATGTCTACTTGCTGGCTTGTTCATTATGGCTTGCTCAGCCTGCTTTCCTTTGTATAGCAACTATAGAGCAGTCACCTGTCCAGGTCAGAGGCACCAACCGTAATGGACTGAGCCCTCCCACATTAATCATTAATCAAGACACTCAAGACAGACTTGTTGAAGTCCAAACTTATGGAGGCATTTTCTCAATTAAGATTCTGTCTTGCCAAATAAGTCTGAGTTTGTGGCATGTTGAAAAAAACACAGTTTTCTAGAAGTGACAACAGAGATTCGCACATGATACATCAACACTATGGATTTCTAAATAATACCTTAAGAAGTACAGAACTTGTAGCCAAGCTAATATGGAAGGGGAAATCTCACGAAATCCACTCATAGACAAAGGATGTATACATACATGTATATACATCATGCTGAGACTTTTTAATGTTGCTTGTATGTATTTTTGCAGATGTCCATTGGGTATTGAATAACCAATTATAGGGCACATGCCTGGAAGAGATTAATTTACTTTCTCTCAATAGTCATAAGTTGCCTGGATTTTCTTTGTATAGGGTTGGTGGATGGGCCTATAAATTTTCTTTCATTCCTTTTTTCCCTTCTTGACATTGTATATAGCATCTTCTCCTACTATGAAAGCTAGTCCTCAGGGAGAAGGCTTTCAGGTCAGCACCATCTGGAAACTATTGAGTCCAGTGTTCAAAGAGTAGCATCTTCAGCAATAGGAACTTACCTTCAGTCTCAAGGGAGGAAGTAACCAAGAACAACAGCAATAGCCTATATTGTTTAGGGAGTATCTTGGACTACCATAACAAGAAATGAAAGTTTCTCATACCTGGTACTGAGGTTTTGTTAGTTAGACTATGGCTCTTGTGAGAAGCATTGTTAGCTCAAGTGGTACAACTTCATTTGATATATCTTAACACTTTTTCACGAATCCGTAGTGTAATCTGTTTTTCCTCCTTCTTTTTCCTCCTTTATTAATGTTTCATACAAGTCAACATTGTATATTGAACATATCAAACTGTTTTATTTCAAATAACATCTGTGTAATTAATACATTTCTGGTTCTATTGATATTGTTGCCATAAATTTCATAATTATTGGTTGTACACTAGGGGTAAAATACATTTTCTTGGAATTATTTTCATATTCAAACATACCAACACTCACGTGAATGGCTGCATTTTCTAAAATGTATATAGACAAAATTCAAAAGAACTATGTAATACTGAGTGAGCATAATATTTGATTCTGGCAGAAAAATAGAATTTTAAAATTCTTATAAGACAACATGCAGATTATTCTTTATCAGATATAAACTTCATGTGATTCATTTATAATATGTGAAGAGGTTAAAAACTTCTCCTGTCATTTTGTGTCATATTCAAGCATAACATCTGGGTCCAGATATTACTTTGGAAGAAAAAAGAATATCTCATTTCAAATTGGGATACATTATCCTTGACACTACCTTTTCTTGTCAAGTACTAATCTCTATGTTTCCTTTCTAAGTCATATTAACCATGAAGTTATTTATGAACTAAAGTGTCTGAAATATCAAAAAAGCATTATTTGCAAAAGGCTTTTCTAGTTAATGAAATGCATTTTTGATTTTTATTTTGGTACACAATTTTCGATAATAATCTTGTTTTACTTTAAAAAAGAAAATTTCCGATACGTCTAGTATTCTTTCTTTAAAACTTTATGTATGTCTCTTTTTTGTAATCCACACAAGAAATAATATACAATTTCATGCCTTAAATTAAGTTTTTCAGTGAGAATGATGTTCTATATATCCCAAGAATTGGCACAGAAGTGTAATAACATGAAAACTATGAACTGTTTTCTATACATTATTATTTCACAAGCATTTATTATCAAAGACTCAGTGAAAAACATCTGCATCACAACTGTGCAACATAATCACCATTGTTAGGATTCCTGCAATATTTACTCTGAAATTATCCTGTCCCTGCATATTAAATGTCATATTCAATGTACATAATATCAAGAGGGCAACCTAATATTCTTGTCTTGTCTATTGACATGTAGTCACTAGAAGACAGAAGTGTGCAAGCAGGTAAAGATCCAGAGATATTTGTTTATCTAACTCAGCAGTGAGTGGTAAAATTAGTGATCTCTCTCTCTCTCTCTCTCTCTCTCTCTCTCTCTCTATCTATCTCTCTGTATGTGTATCTATATTATTGGAATGTGTATAATAACTTATGTATTACTTTTCTATTGCTGTGACAAAACATTATCAAGAGAAATTACAGGGGGAGAGTTTATTGGGCTCATTGTTCCAGGTGGATAAGTGTCCACATGGAGAAGCAGAAATAACAGGTGACAGACATGGCATTTGAAGCAGAAACTGAGAACTCACATCTTAAACAACAGCACAAAGAAGAGAGAAAACTCAAAACAGAATGAGTAAGTTTTCAAAGCCCCTAGTGACACATCTCCTCCAATAAGACCACACATAAATTTTCCAAACAGTTTTACCAACAGAGCACAACGTATTCAAATTCCTGAGGGTATAAAGTATATTGTTCATTCAAACCATTACATTTCATGTCACTTAGTGTTTTTGTATGAATTTATGTACATCTGAATCTATGTATCTACACAGATTCAGTCTTTCTGTGCATAATATAAAGCTGAAAATATTGTTTTCTCTGGCCAAGGTATTAAACTTCCCCCATAGAAATTTTTCCATAGGGAAACAATTGGGAAGCATATTTCTCTTTTAAGGGAAGAAATACTAATATATCAACTCAAGGTCCAACTTATCAGGAACATTCTTGAAAATTAGGGAGAAGGCAAGATGAACAGTGAATGAATAAATGAATAATTAGAGTATAGCTAGAGAAGTGCTAGGCCTCATGATGTGTGAGCTTATCACAATTATTTAGCTAAATTTACAAAGTACCATTTATCCTCTCAATATCTATGTTACGTATCCTTATTGAAGCAAAAGGCCAAGACTTTTCACATTGCATAAACTTATATGAGAATGAGAAGTGTCAGAGGGTTGCCCTATAACTATCCCATATCAAAACCAGATACAATGCAGCCAAGAGTCAAAAAGAACAATAATATAATTTTTGGTTAATATACACAATGATGAAGTTCAATCTTTAGGAAAATATTTTGACAGAATCAGTGTTAGAATCTGAGCTCTATAATAGCTGTGTGATATTTTAGAAGTCAGTTCCCTACTGTCACATTAACTTAGTGGTCTTTGAAATGTAGACAATAACATTGAGCCAACTACCTCACAGAATTGTTCTAAAGATCAAACAAGATTATGTAGGTTTCAGGGCACTGCAACCTGCCAAGTGTTATATGAAAACAAGGAAGTATAACATTTAGCAATTCCTACTACAACAAGGACTGGAGTTGGTGATGTGGTGGTGGTTTTTATTCTTTTTATTTTTCTGAGTGAATGCAGAACCAGTGAGCCAGCCATTCATTGAAGCATACTCTTCCAGATGTGGATCCCTGTAAACAAATGATTTAACACAACATCTCTAATCATCTGTAGTCATTAAAAAAGATTAGAATTTCCCCTTTCTGATAATAATGTACTAGCCTTAGTCTGCAGATCAAATTTTAGTTTCAGTAATTGTCTTCCTCCCTACTATTCATTAATGGGGTTCAAAAGTTTAATTAGTTTTGTGCCAAATATTAAGTATTTAATGGAGGTGATCTAGCAAGACAAAATCTACATGTGCATCATTGGTGAATTGTTGGTAGATAGTTATTATGAAGAGTGGAAGAACTGACAATTTCTATTAATAGTCTTTTAATACATAAAAGTTAAATTTAAAAGTAAACATGTGGTACTATTATTATAAGCAGAAATTGATTGTACTTTACAATTTAGATGCTATTTTAAATAAATAAGTCTGAAATGGTCAAGGCAATGAATATTTACAAATATAATGAATGTTAATATACTGTCATTGGAATTAAAATGAATTGTTAGAAAGTGAATGCTGCTTTTTTTAGTAACTTAAGTGGAAAATTCTAATAGGTCCCTGCTATACTTTAACATGGAGACAGCATTTGCAGTTTTGAGTAGGCATATCATAGCAAAAATTTTTCTAATATATGCTATATTGATTCATTTATTGGAAGTTAATTCACATACTGTAAGTAAATAATACATAGCTATTTAGAAGTAGTGCTCTTATACTTTAATTTCTTTTTTTATCAATTTGATTTTAATTTTAAATAGCTTGTTTTACATGTCAATCCCAGTTTCCTATCCCTCCCCTCCTCCCGCACTCCCCTTCCCCCCACCCTCCCACCCTATTGCCAAATCCTTCCACATAGGAGATATCTAGAGTCTATCATTTTACTCTGGGTAGGGTCCAGGCACTCCCCTAAGAGTCCAGGCTGAGAGAGCATCCCTCTTTGTGCTATAGGCACACGATGCCTGTTTGTATTCCAGGGATAGACACTGATCCACAGCTCAGGGCCCCACAGGTTGCCCAGGTCTTCTCGCTGACACTCACATTTGGGGGGTCAGGATCAGTCCCATGCTGGCCTCCCCACTGTCGGTCTGGGGTTCAAGAGCTCTCCCCTGTTCAGATCAGCTGTCTCTGCTGGTTTTGCCAGCCCAATCTTTGCCAATTTGCTCATCACTCCTCTCTCTCTGTCACTGGGTTCCTTGGCTTCAGTTCAGTGATTAATTGTGTGTTTGCCTCTGCTTCCATCAGTCACAGGATGAAGGCTCCCGGATGGTTATAGACATCAAGTTCATTATCAGGAATGGGCATTAGAGGTGGTCTCTCCACTATTGCTTAGCTTGCCAATTGGTGTTATCCCTTTAGATCACTCGAGGTCACTCTGGTGCCTGATCTGTCTTCTATCCTATGATTCCCTCTTCCCCCTATTCTACCCCCACCCACTCAACTTCCTGTTCGCCCATGACCAACTCTCTTCCTCTTCACCCCCTCTCTTCTTCCCAGCTCCCACTCCCCCCCCAACCCCTCGCCATGTTCCCCATCCATTCAGAGGATCTTATACTTTAATTTCTGATGTACATTTTTTATTATTTCAGAAACATTTAATAAAGGTAAAGAGTAAGATTATAATAGCAAAAATGTGAAAATATTAAACATTGAGTGACAATATTAAATAAGATTAATACATCAAAGTTTCAGCAAATCTCTATTTGTTGGCCTCTAGGAAAGAACATTTCCCCGTAGGACAACTTAGAATTTTTTTTGAAGTCATCAAGCTGCACTAACATGCACAATCCACCACCCCTTCCTCATTCTAATGTGCTCCCTCCTGGATCAAGGACATTTTGTTCAATCAATCAGGGATATGTGTGTGAGGGGATAGGAGGGTTTAAGGGTGTGTAGGATCTTAGTCTATAGTACTTGCAGTGGGAATGGGACAACTTAGAATATTTTAAATGGTTTCACACCACACACAAATATATTGTGATATTTTACATAACACTGAAGACAGATTATGAGAAATGTGTTAGGCAAATTTAGCATTATGAGGACATTTTCTAGAATATTTAACTTGTTGGCAGATAGTAAATAATAGACCCTAAGACTATAGGATATTTCCTGTTGTATTAAGAATATTTTAGACTAAAATAAATCAATGACAAGTATTGGTACCTATAAACATGCAAACAAACAAAAGGTGAAAACACTACATAAAATGTAAGGCCTATCTATAGATAGCCTTTACCATAGCAGGAGCTTATAGAACTACATGTAGTTGTAGCTGACTGGGCGAGTGAATATGTAGTATGAAATCACCAGTTATTGCTATACACTGTTCTATACATTATAAACACAACAGTTAGGCATGAGTAAAGCTCTTTAAGAAATTTTATTTAGAGCTGTCCCTCTGGCATCATCAGGTAAACAGGCCAGCTTCCCGGCCTGTGTTCCAGAGCCTGCAGATCGCCTGGGAACTGCACAGAGCTCCCAATCCCAGCGGGAGCCAAGCACCCCAGACTCCAGATCTTCTCTCCCACCAACGATTCCAGGAAAGGCAAGGAGGCTGGGCACACAGGGAAGTAGCTGTCCCTCTGGCAGCATCAGGTAAACAGGCCAGCTTCCCGGCCTGTGTTCCAGAGCCTGCAGATCGCCTGGGAACTGCACAGAGCTCCCAATCCCGGCGGGAGCATCAGGTAAACAGGCCAGCTTCCCGGCCTGTGTTCCAGAGCCTGCAGATCGCCTGGGAACTGCACAGAGCTCCCAATCCCGGCGGGAGCCAAGCACCCCAGACTCCAGATCTTCTCTCCCACCAACGATTCCAGGAAAGGAGAGGAGGCCGGGAGTACAGGGAAGTAGCTGTCCCTCTGGCATCATCAGGTAAACAGGCCAGCTTCCCGGCCTGTGTTCCAGAGCCTGCAGATCGCCTGGGAACTGCACAGAGCTCCCAATCCCGGCGGGAGCATCAGGTAAACAGGCCAGCTTCCCGGCCTGTGTTCCAGAGCCTGCAGATCGCCTGGGAACTGCACAGAGCTCCCAATCCCGGTGGGAGCCAAGCACCCCAGACTCCAGATCTTCTCTCCCATCAAAGAGACCAGGAAACTACAGGAGCCAGGGAGACCAGGGGAGTAGCTGTTCCGGATCAGGTACAACAGGACCCAGCATAGGGTCCAGGGGACCAGGTAGGAGGCTAAGCGCCCCAGATTCCTGTTCTTCTTCTCTACCCACGGACCAGCATATGGACAAGGCATAGAAGAACCACCAGATTACTGGACTTACTAGCACCCACCAAAAGGGAACTCTGGTCCCCAGACCAGGAAGGGGCTCTTTCTGCACCCACTAAAAGAAGAGATGGGAAAGAGACAATACAAAAACACAGTCAGCAACAGAAAAACAAATATGACACCGCCAGATTCTAGAGACTCCACACCAGCAAGACCCCAATATTCCAACGCGAAGGAAGCAGAAGAGAACGACCTTAAAAGCACTTTCATGAAAATGATAGAGGCCCTAAAAGAGGATATTGGAAAATCCCTCAAAGAAATGGAAGAAAAAACAAACCAAAAAATGCAAGAAATGGAAGAAAAAACAAACCAAAAAATGCAAGAATTGGAAGAAAAAACAAACCAAAAAAGGCACGAAATGGAAGAAGAAATGAAGCAAAAAATGCAAGAAATGGAAGAAAAAGCAAAGCAAAAAATGCAGGAATTAGAAGAAGAAACATACCAAATAAGGCAGGAAATGGAAGAAGAAACAAAGCAAAAAATGCAAGAAATGGTAGAAAAAACAAAGCAAAAAATGAAAAAAATGGAGGAGGAAACACACCAAAAAAGGCAGGAAATGGAAGAAGAAACAAAGCACAAAATCCAAGAAATGGAACAAAAAGCAAACCAAAAAATGCAAGAAATGGAAGAAAGAACAAACCAAAAAATTCATAAAAGGCAACAAACGGACGAACAGATAAACAGAAAATTGCAAGAAGCAATGCAAACGCTGCAAGGGTTGAAAACTGAAATAGAGACACTAAAAAAAACACAATCTGAAGAAAGGCAGAAAATAGAAAAGCTGGACAAACAGTCAGGCACTACCAATACAAGCATTACCAACAGAATAGAAGAGATGGAAGAGAGAATCTCAAGTGTTGAAGATACATTAGGAGAAATGGATTTATCCACCAAAGAAAACCTTAAATCCAACAAATCCTTAACACAAAACATCCAGTAATTATGGGACACCATGAAAAGACCAAACCTAAGAATAATAGGTATAGAAGAAGGAGAAGAAATCCACCTCAAAGGGGCAGAAGGCATATTCAACAAAATCATAGAAGAAAACTTTCCCAACCTTAAGAAAGACATGCCAATGAAGGTACAAGAAGCCTACAGAACACCAAATAGAGTGGACCACAAAAAAAAAATTCCCTCGCCACATAATAATCAAGACCCCGAACATACAGAATAAAGAAAGAATATTAAGAGCAGCTAAGGAAACAGGTCAAGTAACATATAAAGGCAGACCTATCAGAATTACACCTGATTTCTCCATGGAAACTCTGAAAGCCAGAAGGTCCTGGATAGATATTCTACCTACACTAAGAGACCATGGATGCCAGCCCAGACTACTATACCCGGCAAAGCTCTCAATCACTATAGACGGAGAAAACAAGATATTCCATGACAAAACTAGATTCAACCAATATGTGTCCACTAACCCAGCCCTACAGAAAATTTTGGAAGGAAAACTCCAACCCAAGGAAGCTAACTACAACCAGAAAAACATAAGCATTAGAGAATCCCTCTCTACCAACAGCCAAAAGAACAAAGGGGCGAAATTCCACCCATAATTCCACCAACAACAACCATCGCAAATCGAAGAAGGATGAGCAATCAATGGTCATTAATATCCCTCAATATTAATGGCCTTAACTCACCCATAAAAAGACACAGACTAGCAGAATGGATTCGAAGACAGAACCCTTCCTTCTGCTGCATACAAGAAACACACCTCACCCTCAAAGACAGACATTACTTGAGAGGTAAAGGTTGGGAAAAAATTTTTCAATCAAATGGACCCAAGAAACAAGCAGGGGTAGCAATCCTAATATCTAACAAACTAGACTTTAAAATAAAATCAATCAAAAGAGATGAAGGAGGTCATTACATACTCATCACAGGTGAAACCCACCAAGGCGAAGTGTCTATCCTGAACATCTATGCCCCCAATACAAAGGCATCCACATTCGTTAAAGAAACATTATTAGAACTTAAATCTCATCTAAAGCCCCACACAGTTATAGTGGGAGATTTCAACACACCACTCTCACCACTAGACAAGAATACCAGACAGGAACTCAACAAAGAAGCAAAGGGTCTAATAGAAGTAATGACCCAACTGGGATTAACAGATATCTATAGAACATTTCATCCACATAAAAAAGAATATACCTTCTTCTCACCACCACATGGAACCTTCTCAAAAATCGACCACATACTTGGCAACATATCAAACCTCAGCAGCTACAAAAAAATTGGAATAACTCCATGCATCTTATCAGACCACCATGCCTTAAAATTAGAATTCAACAACAACACAAATTGCAGAAAACCTACAAACTCATGGAAATTGAATAATGCTCAACTGCACCATCCCTGGGTCAAAGAGGAAATAAAAAAAGAAATTAAAGACTTCCTCGAATTCAATGAGAATGAAGACACAACATACCCAAACCTATGGGACACTTTGAAAGCAGTGCTACGGGGGAAGTTCATAGCACTAAGTGCTCACATGAAGAAACAGGAAAACAGTTATACCAGAGAATTAATATCACAGCTAAAAGCTCTAGAACACAAAGAAGCACACTCCCCCAGGAGGAGTAGACGCCAGGAAATAATCAAATTGAGGGCTGAAATCAACAAAGTAGAAACCAGGAAAACAATACAAAGAATCAATGCAACGAAGAGTTGGTTCTTTGAGAAAATCAACAAGATAGACAAACCTTTGTCCAAACTTACCAAACAGCAGAGAGTGAACACGCAAATTAACAAAATCAGAAATGAAAAGGGGGACATAACAACAGACTCTGAGGAAATCCAGAGAATCATTAGGTCATACTTTGAAAACCTGTACTCCACAAAATTCGAAAATTTAAAGGAAATGGATGACTTCCTGGACAGCTATCATTTGCCAAAACTAAATCAAGAACAGATAAGCAATTTAAATAGACCTATAACCCCTATGGAAATAGAAGCTGTCATCAAAAGTCTCCCAACCAAAAAAAGTCCAGGTCCAGATGGCCTCAGTGCAGAATTCTACCACAAATTCAAAGAACAGCTTATACCAATTCTTCTCAAAGTGTTCCACACAATAGAAGCAGAAGGGTCTTTGCCAAACTCTTTCTATGAGGCTTCAATAACCTTGATCCCCAAGCCACACAAAGATACAACCAAGAAAGAGAACTTCAGACCAATATCCCTCATGAACATTGATGCAAAAATACTCAATAAAATACTGGCAAATCGGATCCAAGAACACATCAAAACAATCATTCACCACGATCAAGTAGGTTTCATCCCAGGGATGCAGGGATGGTTCAACATACGAAAATCCATCAACGTAATCCACCATATAAACAAGCTGAAAAACAAAAATCACATGATCATCTCACTAGATGCTGAAAAAGCCTTTGACAAAATCCAACACCCCTTCATGATAAAGGTCTTGGAGAGATCTGGGATAACAGGGACATACTTAAACATAATAAAAGCCATATACAGTAAACCAACAGCCAACATCAAACTAAATGGACAGAAACTCAACGCAATTCCTCTAAAATCAGGAACAAAACAAGGCTGTCCACTCTCTCCATACCTTTTCAACATGGTACTTGAAGTTCTAGCTATAGCCATACGACAACAAAGGGGGATCAAGGGGATACAAATTGGGAAGGAAGAAGTCAAACTTTCACTGTTTGCAGACGATATGATAGTTTATATCAGTGACCCAAAGAACTCTACCAGGGAACTCTTACAGCTGATTAACACCTTCAGCAAAGTGGCAGGTTACAAGATCAACTCAAGAAAGTCAGTATCCCTACTATATACAGATGATAAAAGGGCTGAAAGAGAAATCAGAGAAACATCACCCTTTACAATTGCCACAAACAACATAAAATACCTTGGGGTAACGCTAACCAAACAAGTGAAAGACCTGTATCGTAAGAACTTTGAATCTTTAAAGAAAGAAATTAAAGAAGCCCTCAGAAAATGGAAAGATCTCCCATGCTCTTGGATAGGTAGGATCAATGTAGTAAAAATGGCAATCCTGCCAAAAGCAATCTACAGATTCAATGCTATCCCCATTAAAATCCCAGCACAATTCTTCACAGACCTTGAAAGAACAATAATCAATTTTGTATGGAAAAACAAAAGACCCAGGATAGCCAAAACAACCCTGTTCAACAAGGCAACGTCCGGAGGCATCACTATCCCTGACCTCAAGCTCTATTATAGAGCTATAGTCCTGAAAACAGCTTGGTATTGGCACAAAAATAGACAGGCAGACCAATGGAATCGAATTGAAAATCCGGGTATTAACCCACACACGTACGAACATCTGATCTTTGACAAAGAAGCTAAAAATATACAATGGAATAAAGAAAGCCTCTTCAACAAATGGTGCTGGCATAATTGGAGACTGGCATGTAGAAAAATGCGGATCGATCCATGTTTATCGCCATGCACAAAACTTAAGTCCAAATGGATCAAAGACCTCAACATAAATCCAGCCACACTGAACCTCTTAGAAGAGAAAGTGGGTGGTACCCTTGAAAGAATTGGTACAGGAGACAGCTTCCTGAACATAACACCAGTAGCACAGACAGTGAGATCAACAATTAATAAATGGGACCTACTGAAACTGAGAAGCTTCTGTAAGGCAAAGGACACAGTCAGCAAGACAAAAAGGCAGCCCACAGAATGGGAAAAAATATTCACTAATCCCACATCTGACAGAGGGTTGATCTCCAAAATTTACAAAGAACTCAAGAAGCAAGTCTCCAAAACAGCAAAGGACCCAATTAAGAAGTGGGCTGCAGAACTAAATAGAGAGTTTTCAATAGAGGAGTCTAAAATGGCTGAGAGGCACTTGAGAAAGTGCTCAACATCCTTAGCCATCCGGGAAATGCAAATCAAAGCAACTCTGAGATACCATCTCACTCCTGTCAGAATGGCTAAAATCAAAAACACCAATGACAATTTATGCTGGAGAGGATGTGGTGAAAGGGGGACACTCCTCCATTGCTGGTGGGAGTGCCAACTGGTTCAGCCACTTTGGAAAGCAGTATGGAGATTCCTCAGAAAAATGGGAATAAACCTACCACAAGACCCAGCAACTGCACTCTTAGGCATATATCCAAAAGATGCCCATTCATATAACAAAGATGTCTGTTCCACTATGTTCATAGCAGCTTTATTTGTAATAGCCAGAACTTGGAAGCAACCTAGATGTCCCTCACCCGAAGAATGGATAGAGAAAATGTGGTACATCTACACAATGGAGTACTATTCAGCAGAAAAAATAATGGAATCATGAGATTCGCAGGCAAATGGATGACACTAGAAGAAACCATCCTGAGTGAGGTAACCCAGTCACAAAAAGAGAAACATGGCATGTACTCTCTCATATATGGATTTTAGACATAGATCTGGGGAGTGCCAGCCTACAATCCTATTGCCAGAGTGTCTGGGAAACAGAAACTTCATTTACTGGCTGGTTAAGTACTGAGCTGAACTCAAGAAAGCCAGTATCAGAGAGGGAGGACTGATGATCAAAGGGATTAAGACTGGGCTGGTTGAACCCCCAGAAACAGCTGACCAGACAAAGGTTAACTCTTGAATCCCAGGCATCAGCCTGGGAATCCAGCATGGGACTGATCAAGACCCCCTGAATCTGGGTGTCAGTGAGGAGGCCTAGGTAATCTATTGAGCCTTGGACAGCAGATCAGTACCCATCCCAAGTATACACACGGTCTCTGGACTCCCATAGAACAATGTGAGGTGCACTCTCACCCTGAACTCTTGGGGAAGGGTCTAGGCCCTGCCCTATATGAAATGACAGACTATGGACACCCCCATGGAGGGCCTCACCCTCCCTGGGGGAAAGAGGGGATAACGGGGGGGGGATGGGGGGATGGCACGGGAGGAGGGGAGGGAAAGGGAGAGGGACCTCGTACTGACTTGTGAAGCAACCTTGTTTCTTATCTAAATTTAAAATGGAAAATAAAAAAAATATTAATAAAAAAAAAGAAATTTTATTTATTAAATAATAAATTAATAAAAACTTAGGTCAAAAAATCAAAAAGCTGAAATTTTAGAAGTTTATAAAGTAAATATTACAGTTAAATTTTGTTCAAAACTAACACACACACACACACACACACACACACACACACACACACACACACACACTGATCTGAACCTACACATGATGAGGAATATAGCTATACATCAGTATCTTCTTCTGCTCATGTTTTTACATTGGAACTTCTTCCAGAAAGAAACATTATCATGTACTGTTATGACAAAAGCTCCTTGATCACTCCTAATGATCTGCCTGAAGCTTTTGTTGAATAGGTGCTACTGTCTTTAAAAAGATGTCAAAAATAAATTTCTTTCTTTCCTTTTCCATTACATATTTGTTTGTAAACTTGCCATGTGATGGGGGAAGTCCTTTGGTGTATATGTAAATAAAGTACTATTGACCAATAGGAAAGCAAGATAGGTGGGACTAGGAGTCAAGGATGATTCTGGGAAAGAGAGGCAGTGTCAGTCACAATGTAGGATGCAGGAGAAGCAACATGTGGACACTTGCTCTGTTAAGAGTAGATCACATGGAAATACTATTAACAGTTATGGGTTAAAATTTAAGTCAGACCTAGCCAGTAAGAAACCAAGCAAATGGCAAACAGCTTCTTAAGTAATATAGTGTATCATGTGTTATTTGGGGGCACAGACAGCTCAGCAGGGCCCAAGTGGCTGGCAGAAAGACTACATGATATAGCCGTATCAGAAATATGTTTTTCAATTAAAGAGACTGTTTCTGTGTTGAGACGTATGTTTGAAAACTTTATAGGGGTCTGGTTGAGATCTAAGAAACCTTCTGGTAACTAAATTTTCTACTGTTCTGTATATTATTCTAGAGTTCTCCTTTATTTCCTCCTGTCTTCATTTATTTATTTCCTCTCCAATTTCCAACCACTCCTTAATTCCTTAGGAAACCTAATCAGGAGATGCTTAATTGATTTCTCTTCCACAACCAGGCTAAACTTATTTACCATTTTACCGACATTATTGAATTCATATAACTCTCCTCCTTGGGAAATTCTTTTAACTCACTGAAAAATCTGAGAGTTTTCCCCCCAGATATCCTTCATGTATTCCTCAGTGATAGCATTCTAAAGGGTATTAAAGTAATAATTAATATTTAATTCTACACAAAATCACATCTCTGACTTTTCAATGTTTTCCTTTTCAATTGAATAAATAAATGGAAAAATATCCTCTTCCAGTAGGACACTTAAAGACTTATTTGCTCGACAGGTAATTCATACCTGTGTCCTGAACGCTTTAGAGGCTGAGGTAAAATGATAACAGCAAGTTCAAAGTCAGCTTGGGCTACATATTCTAACCCCATCTCAAAGAAAGAAGAAAACTATGATTCCTTGATCTATTGATTAGACAAAAAGTAAAGCTTGTAGAGTTTAAATGGAGAAAAACACTTTGATGTACAGATAAAGAATAATCAATCAAAAAGAAGGAAGTTGGAAACATTGTAAACAATTTGCAAAGCTGAAAAACTTGCTATTCTGCAGTGTACTTTTTCAGTTCATTGGTACAGCAATCAAAGAAGGCATCTTGGAAGAGACTCTCCATCCTCTTTGACTTTTTGTTGTGACTACACTATGTGCTTTCTGATGTCCTTGACCTCACTGAGGTTCTCTGTGTGTAGACCACACAGTGTTTCAAGCTTGAATTTGTAAAGTTTCCCATTCAAATTGGACAGTAATTTGGTCTTTAATGGATGAAAGTACTATGAAGTACTTGCTGATAAACTAGGAAGATTTACTGGGTGTTAATATACCCTGAAGATTAGTCCTAGGAAATAATTTTCACCTACGGTGTGTCCAATTTGTTAAAATTTTTGTCATATATTTATGTTAACAATTAAGAGAGTCACCATTCATTTTCACATTATGTATGATTAAAAACACAAAGCACAAATATAACCATTCATGACAGACATAGATTTTTAAACAGCTAAAATATTTTTGTCTCATTCAGAAGCAAACAAGTTGCCACAAAATACATACTCATTTTTTCTTATTCTTTTTCTTTCTTTTATTCATTCTTTCTTTCTTGTGTTCGATTAGATATTTTCCTTATGTTTTGCTTAGTCTTATTGTCTTAATCATAACAGAACTTTTAAAATCTTCCATCATTTTTGTTTACATTCTGAAGGTGGTATCTATGGTACAATGAGACATTCTTGACTGACAGTAAGAATGTCTCATTCCCATTATCAAACTACATTGATATATGTAGAGTCTGCTTTTGATCAAAACACCCTCATATGGCTCATGTATGTATATCAAATCCTCATATGGCTCATGTATGTATATCTATGTTTATCTTTAAATGAGTGATACATCTAAATGTTGCTATATAGTTTGTAGCTTATAGTTTCTTTTATTCTAGCAATAATGACACTGCAATTTTAATATGAATAAGTAGCTAATTAAATAAGGTAGGAAAGGATGCCTATTCTGTGTACTTTAATAGAATATTTTGAAAATTTTCAAGAAGTTGTATTTGTACATAAATAGAAAAAATATGTAAATTAAAAATATGCTGACCAAAATTTTAGCAGTGTTTCCTAATATCCATGGAAGCAAAGAGACACAGTTATATAAGAGAATACTATTAGAAGAAAGAATGTTGACATTTCTCAAGAGAAATAATTTTCCAAGCATCACTAAGTTTAAAGGATTTTCTTATGCAGTATTTCACTTAGAGAATCAGAGTAATCTAAAACAAATAACCCTAAAATTATGATGTCTGGAAAATAGGCATTAATTTCACATCGCAGTTACTCTAAGTACAATAGAAGTATAAATGTCATATCACATCACATCACATCATCAGCTTTCCTGGTGGTTAAACTTGTTTTCAGTTACAAAATATCAAAAGCCAAGAAGGATACACATGAAATCTATGATCTTTGAAATGCTTTGACTAAATGCTACATTTGGCAAAGGATACATTTCTAATGGTTTCAATAAATTAAATGTGACACTCTTAATGGTACTAAGAAAATCTAGGTAAAATGTACAATATACATGGAGCTACCAAATGGCAATTTAAAATACCATAAATGAAGTATGTCTGCACTTATATAAATGAGATGTCCTTAGAAAGAGCTATAACAGGCTGAAGTTCCCCTAAGACTTGCTTTGAGCATGTGTCCATTAAGCCAATGGCTTACAGGCAAGCTTCATGAAAAAGCTTTCAGTTTTTGCTATGTTCTCTTCCTCATCTCCAACTCACTTTGCAAATTGGCTCGATCCTTCAATGTCTTAAATGAATAGTTGCTGCTAAGAGTACCCATGGTCTCTGTTTTGCTAAATCAGTGAACACTTTTAATGTTACCATGCTTTCTTCATTTGGACAACAAGTAATTTTTAATGCTTAGACAGATGCTAATGTATTAACTTCATGGTTAGCAAAACAAACATGAAGTAAATAAATAATAATAAATATACTGAAAAGTACATATGCTGTAGAAGTGAGTAATAAAGGATATCACATAATCAAAATAATCAGTTTTTTATCAGTTCTCTGTGGCACTAATGTCTCCTTTTCTTCCCTTTTTTCTCACCAAATACTTTTCCCCTTGTTTTCTTGCAGAAAATACTTACTGTGCCTAAATGTTTTCCAAGGACAAACAAGGCTTTCATTTTGATTTATGTTTGCCATCCTGGCTTAATTACTAAGAAAATTCCATAAAAATTTTCAAAACTATCCAGATTTGTTCCGTAGATGATACTTATTCCTCTAAACATCTAAGTGACTTAGTTGTATGTGTAAATATATAATACTGACTTCACAAATTCTTTTCTCCTGTTTGACTCTCTTTGTGAGTCTATATGTTTAAATGCCTTCCCAATAAATCTAATTCTATCACTTTCTGGGATAAACGTGGCATTCAAACTTAAATTTTTCCTCTAGAGAAACCCTTATTTTCAATTGATCACTAAAATCTCTACTTTTGTTTCTAAATCTATATTAAAGAGGGCTGCTTAAGCCTATTCAGCCAGGGTGTCTCAAAAGAATTGTAGCAATATTTTCCTAAGATTGTTAGTATCATTCTCACTCATAGGTCAGTTCCTCTTCCACAAAATAGTCACTGTAATGTTTGTCATTATCTTTAAGTCACTATCTTATTGAAAACTTCGGTGGCTTCTCATTGAGTTAAGACAGAACAATTCAAGTACAATACATCACACTCCTGCCTTTACTTCTAGTAATCAACAAAGCTCATCAGGATAGTATGGACAACTGTTGTTTCTGTAAAGATTTTTCTCTAAACCTGCCAAGCTGCCTGAAATACTATAGATGAAGAGGTGTCTTTTGATATATTTTTGTGTTCTGAAAATATTTCAGATCTCTAATTCTGCAATATACTCTATATTGAACATTTGTAGCTTAAGGACCCTGAGGCTCACCCTTAATTTCTGCCCAATACAAATACTTGATTTTCAGCATACACAGCCAAGGAATTTCTACTGTGAGTTTTTTTTTGTCTTTTCAATAATTAGCATTATGTTAAGTACCTTTTGTTTAATATGTCAAGTCAGTTTTTTGTTTTAGTTTTCCAGGTGAGATTACCAGTGCTGATAGATTCCTGTGAAGTATGTTTAGGGATTTGAGTTATAGCATATTGACTATGATGAAGGAAGTGGCTAGTGCAGTAATAATAAAAGATCTACCATGATACTAAATAAGATATGTCCTGAAACTTGGGGAATATTGTTTAACATGACTTATCAGGGAACTGACCTGTGTTTCTTTCTGAGCTGGGTCCCAGTTAACTGAAAAGTAGATATTCATATTCACTTTACTAGTACTGAAATTAACTGGAACAATTTGTGTGTCATTGGCAGGGGGAGGAAAGACTAGGAGGGAAAAAAATATCGGAAAGAAAAATGAGAAAGATGGAAATTCTGACGAACTTGATTCTTGCTGTCATTGTAGATTCCTTTGAAGTCTAGTGCTTGAAGAAGAGATATTTGCAGTTTACATATACATTTTGTGAAAATTTGGTAATGTTTAGGGCAGAAATTTAAGGAAAATGGATGCAACAATACTTCTGCTTCCATTTCAATACTATGTGGACATTTAGATGTGCTCTAGCATCTTGAGGGCCAGAAACACCTATATGCAACAAATTCAACAAAGCAATAAGGTTTTTAAATTAATTATTGTCTTTGCACGTTTTTCCAAGTATACTAAGAAGCAACAGATATCAGTGAATAGAAAGAAGAAAAGATGAATAAAAATTGGTGTTCTGTGACAAATACAGTTAACTTTGTTTTTTATATGCAATGAGAAATGCTTTTGAATATTTTAAAGGAAAAGATCACAGACAACCAGTTTAAGCAATGGCACTCACTTTTTGGTTTGTGAAAAGTAAGCGTGTTCTATATTGGCTATTATTTAGTGTCAAAGTTTGTGGTACTTGGATGATGAATGCACAATTTAAATAATTAGCTAACTCATATATTTCTTCAATTAGACTTAAGGCATATGAAAGTGTTAAAGGGCAATATACTAAATTTAACAAAATTCTTTAGGGGTATGGAATGCTTAAATATTTCTACAACAAAATTTAAAGTTAGTGGATCGGACTGTCACACATTTAGAGCTCAAAGTGATTTCATGTTTCTTTGCAACACACTGAGAAAAGTTCACAACATACCTAGCGGCACCCAAGTTTCTTCTAAACTCCCATAGCAAGACTGTCACCACTTTAACTGTGAATATTCATTCTGTATCTTGAATAAGAAAAACACTTCCTATTCCTATGGACTACGAATATTTAACTTTTTACCAAATTAATGGCACAAGTTGATAACAGCAGCCTCTTTACAAACTATCTCACCATGGCAGGAACCTTGAATTTAGTACTAAAATTTCTGGAGAGAGTAACAGCATAATCAAAGATGCATAATGTAGGCCAGTATACATGAGACAAACATGCAGAAGCTAATAAATTCCATGGACTTGATGTCTGAAGTAAGAAAAACAGCCAACAACTCAGTGTTCAAAATGGCATGGCCAAAGAGATTTCAACATTACCAAATGCTGTTATACAAGTAGATGAATACATACATGTATTAAAACAGTGAGTGTGTGATTGCATTTCCGTGTGTTATTAATTTTACATGACCAATCTAGTGTAGAAGACTCAAGACATTCCTTACAATTTTAGAGGGTGAGAGCACTCCCAAGTACTGCAAAAAATTCATCATAAGTTTAATTCAAACTGATACTAGAAGATGTATCCAGCAGTGACTTGAAAATTTTCACAAAACCACACCAGGGCTCAAAGAAGTGATTACTAGCATCAACAATAGTTATACAGGATGAGAAGTAGGCATAAAAATGTTTCTACAGTGTTGGCAAGCCCAACATTTAAAAAAAGAAAGCTTCCCCTTGGTGAAAATTCTTGCCAGTGATGTGTGATTGTTCAGAGGATATTGGATTCCATTTCTCCTCTGGCTGTACCGAATACTGTCTTAGTGGATGGAACTTCAGTGTTATGTCAATCCTTAACTGAGGATAAGCTGCTGTCATAACTAGTGCCAAATCAGAGGAAAGGCATGCCATGCACTTTCCTTGCATGCCACTTTGATAGCAATTTTGAAATAATTAAGGCAAAATAATGAAAAGCATTAAAAAACAATTATTTAAAGCCATCCTGAGCTCATTACTTCAAAAATTCAGTGACAGCAACCATACTAGTCCCTACTGGCTTATTTAGAAGCAATGACATTTTTGTCAGCATCCTTTTTATTCCTTCCTTTAGTTTTAGCAATTATAACATATTTAAATCATTCTCTCTCCCTGCTGTTTCTCCATACACACCCTCCTATACACTCCCCTTGCTCTTTTTCAACTTCATGGTCTCTTTTTCATTAATTGTTCTTACACACATATATGTGTATATATGTGTCATTTAATCTTTTTTACTTATTGCATTTATGCAAAGTACAAGTAGAATAGCAAAATCCTTGTAATAATAGAAAGGTGTCTCAAGTAAGAGATCCTGGCACACAAGCTACTCTCCCACTATAAAAATTTAAATACAAGGCAAAAATGTATTCAACACTACAGTTTCAATGCACAAAAAATGAAATAACATCAATTACGGGTTTTAACGATGTTCTTGCCACATATGATGAATCATCTTGTTTGATAACTTGACCTTCTTGAGTCAACTAAAACATAAACTTCTGGACACTCCTATAAGGGATTTTCTTGTCAGATTATTTGAAGCAGAAAGATCCAGGTGACAGCCTCAATAAACAGACAGAAAAGAGGAAAGCTTTAATTTTCCCTGCTTGCCATCTCTCTCATTGGCAAGTTCATCTACCTTTCTGTTGAAAGATTTATTCAAAGTTATTTGTTGCAAATACCTTCTTCAAAATTTCAATGTTGACTGAATGTATGCTCTACAACGTGAGCACCAGAGCAGGATTTTGGAGATGTCCAGACTTGTGGTCTAAAAAACCTGCTGGATTTTTTTATCCCTGTGGTATGAACTACCAGAAGAACACCCTGTAAATCAATCCAATAATCCTTACATCTATAGAGATATGCTTCTAGGAATTGAAAGAATGAAAGTTGGAGAAACAAAGTACGAATGACAAAATGATTACATATGGAAAAAATGACATTTTAGTATTCATTTATATATGAATATGTATTGCATCAATTTACACATGGCTATTCATTCCATCAATTCTGTTCCTTTAGATAGTTCTAACTAAAACACCATACCTTTTCAATTCCAAGGACGTAAGTATATATAAATATTTTCTCCTTTGATAAATCTGAAGATAAAATAGTTAAGTAGCATGAGATATCACACAATTAGGCAACTAGAGTTGTACAGACATGCCATTATTTTATGGTAAAGATAATATTTTACTTTTCATTGGTTTCTCAGACTTCTTATGGTTGTTGAGTCAAGTAGTAGTAGCAAAGAACGTAGAATTTAGAAAAGATTATGATTGATCTTGTAGTTAAGAGTGATAGAGAGCTACATTGATTTCATACTGTAATTTAAGAGCCATTGAGCATTGGAGTGGATTTTTATAACTATCACTACTGGTAGTGGTAAGGAAAGAGTATGGAGGCATGATATTCCCTTCATGGAACTTGTAAACACAGGAGGAGAGTCAAATTTTTTTTACTTGAAAAAAATTTTTATTTATTCATTGAAAATTTCATACATGTGTATAATGGACCTCGAATATATTCACTCCCCATCTTCCTCTGCAAGAGGATTCTCTTATCACATCTCCTTCCTAACTTCATGTCCTCCTTTCATTTTTTTATATTTTATTTTCCAGTTTAAATTTAGATAAGAAACGAGGTTGCTTCACAAGTCAGTTCCAGGTCCCTCTCCCATTCCCTCCCCTCCTCCCGTGCCCTCCCCCTAACCCCTCCCTGTTATCCCCTCATTCCCCCAGGGAGGGTGAGGCCCTCCATGGGGGTGTCCATAGTCTGTCATTTCATATAGGGCAGGGCCTAGAGCCTTCCCCAAGAGTTCAGGGTGAGAGTGCACCTCACATTGTTCTATGGGAGTCCAAAGTCCGTGTGTATACTAAGAATGTGGTAGGATTCTGAATTGAATGTGTTTTTTATTTAAAAAGCAAGTAGTTCTTTATTTTTATTACATACCAATTTCCCCTCCCTCCCCTTCTCCTGCTCCCTGCTTCTGATCCTTCCCACCTCCACATCTACCAAAAAATGCAAGTAGTTCAAGCAGACATAAAATTCTAGGAAGAGAAATGAATACTTGAAAAATAAAATACAAAGGATCAAATGATTAAATAACTAAATCAAGAACAAGAGAGGCAGATAATACTCATTCTGTATACTGGGTGACTAAGAAAATACACAATTTATACAAAATAAATTTGGAAATCAATATGGTCTACTTAGAGGTGTAGTAACAATATCAAAATACAGTGTGAAGAATCATTGGCAGATTATGTTTACTTCACTAGGCCTTGGGCATGGATTCAATCTCAAGTATCCTTTCTCAAAATACAAAAGAAAATATGATGCTGTGAAATTTTAAGAATTATACTTAAATTTACTTTTTACTAAAATGAAACATCATGCATTTGCTGTAAGTCAAAGTCATGAATGATTGATATAAGTACTTTAAATTTTTTAAGAAATTTTCAGTGGGTATTAGAGGATTGAGAAAATAATTATGAAAAACACACCAACATAATATGTCCTGACACAGAGTAAAGCATTGTTAGAAACAGTAAGAGAGAAACAAAATGCATGTGAACATGTCTTGATTTAGACGGTGAAAAATCAAGAGGAGACTCTGTTTAACTCTACAGGTGTAACATGCATGCACATTGACAATATCTTACAGACTAGACATATTTAGAATGTATCAACACTTTAAGAGATGTGTAGAACATGGGAAAATAAGGAAACCAGAAGCTCTGCAAGCTGGCAGTACTAAGAAATGTTCTCACTCTTGTCAATGCTACTCAAGAGACTTGCCCTGTATCTAAATCAAGTTATCACTTTTGCTTGAAGGACACTGAAAGCAGTTTATTTCTTATTATGTTCAACCATCATTTGAGAGATTTTATTACCCTCCTTCCACTGAGAATTGTTACTACCATGTCTTACTTGATTTATTATATGGAACAAGTCTCGTTTTAAGCTTTGTCAATGCCTCAGTGAAGATGCCAGCCTTTGTCTTTGCTCTCATGAACTCTACTTGCAATGGAAATTGATAAAAATTTAAGTACTGTATGTGTTGTGCATTAAACTATAGAGATTGAGGACTGCTATTTTATAGGAAATGAGAACAAAAACTGTCCCAATATAGATTCTATACTCAGAAACCAGAGTAACACTAGGGCAAAAACTAAGCTAAGTCTTATAAGAGATCATATAGATACAGGCAATTGCTGGAGGAAAGAAAGGATGCAAGTAGCCCTGGTAGTTTTGATGAATAGTAAAATGACTGAAATGAAATAAAGACGAGTGTTGTGGGCACAATGCAAAGGAGACATGGTTGCATCATACCTTAGTAGGGCATGGTAAAGACTGGCTTTTGAAATGAGTGAAATGGAATGCAGCTGGAAGTATCTGCACAAAACAGAGACGTGATCAGATTTTAAGATTTTTATAATTTTTTCTGGGAATTTTAAGTCTGGTTCTCATGCCTGCTGCTTATAAGTTAAGTGCTTTAACTAGTGAGCAATCTTCCCAGTCCACTCCCACATTCTTATAAGATACACTTTATTGGGTTTTGTTTTTATTCCCATTTAGGTTTTTTCCTAGTCTTATTTTGGTATCGTTGTCCAAAATTATATATGATTAGAATGTAAAATATGAATTGGTATATATACACAGTGAAATGATTACCAAAATCAAGATAAATCACATGTCTACAATTTCATGTAGTATAAATTCATATTATATACATATATAAAATTCTCAAAGAAACACACACAAGCACACACTGAATAAAAATAATTTATTTTAAAATATAGTATTTTTAATCCATACACACATTATTTACCCAACCTTCACTGCCTACAACAACTCCTCCCAGGTCACAACTATCCCTCTAACTTCATGTCTGTAAATGAAGGTGCAGTTAAATCACTGAACTAGACCACACCATGGGTAGAAAGAAAAGTTTATTTGGGGAATCACACTTGGGGTGGGGGACAGAAAATAATCTTGAAGGAAAAACCTTGTCAGTTTTATGGAGACAGTGACAAGAGTATGGGTGCAGGACAGAAGAGCCAGTCTGTGAGTAAGTGCAGGATGATTGGTAGCTACACTAGCAGTATTTGAGGGCTGAAGGTGCACTGGAGAGACTCCTCCTCGGTGAATAAGATAGATATAAATCAAAGAACTCTCCTGACAACAGTCAACCACAGGCTTCAACATGCTCACAAATACACATGCACTGGCATACCTGTGTTCCTACATACATGTACACATATAAGAACATGTATGTACAAATGCATGTGTAAAAACCACATACTTTTATAAACACAAAAACGAAGAATTTAGGAAGATTAAAAGGGTAAACAATGCCTAAAATCCAACCCACAAAGACAGCTAACCAGATTTGGGGGAGCTCTTGAATCTCAGACTGATGCCTCAGAGGCCAACAGGGGACTGATCCAGCCTCCATGAATGTAGTGCCAGTGAGGAGGCCACAGAAGTCACTGGGGCCTTGGGGAGTAGATCAGTGTTTACCATGGTTTATGAATGATCTTTGGGAGCCCATTCCAAATAGAGGGATGCTCTCTCAGAGCCTAGACACATGGGGAAGGGCCTAGGTCCTTCCCTGGATGAAATGACAGACTTCAGATATTCCCCAAGGAGGGCCTCACCCTCCCTGAGAAATGAGGTGGGGATTGTGTGTGGCCTGGGGGACTGATGGAGGGCAAGGGAGGAGGAGTGGGAAAGGCTGCTGGGACTGACATGTGAAGCATTCATGTTTCTAATTTAAGTAAAAACATTACAAAAAAAACCTCTTTCATTTTTTGGAAGAGAAAAACATTCTGTGTTTTTCATTTTTTTATCTCATGATGAAGCAACATATGACAAAGAAATATAAAATTAAATAGCAAAAATCATTTACAGAAATATATTAAAAATTAGCAGAAAAACAAACATGACAGTCAGGTACAAAACTATATGTAACCAAAACAACCATTTGCATAAATAAAGTATAAGGAAAATTTTCAGTTGTGAAGGTTTATGTGCTATCATTATATCAAAGCATAAGAACATGACAGAAGTTCTAAAAATTGTATGTAGTATTATATACCAGGTAGTAATTAGGTGCACAATAATCATTTTTATATGGTTGAAAAATTAAAGATATATAAGCACACACTTATCATTGTATCTGACTATAAATAATATACACCCATTACACATGGTGTAAATTTTTATTATTAACAGTAATGTAATTTTATTTTACATTATGTAAGTATAATATTAATGGTTAAAATTCAATAAACATAAAAGTAATAATGGTATGCTGGCCTTTGAGTAGGAAAATCATACATATGCATATAGATATATAGTCATGTATATATAGTAAAATAATATGTATATGATTTTATATATAGTCATATATGTCTATATATATATCAAACAATAGAAAGCATCACTGATTTGAGGAATTTTTATTCAATTTTAATTCCATGTCTTCCAGATTTTCTAAAATCCACAAATATTGCATTTAGTCAGATAAATGCAGATATTAAAATTTAACAGGTATATCTGGAATTAAAATGTTTTTGAATATACTGTAAACATTCCGTTGTTTACACAAAAATTAAAATAGGAAATATCCCACATATGGATAGACAAAACTCTTTCTGAAGGAGATCATTAAAATATTCCTAACATCAATCAAGTACCTTCAATTAGGTTTAAGCATTTATTTTCATTTTATTCAGTTGCAGTAATCATCTGGAACTACACCTGACAAAGGTTGTCTGGTCATACACAAACTCTATGGGTTAGAATTCAGTGAAGACTTTTGCATGCCCATATTGATTGCAAGAGTGTTATAGTATGCCTCAGATCCTGGATTTGTAGAATTATGGAAATAATGCATTTTATAATCCATTGCAAAATGGATCATCTAAAAGAATTTTGTCATGGTAATATTGTGCAGTAAATATAAGGTAGATAATCCCTATAGTAACTAAAAATTAGGTATCAGTATCACCGCTTGGTTACATATTAGGTAAGGTACATTTCTAATGCTAACAGCTAGAGTGGTAAAGAAATGCTACATTTCTAATGCTAACAGCTAGAGTGGTAAGAAATAGACTATTATTTTAACTCATAGATATTTCAAGCCCTGACTAAAGGAGGCCAAGTGATAATAAAAACTTAACAAACTAAAATGTTATAAAATCTACAAATGGCAAAAAATACAATTTGGAAAGAAGACAAATGAGGGGAGATGATTATGGCTGATAGGCTTGAGTGTAGGAAGGAATAAATGAAAGATGATAAATACTGAGCAGATGTGAGGTGAATGAAGATGAACAGTATGCTGGACTCAGTGACAATCTGACATGAAACAAATGGGAAAATGAAAGCAGTTTGATGGATTGTTTGAAATATTCTGTCTCCAACGACACAAAACAAAAAAGGATGATGAAACAGCCTAACAACACTGGGTGAAAATAAATGGTTAATGAAATATGGTGCACAATGTCCTCAGCCTTTGTAAATAGAAACCCCTTAGCCTCATAATGCATTGCAAGAGAAGACTGGGAAATCATCCTCTCTGCTGTTTGGTACATTTAACTGCCAGAGCAGTTTAGCAAATTTCACTAGTTATTAAAGGCTGGCAGATCTTTCAGTGCCAAACATTTTTAGCTGAAGAGCATAGAAGAATAAAGTGTTCATTTCTGTTCATTTTGTGATTGGTTTTGAAAAAGAAGTTCCTGTGATTAGATCTCAAGCCAATGTCATGTTTGTTCTCTTGAGGCTCAGTGGAAAGTAATGATTACTGCATTGAACAATGATGAAATTATTGCCTCAGAATTTTACCAGTGGCATATGGGAAATAAATCATATTTTAAATACTACATCATTTCTAACCAAAAGCATGTCTTTGTAGCATCAAATGTTGCTCCATAAAAGTTTTATTCCCTCCATTAGTGGATTTTTTTCCAAATCCAACAAAAGAAGATATACCTGTTATAGCATACATTTTAAAATATTAATCAGAATGCATAGAGGAAGTTTGAGACTCAAAAACACAGAAAGTGGTATACATATACTCCATCTAAACTCCACAAATTGTTAGACACTGAAAAGATATGCCAAGTAAGAATGCTGGAAACTTGATATAGATTCCCCTCGCAGGTTGTCAAAGTACCTTGTTCTGAGGGAAGAACACATAACTGGCGACATCTTCATCATAGACAATAATATTGGTAGCACAGAACAACAAAAATCTCATACTTAAAGAACAATCAACTCATAGTCCTGAAAATAACTTGGTATTGGCACAAAAATAGACAGGTAGACCAATGGAATCAAATTGAAAACCCTGATTTTAACCCACACACCTATGAACACTTGATTTTTGACAAAAAAAGCTAAAATTATACAATGGAAAAAAGAAAGCATCTTCAACAAATGGTGCTGGCATAACTGGATATTGGCATGTAGAAGACTGCAGATAGATCCATGTCAATCACCATGCACAAAATTTAAGTCCAAATGGATCAAAGACATCAAAATAAATGCAGCCACACTGAACATCTTAGAAGAGAAAGTGGGTGGTACCCTTGAACGAATTGGAACAGGAGACAGCTTCCATAACATAATAACAGTAGCACAGACAGTGAGATCAACAATTAATAAATGGGACCTACTGAAACTGAGAAGCTTCTGCAAGGCAAAGGGCACAGTCAACAGGACAAAATGGCAGCCCACAGAATGGAAAAAGGTATTCACCAACCCCACATCTGACAGAGGGCTGGTCTCCAAAATTCACAAAGAACTCAAGAAACAAGTCTCCAAAACACCAAAGGACCCAATTAAAAAGTGGGCTGCAGAACTAAATAGAGAATTTTCAATAGAGGAGTCTAAAATGGCTGAGAGACAATTAAGAAAGTGCTCAAAATCCTTCGCCATTAGGGAAATACAAATCAATACAACTCTGAGATATCTTCTTATTCCAGTCAGAATGGTTATAATAAAAAACAGCAATGACAGCTTATGCTGGAGAGGATGTGGAGAAAGGGAACTCTCCTCCATTGCTGGTGGGAGTAAAAACTTGTATAGCTACTTTGGATTCAGTATGGAGATTCCTCAGGAAAATGGGACACAGTCTCCCACAAGGACCAGCAATTGTACTGTTAGGCATATACCCAAAGAATTCCCATTCATACAACAAGGATGTCTGTTCTGCTATGTTCACAGCAGAATAATTTGTAATAGCCAGATCCTGGAAGCAATCTAGATGCCCCACAACTGAAGAGTGGATAGAGAAAATGTGGAACATTTACACCGTGAAGAATTACTCAGGTAAAAACACTGGAATCTTGAAATTTGCAGGCAAATGGATGGCACTGGAAGAAACCATTCTGAGTGAGGTAACCCAGTCACAAAAAGACAAATATGATACATACTCACTCATATATGGATTTTAGACATGGATCAGGGGAGTGCCAACCTACAATCCGATTGCTAGTGAGTCTGGGAAACAGGGAGGTTCCCAAGAGAGATATGCAAGATACTCCAGAGTAGGCGACTGAAGAAAGATCCCATGAGCAGACTGGGAGCATGGGGGAGGGATCTGGGAAAAATAGAGGAGGAGAAGAGGAAAGAGGAAGATATGAGGGAACAGTATGTTTCAGTTGGGGAAAGAATGGAGGACACCAGAATGAGAGATTCTATAATAGAGGGAGTCATTATAGGTTTGAGTAGAGAGCTAACACTAGTGGGATTTCCAGAGATCTACAAGGATGACACCAACTGGCAAACTAAGCAATAGTGGAGGGACTATTTTAATTTCCCCTACCTGAATGCGGTTTCAGTAAGAAAGCCTCAGCAATCTCTGGGGCCTTGTAGCAGATCAGTGTTTACCAATGGAGTACAAATGAACTTTGGCAGCCCATTCCATATGCAGGGAACCTCACTCACCCTGTGCAAATGGGGGAGAGACTAGTCCCTGCCCCAGATGAAGGGACAGACTCTGGAGATCCCCCATGGAGGGCCTCACACTCCATGGGGAATGGTGTGGGGATTGGGTGAGGGCTTGGGGGACTGGTAGAGGGCTAAGGGGTGAAAATACAGCAGGTGTGCCTGTATTTTGATGGGGATTCCACTGAATCTTTAGATTGCTTTTGGCAAGATTGCCATTTTTACTATGTTTATCCTATCAATCCAAGAGCATGGGAGATATTTCCATTTTCTGGTATCTTCTTATATTTCTTTCTTTAGAGACTCAAAGTTCTAGCTGTACAGGTCTTTCACTTGTTTGGTTAGCATTATCCCCAGATATTTAATGTTGTTTGTGGCTATTGTAAAGGGTGATGTTTCTCTGATTTTTTTCTCAGCCCATTTATCATTTGCATATAAAAGGGCTACTGATTTTTTTTAGTTAACCTTGTATCCTGCCACTTTGCTGAAGGTGTTTATCAACTGTAGTGTTGCCTTGTAGAGTTTTCTTGGGTCACTTATGTAAACTATCATATCATCTGCAAGTAGTGAAAGCTTGACTTCTTCCTTGCCAATTTGTCTCCCCTTGAACTCTTCTTTATTTTTGGAGTTGATTTGCTAGTGTTTTATTGATTATTTTTGCATCAATTTTCATGAAGGGAATTGGTCTGTAATTCTCTTTCTCAGTTGTGTCATTGTATGGCTAGTGTAAAAAAGTAATTGTAGCTTCATTAAAAGAATTTGGCAGAGAATTTCTCATTCTATTGTATGGAACAGTTTGAGAAGTATTGGAATTAGCTCTTCTTTGAATTTCTGGTACAGTTCTGCACTGAAGCTATCTGGGCTTGGACTTTTATTGGTTGGGAGTCTTTTGATGACTCCTTCTATTTCATTATGGGTAATAGGTCTGTTTAGATTGTTTATCAGTTCTTAATTTCATTTTGACAAATGATATTTATCCAGAAAATTGTTCATTTCCTTTTGATTTTCTATTTTATGGAGTACAGGTTTTCAAAGTATGACCTAATGAGTATCGGCTTTCTTCAGTGTCTGTGGTTATGTCCCCCTTTTCATTTCTGATTTTGTTAATTGGCATGCTCTCTATCTGCCTTTTGGTTAGTTTGGATAAAAGGGTTTTTTTGTAGTGAAGATTTTTTTTTTATTTTTCAGTTTAAATTTAGATAAGAAACAAGGTTGCTTCACAAGTCAGTTCCAGGTCCCTCTCCCTTTCCCTCCCCTCCTCCCGTACCCTCCCTCCCCAACCCCCCATTATCCCCTCATTTCCCCAGGGAGGGTGAGGCCCTCCATGGGGGTGTCCATAGTCTGTCATTTCATATAGGACAGGGCCTAGACCCTTCCCCAAGGGTTCAGGGTGAGAGTGTACCTCACATTGTTGGATGGAGTCCAAAGTCCGTGTGTATACTCGGGATGGATACTGATCTGCTGACCAAGGCTCAATACATTACCTAGGCCTCCTCACTGACACCCACATTCAGGGGGTCGTGATCAGTCTCATGCTGGATTCCCAGGCTAATGCCTGGGATTCAAGAGTTAACCTTTGTCAGGTCAGCTGATTCTGGGGGTTAAACCAGCCCAGTCTAAATCCCTTTGGTCATCAGTCCTCCCACTCTGTTACTGGCATTCTTGAGTTCAGCTCAGTACTTAGCCATGGGAGTCTGTCTCTTCTTCCATCAGCCACTGAAAGAAGTTTCTGTTTCCCAGACACTCTGGTCATGGGACTGTAGGCTGGCACTCCCCAGATCTATGTCTAAAATCCATAAATGAGAGAGTACATGCCATGTTTCTTTTTGTGACTGCGTTACCTCATTCAGGATGGTTTCTTCTAGTGTCATCCATTTGCCTGCAATTCTCAGGATTCTATTTTTTTTTCTCCTGAATAGTACTTCATTGTGTAAATGTATCACATTTTCTCTATCCACTCTGGTTGAGGGACATCTAGGTTGCTTCCAAGTTCTGGCTATTACAAATAATGCTTCTATGAACATAGTGGAACAGACATCTTTGTTGTATGAATGGGCATCTTTTGGATATATGCCTAAGAGTGGAGTTGCTGGGTCTTGTGGTAGGTTTATTCCCATTTTTCTGAGGAATCTCCATACTGATTTCCAAAGTGGCTGAACCAGTTGACACTCAAAGTACCAACTCTTAGTTTCATTGTTTATTTGCAATGTTTTCCTGGTTTCTACTTTATTGATTTCAGCCCTTAATTTGATTATTTCCTGGCATCTACTCCTCATGTGTAAGTTTGCTTCTTTTTTTTCTAGAACTTTCAGTTGTGCTATTAATTCTCTAATGTGACCATTCTCCAGTTTCTTCATGTGGGCAATTAGTGCTATGAACTTTACTCTCAGCACTGCTTTCAAAGTGTCGCTTAAGTTTGGGTACATTGGGTCTTCATTCTCATTGAATTCCAGGAAGTCTTTAGTATTTTTCTTCTTCCTTGATCCAGGGATGGTGTAATTGTGCATTGTTCAATTTACGTGAGTTTTTAGGTTTTCTGTGATTTGTGTTGTTGTTGAATTCTAACTTTAAAGCACAGTGGTCTGATAAGATGTGGGGATTTCTTCCAATTTTTTTGTGAAGTTTTGCTATGTTTCTAATTATGTGGTCGATTTTAGAGAAGGTTCCGTGTGGCGCTGAGAAGCATGTATATTCTTTTGTGTTTGGATGGAATGTTCTGTAGATGTCTGCTAAATCTAATTGGGCCATAACTTCTTTTAGCTTTTTTCTTTCTTTGTTAAGTTTCTATCTGGAGGTACTGTCTAGTGGTGGAGCAGAGCGTTGAAGTCTCCTACTACTAGTGTGGGAGATTTTATGTGCAATTTGAGCTTTAGTAATATTTCTTTCACAAATGTGGATACCTTTGTATTTGGGGCATCGATGTTCAGAGTTGAGACTTCTTCCTGATGGATTTTTCATGTGATGAATATGAAATGATCTACTTCATCTCTTTTGCTTAATTTTAGTTTGATGTTTAATTTGTTTGATACTAGGGTAGCTACACCATCTTGTTTCTTGGGTACATTTGATTGGAAAATCTTATTCCAATCCTTTACTCTGGGATAATGTCTGTCTTTGAAGTTGAGGCGTGTTTCTTGTATGCAGCAGAAGAATGGATTCAGTCTTTGTATTCATTCATTCATAGTCTGTGTCTATTTATAGGCAAATTAATACCATTTATATTGAGGGAGATTAAGGACCACTGAATATTAATTCTTTGTTTTAGATTTGGTTTGTTGGTGTTATTATCTATTGCCTATGTTTTTGTGAGCATAGTTACCTTTCTCAGTTTCAAGTTTTCCTTCCAGCACTTTCTGTAAGGCAATATGTATTTTTTAAATATGGTTTTGTGGTAAAATATTTTGTTTTCTTCTTCTATAATGATTGAAAGCTTTTCTGGGTATAGTAGTCTGGACTCACATCTGTGGTCTCTTAGTATTTGTGGAACATCTGTCCAGGACCTTCTGTCTTTCAGAGTTTCCATGGAGAAGTGATGTGTGATTCTGATAGGTTTGCTTTCATACGTTACTTGGACATTTTCCTTTGCTGCTCTTAATATTCTTTCTTTATTCTTTATGTTTGCAGTATTCATTATTATGTGGCAAGGGGACTTTTTGTGATCCAGTCTATTTGTTGTTCTGTAGGCCTCTTGTTCTTTCACTGGCTTGTCTTTCTTTAGGTTGGGAAGGTTTTCTTCTGTGATTTTGTTGAATATGTTTTCTTTGCCTTCGTGTTGGGTTTTTTCCCCTTCTTCTATCCTTATTATTCTTATGTTTGGCATTTTCACAGTGTCCCACATGTCCTGAATATTTTGTGTTAGGGATTTTTTGGACTTAAGATTTTCTTTGAGGCCAGGTGGTGGTGGCGCACACCTTTAATCCCAGCACTCGGGAGGCAGAGGCAGGCGAATCTCTGTGAGTTCGAGGCCAGGCTGGACCGACAGCCTCCAAAACAATACAGAGAAACCCTGTCTCGTAAAAAAAGATTTTCTTTGGTCGATGAATCTATTTCTCCTAGTGAATCTTCATCGACTGAAATTCTATCTTCCAACTGTTGTATTCTGCCAATTATGCTTGCATCTGTAGTTCCTGATCATTTACTCAACTTTTCTAATTCCAGCATTCCTTCAGACTGTTTTTTATTGTCTGTGTTTCATCTTTTCAACCTTGTGCTGTTTGAATTGTTTCTTGCAATTTTTGGTTTTTCTTTTCTTCCATTTCTTTAAAGAATTTTCTCAGTTCCTCTTTTAGGGTCTCTATCATCTTAATGAAGCTGTTTTTATGGTTGTTCTCTTCTGCTTCATCTGTGTTGGAATGTTCAGGTTTTGCTGGTGTACACTCCCCAGACTCTGATTGTGTCATATTGGTTTTTATATTATTGAATCTATTCTAATATTTTCATCTTCCCATCCCTTCTTCCAGTGGGCACAAGTGGGGTCTTGACCTTTCCTGGTGGGTGTTGGTTCAAGGTTCTCTTCTTGTGGATACCAGCATGACCATTACTCTGATGGGGCTCAAGGTGGGTGCATATATGTCTGAGGCACTCCCTCTCCTCTTCTCTGAGTGGGGGCAGGAGTAGACAGGCACTCTTAGCAGGCTCCACGCAGCATTCTTGCTTTGTCCTCTAGGGGTGAGTGGACCTGGCTGTAGTGCCCAGACCAGGAGATCCCAGAAAGGGCTAGAAGAAAGAAGTTGGCCCTAGGTGGGGGCCGCAGTTCACCTCTGCCCTTTGCCCTGGGTGGTGGCAGGAGTATTTGATAGTATTTCTATAATTGTTAGGGAAAGATTTGTCAAAGTTTCTAATGTAGCAGAACCTTTTTAGAATGTATAATCAAGTGGAAAGATTTATAAATTCTTTATTATTATATTTGTTTAGCTTCTAGAAGAGAGAAAAATAATTCTGTTACCTCTTTATTATTTGACTAATGTGAAGTTTCTATCACTAAATCTAACAAAATAAGAATTTTATTTTAGATGTATGATATAATCACACTAAAGTATATGTAAAAATAATAACTAAAGTGTAACAGGCATAGAAAGTGCAAAATGTACAACCACTGGATAATATTAGAAATCAATATTTAAATAGCAATAATACACTGTCTAATAAATAAAAAATATGAAACCAAATCATAAGCACTATCTCTTTAAGATTAAATGTCTTAAGTATAATAAAACTTTAAGAGCATTAATCTCTAAATATTAGAATTTGGTAGAAAAGTGAGAACATATGAAATCAGTATGTGAATACCAATATTTTACATGATGCCAATGAATTAAAATACTTTAGACTAGGGGATAATGTTAGTGATTGAGTCCCTGGTTCTTACAGCCTCCTGTGGTAACATGGCCACAGATTTTATCACAGACCCCAAGTGCAGCAGGACGACAGACTCAGACATAGCCCTCAGCAGTAGCTGAGCATTTATGGGGGGAATGGATGGGATTGTGTTGGGAGGAGGTGTGGCGAGTGGGAAGAAGGGAGGGAGGGGTTACTGTGGTTGGAATTAAAATGAATAAAGGTTTCAAAAATTTTTTAAAAAAGATTGAAAACAAAGAACCATGCAGGATGAATCCCGGAAGGCCAGGCTTATCAGGCTATGCCCTTCCCTGACACTCAGAAAATTGAACCTGCCCTTTGCTGGACACTGCAGCAAAAGAGTTGACCCAGATCCTCATGATGGAGCTGGCCCCAATGATCCAGCACAGGAGAGCTGGCCCCTGTGCTCTGTGTTGGGGAAGTCCTGTATATATGTCAATAAAGCACTGCTGGCCAATAGGGAATCAAGATAGGTGGGACTAGGAGTCCAGGAGGACTCTGGGAAGGAGAAACACAGAGAGTCAACATGTAACACCATGGGGTAGGAAGCCTGGAACTATTCTCCGGTAAGAGAAATACTTAGATTAACAATTATGGGATAATTACTTAAGTCAGAGCTAGCCAGTAAGAAACAAGCAAAGCCAACAGCTTCATAATTAATATAGCCTCCTGTGTGTTTATTTGGGACTGATGCGGCTCTAGAACCAGGCTGGTGGGAAGGCTTCTCTCAAGGAAAAGGTTTCCCTTTACAGCTCTGGATAGATGCTCCCACCCCATACCATGCATACGGGAGAGCTAGCACAGAGGGCACAGGTATAGGAAAGCTGGTTCCACCTCTTATCTGAAGGGTTTGGGCCTAGGGGCCAGGTCTGACCAGCCCAAATACCAGGCTCAAATCCTGGACCTTGAGTTCCCCCATTCTAACATTTACCCAATCTATGACTTACTGGAGCACATGAAGGGAGTGGTCCTGTGGAATGATACCCATGACTTGCGGTGGCTGCAGTATATCTGAGTGGAGATCTAGAGATGGTTCAGTGAGATAGTCTACCAGAAACCAGAGGCCCTGAGTAAATGCCAGGAAATAATCAAATTGAGGGGTGAAATCAATAAAGTCGAAACAAAGAAAACAATTCAAAGAATCAATGTATCAAAGAGCTGATTTTTCAAGAAAATCAATAAGATAGACAAACCTCTATCCAAACTAAATAAAAGGCAGAGAGAGAACATGCAATCAACAAAATTAGGAATGAAAAGGGGGGCATAACAATGGACACTGAGGAAATACAGAGAATTTTCAGGTCATACTTTGAAAACCTGTACTCCAAAACATTCAAAAATTTAAAGGAAATGGACAATTATCTGGGTAAATATCACTTACCAAAATTAAATCAAGAAGAGATAAGTAATCTAAACAGACCTATAACCTCTAATGAAATAGAAGCAGTCATCAAAAGTCTCCCAAACAAAAAAAGCTCAAGCACAGATGGCTTCAGTGCAGAATTCTACCAGAAATTTGAAGATGAGCTAATTCCATTACTCCTCAAAGTTTTCCACCCAATAGAAGCAGGAGGTTTATTGTAACTCAGAGAAGGGGAACAGAACAGAATCTTCTGAGGAGACTGGGAACATGGGGGTAGAGGGGTGAGGAACCTGGGAAAAATAGAGGGGATGAAGAGGTGGGGAGAGGAGGACATGGGGGAGCAAGAAAGTTGAGCTGGGGGAAGAATAGAAGAGAGAAGGATAAGAGATCCCATAATAGAAGGAGCCATTATAGGTTTGAAGAGAGCTCTGGCACTAGTGAGATGGAGATCTGGCACTAGTGAGATGTCCAGATTCCTACAAGGATGACACCAACTGGAAATCTAACCAATAGTACAGAGGCTACATTAAATAACATAACATGATTGACAACTTCCTTGTGTGCCATCCTAGAGCCTTCATCCAGGGGCTGAAGGAAGCAGAGGCGGACACCGACAGCTAAACACCGAACTGCACTCCTGGGACCCAGTTGCAGAGACAGAGTTGTGATGAGCAAAGGGGTTAAGACTTAGAGGGTGAAACCCACAGAAACAAGTGACCTGAACAAGGAGGAGCTCATAGACCCCAGACTGATGACTGCGAAGCCAGCAGGGGACTAACTGATCCACATCCCCTAAAAGTCAGTGTCAGTGAGGAGGCCACAGCATTCTTTGGGGCCTCGGGCAATAGATCAGCATTTAATCCTGTCATCCAGAGGGACTTTGGGAGCCCATTCCACATGGAGGGTTACTGTCTCCACCTGGACACATGGGAGAGGGCCTAGGCCCTGCCCTGGATCATAAGACAGACTTTCAAGATCCTGCATCAAGGGCCTAACCCTCCTTAGAGAGTAGAGTGGGGACTGGGGAAGGGGTTAGGGGAGGGTTGTAGAGGGGCTAGAAAGGAAGGGAAGCAGAGGGAGCTGGGATTGACATGTGAAGCAAACTTGTTTCTAATTTAAATTAAATTTTTAAAAAGTGGAAAAAAGATAAAAATAAGCTGAAGTTTACTCACACACAAGCACACACACACACACACACACACACACACGATTCAAGAAAGCAATAAGTATTCTCAACCAAATGATTTAGAGTCCACACTTAAATACCACTCTCCTTTAAAACTGAAGGGTATTTAGTACTGTAAACATAGCACATCTATAGAAAACACGCTTAGCAAAGAAGAGATTCTGAGTTCAAATCCTAACACACACACACACACACACACACAGAGAGAGAGAGAGAGAGAGAGAGAGAGAGACAGACAGACAGAGACAAAGACAGAGACAGAGAGACAGAGAATATAAAACAAGGAAAAAAGAAAAGATCAAGGTCAGAAGAGAAAAAAGTGGAAAAACAAAAATAAAGAAAGAAAATGATGTGTAAGATTAATAAGTAGGGATATAATGGCTCCTTTAGTTATTAAATCCCTTAGCTATTTTGAGTCTGGCTTTATCATGGTCTCTTGTATTTTGGTTAAGTTTTACTCTGATTAAGGAGTTTCTTTTGTGTTTACATTTTCTAAACCTAATTATCCCAAAGTAATTCCTATTGAAAAAGATATTTGTAGTTGTATACATTCACTTCAAAAAGTCATACTTTGGATTGACATATTTGGGTGTCATGTAAATACAAAATTTAACTTTAAATTGGTTCATAAATGTATACCATATTATGTTATGTGCTTGCATTAGGAAAATTTTAAACAATATTTACTAAGTATTGCAATTATATAGCTTATGGGTTGTATGTTTATTTCCTTTAAATGGTTAAGCTAATATAATGCTAAAATATTTACTTGTTTAATATAATAGTATGTGAAACAGCACTGTAACGATTTGCATAAATCAACCACCAAAATGTTAAGTAATAACTCTGTAAAATAATTAAAATAAAATTGGACTGAAATGTATATTCTAATATGTATCTTGATTTATTATGCACATTGAAAATAAAAGGAACAATGGCACTGCATGCAGCCCTTGTCTTGGATTAGTTTTTACTTAAGAAATTGAGTATTCATTAGAGAAAAATGAAAATGAAACATGATATAAAGGTGAAACAATAATTAAATACAAACATATGAGAAGTGTAATTCAGTGGTTTAGCTCAGTGATAGTGGACTTGTCTAGTTTATTCAAGGATGAATCCTATCCTTCTTTGATAGAAAGGGAGAGAAAGAGGGATGGGAGGGAGTAGTGGGAGAGGGGAAAACAGAAGGAAGAAGGAAGGATGGGCATCATTTCAGATGTTTCAATGATCCATAGAAAACAACTGTGTAATGAATTATGATGGGATTGGTATTACATTAAAAAAGAACAAGTTATCTGATTAGAAGTCATCCTCCTTCTTTTACTATTACCACATGGTTGTCTGATCTTTAACAACTCTTATGCTTTTTTCTCTTATTTACAATTGACTTGAATAAACTAAGGGTAATAGTTATTATTATTGGTATAGAAGTCATTTCAAAAGTATATTGATGGATAATGTTCCTCTATATGCTGTATATATAGGTTTCTCTTGTTGGTTGATGAATAAAAGTGCTTTTGGCAATTAGACAGGAAGTAATTTTCCAGGCACAAAGTATAGACGGGGTTACCAGACTAGGAGAATGATTTTAACAGGAACACAGAGGATGAGTTGTGAGATAGTCACCATATAGCTACCCGAAAGATGGGACATCCAGGCATTTTCCAGTAATTCAGAAGCAAGTGGAGGTATATAGATTAATAGAAATTGGTTTATAATTAAATAAGGAACCTGAGCCATATGCCAAACAGTTTATAATTAATATAAGCTTCTGTGCGTTTATTTGGGACTAAATGGCTGCAGGACTGGGTGAGACAGAAACTTCTATTTACAGTATATACTTTGCTTGTGGCTATTAAAACACACTAAAGGAAAATTACAAAATACACTTTTTGGAGAGTGCCATTTGTTAATATGTAGAAGGAAAGTTATGAGTTGGAAAAGCAGTTACTTAAGCTAAGCTATAGAGTATTACTGATTCATGAAGTAAAATTCATCACTAAACTTTTTTTCCTAATTGGGCCAAATTAATTTTGGACATTGATTGTAATAAAAATCTTTATGATATCTCTAGGTTTCGTCTTCCCTCAAAAAACAGCACTGCAACATTGCAAAATGACTCTAAAAAGAGTTTTGACATTATTACTTTAAATGAACTGCGGATCGCTTAATTAGGGCAAACAAAAAAAAGTCCTGCAAACTCTCACTTCACAGTAGATCTCAGGTCAGATCTATTAATTTGCAGTAGATTTTTTTCTATTTAAAAGTTAAAATGAGAAAAGAAAAATGTAAAACCTAGTCTGATCAGAATCTTTCTCTATTCATGAAATGAGCTTGGTTCTAGTCTTTATTAAATTTCTTGTCATTTGATGAATTAAATATAATTATAATGAACTCACTTGGGTTTTGATTATAATCTGTGGGCTTTTCTTCCAATTATATAGCTTCTTATTAACTCTCACATGTAAATGTGTAACCTTTTTCAAAAAGACTAGAGTCACATCTCAGTGACAACTTTGCAGAATTTATTATCTTAAAACATCTTGAAGATTGATAAAGACCCTCATTAAATCTGAACATATTGCTCAGAGCCAGGTAATTGGCCACTATTATGATTCATTTTCAAAAGTTGCCAGTTCCATATCAAAAGTCATTTCTAGACACTCAGGGGGGTGATATAAGACCTCTTCACTTTATTCTTGTTCTAATGCTACTTTTGGTCAATTGAAAGCCTATATCAATTTCCCTTTTGCCAGGGGCTCCTTCCTGGCTATATAATGTGGGAAATCTGTCATAAAACATATTCCAAGAGCTTGAATCCAACATATTACCAGCTCTTTGTTAACACCAGGTCTCATAACACATGAAAACATTTATTTCCTAGGTGTCTAGAGGGCTTTAAGAAGAAAACCAATATCCAGTCTTAAATATTGTATTTTCAGGGGTGGACAGTAATTTGTTTCATTAATTTTGCTTTTGTCCTATTATTTTAGATCCTTGTATAGTTTACTTTTAGTCTGCAAATGTATTCTACAGTCTCATCTTCAGGAATCTCATATGATGCATTTGTTTTATTCTTTACAAGCATATTTAAATAAATGCAGACCCATTAAAAGTTAAACTTTCTTTACCTGTTTGAATTTATCCTTTCATATCACAATAATATGTCAGCTTAAAATCTCAACATACTGCAAAAAGCAGACCAAATTTTAAACATGTAGAAAATGTGATAATATTTTTATAAGTCTAAGTAATTATACAAAAATTTCTGAAAGACTCATAAGATAGAGTATCTACATGCCATGAACAACTTAAATAAGACCATCACACATTATTTAAGATGTTTTCATAGAGTGGCAGCATGTAAAGATATTTCATAGAAAATTTTTCATATCTAAGAAACATTGCAGTTGCTTCTTGGAGAAAGAGTAAAACTTTCTCATCCAGAAGCAGGGTAAGGGAATACAGAAAAAATAAAACATATTACTTAAAGACTTGAGTAAGAGGAAGATCTTGACATATCTACTGAATGAGAAGTCAACTATTTGGAGACACATGAAGGTTCAAAAGAAATCACATATCCTGAAATGAGAATGTTGATGTTCCAATAAGAAGAAATAATACAAAAAAATAGCATAAACATAAGAACAAGTGAAGGTGGATTTCAGGATTCATAGAGTTAAATAAGAGTGAGGAAGGCCTCTGTCTCAGGCTAAAAACCCAGCTTTAAAGTTACTAGTTGATAACAAAGGGAACCATTGGAGGAATTATATTAAATTGTCTGTTGGTTGTATGAATAATAAATAAGAAGGACAAGGAATAAGTGAAAGACTACACATAAGATTTATATTTACAGCAATCTTAGTCTTGCTCTATGGTTTGAACATTACTTCTAATATTATAATTAGTGTTTTCATAAGGGGAGTTAGTAATTATTAGGCATGACTATCAAAAAATTAAAATACCATTCATTTGCTGTAAATGTAAATGTAAACAACAGATAAGTTGGATGGATAGGAAAAACAAAGATGTTATATAGTGCTTTAGCTTGCATGTACTGTCTAATATTTGAAATATTAGATCCTCTGAATGTGGAGATTAATGAAGGATATTTTGGTAATGTGGAAAAGCCTTCATGAACAGATGAATTATTTATTTCTTTGATAATTAGTTGTTTCGCTACTCTGCAACACATTGTCTTCCTTCTGCACATGCCCACTTGACAAGATCCTTTATTCTATAAATTAAAACATCGCAAAAATCAAACTAGATGCATACACTTGACTTTAGCCTTCCTGAACACCAAAATCTGAAATAAAAAATTACTATGTATTATAAATTATTATTCTTAGCAAATGGCCTGGAAATAAACACATAATATTATTTGATAGCTACAATGTGACACATCTATGTTAAGTAATCAAAGATTAATATTGAAAATATATTAAAATATTTAAGCTAATATTAGCACAGGTTATTGCTTTTAAACTACTATTAAAATTAATGCTCATATTATTGTCAGTAGATTCTATTTTATGCATGCAGCATGACTTTTAATAATATTAAGATGGTTTCAGATGAAATGGCAATATACTAGGAATTATCAATCATCCTTTTGGTAACATTTGGTTTATATTGTACTTATGAAGGTCCTGAAATTTTACATCTCTCAACTAGAAACTGTTATCTTCAAGACTGCTAGTGTATGATTGATAAAACAATTCCTACACAAGTTGAAAGTTTGTCAGAGGCTTTCCTGCTAGGCCATTCTCCTGCACAGGAGGCAGCGATGGCACCCAGTAGCAATGGCACAATCCTGAAGCCCCACTTCCACAAGTATTGGCAGTGGCAAGTGGACATTTTCTTCAATCAGCAGACTCACAAGATTCGTAGACACAAGGCCCAGCAGGCAAAAGCGCACTGCATTGCCCCTTGCCCCAATTCCGGTCTTATCAGGCCTATAGTGAGGTACATTACAGTGAGATACCACACCAAGGTCCAAGCTGGCAGGAACTTCAGCCTGGAAGAACTCAGAGTGGCTGGTATCCATAAGAAAGTGGCTCACACCATCTGCATCTCTGTGGACTCAAGGAGGTGAAACAAATCCACTGAATCACTATAGGCCAATGTGCAGCGCCTGAAGGAGTACAACTCAAAGCTCATACTTCTCCCCAGGAAGCCGTCTGCTCCAAAGAAGGGAGATAGTTCTGCTAAAAAACTTAAACTCGCCACCCAGCCAAAGGGACTTGTGATGCCCATCAGAAATGTCTACATAAATGAGAAAGCCAGAGTTATCACAAAAGAAGAGAACAAATTCAAGGCTTTTGCCAGTCTTCACATGGCTTGAGCAATGCTGGCTCTTTTGGCATCCGAGCAAAAGGGGCAAAGGAAGCTGCGGAGCAAGATTTTACAAAGAAAAACTGATGTGCTGTTGGAGTACTGCAATAAAATTTTCCATAAAGCCAAAACGGAGAAAGTTAGGTTATGCATCTTCTAGCTTTTGCCTTACTGTCAAACTAGATAACCACATAGATAAATTCCCATCATACAAACTAAATACACTTGCCAATGGATGAATACATTCATTTATGCATTTACTATAAAATGATCTGTCCTTAGAAAAATCAGAGATGGCTGAGACTAAAGATATACCACAGTGTTAAATTCCAGGGCTATTTTTTATCGGCCCTGATTTCATGTCCCAGTACTCACATCAAGCAGCTCTCAAACCATTTATAACTTCACATCCAGGAAGATCTGTCACATGTGACCACCACTGGTACCTACTTTCGTGTACAAATACCCTCCTCAAGCCATACACAAAAAACTAATTTAAAAATAAATCTTAAGAATGATTTTAAGGGATATATAACCTGTGTTAAGTTGGGCATTCACTCATCTACACAACCACCCTGTCCCCTCAAATCACAAAAAGATTTTTTCATTTTTAACAAACTAAGTGAACTTAGAGGATATTGTGGTATATGAAATAAGTCAGACAAAAGACAAATAACTAATGATTTCCTTTATATGTGTTCTATAGGTCTATTGTACAAATTTCAGACATCATTGCAGAAGTTTGTGTAGTGAATGGCAGTTACTACAGAAACTCAGCAGATTAAAGGGAAGAACATAAGAAAAAGAAATGATCATTCATGCATTTTTTACTTATATCAGACCATCTTCCCCACACACTTCAGTGACCAATTTGGAAGAAGTGGCAGAAAGATGCTTAATATTCAGACGATGGGGAAGCCTGGAGTGAAACTGTTTTGTGGCAATGACAAGACCATGATATACATTTATCCACATCACGTTTATTTGCAAGCACAAAAATCAAGCCACTCGGCATTTCATTATATATTTGTGGAGTGGACAGCAAGCTCTCATGTCTAGCAAGGAGATATTGAAAATTTATAGATTAGGAAAGAGGAAGAGTCAGTTGTCTTTAAGGATATGACCACTGGTGAGTAAGAATGTCCAATGAACAGCTCATGAGTACATAGGTACAGTTGGACACAGTGGGGTGAATCTGAGTATAGCTGGGGGAGACGAGGATTTAATAAAAGTATTTGGGATGGATTGTATGAGATAAAAATGAATTTTAAAATGTGTTATATGAATTTATGAAATTCTTAAGGAACTGATACAAATATAATTAAAATTGGATAATATAAATGAATAAATCACAGTGACTATGGGCAGCTGAGTCAGAAATGCGGACATGTATACAAAAGAGGTAAATCTCCTGATATCTGAAATGACTACATTTCAAAGTTTCAAGAACCAAGTAAATCATGAGGTGAAGAATATAATGATAATACTGTACTCTGTGCTAGAATTTTCCTGGTGTAAGTGAATTTTACATGCAGCTACCAAAAAAGAATGTTTTAAAAGACTAACTACGTAAGATGAATAGAATGATCTTGTGTTTTATTATATTAATTATTTATATTAATTGTTCAGTATAAACATCAAAATAATATCCTGTGCACCTGAAATATATACTACAAAAATCCAGATATAAACATTCATCAGTTGGAAGACAATAACATTTGTGCATTATTAAACACATATCCTCATTTCAATTTTGTGTAAAGTATCTAAAGGGACTGCAGAAAAAGAAGAAAATTTATTTGTGTCATTATTATCCATATATTGCCCTTAAAAACTGAATACAGATTTAATGTTGCATCATAATTAAAACACTTTAAAATATACTCAAAATATCTCAATAGAAAAATAAAATTTACAATGCTATCACTCTGCTGTCTATTTCCATATATTGCTTTTTCCCTTTGCATGTTTCTTACTCTTCCTAAACTATAGAACACAGTCTGTAAATCTCAAATATTCATAATTTCTTTAAGACCAATGTTGGGTGTCTGTGTTACTTTATATCAGTGTACCTATTATTTAGTGTACATAAATTTCCTCCACCTACTTAGCTTGAAACAAACAGTAGCTGATGTTAGAACTTTATCAAGTAATCAAGAAGGATTTGTGGTTCTTTGATTTTATATCCCCTATGTGTAATAAGATGAAAATCTACATGAATATTAGTGCTTTAAACTTATTAAATGACAATTGACAGATTATAATAGATCTAGTAACTACTTTCCAGATAAATAGGAGAGACTCAGACAATCGAGGTAAGCTGCCAAGATGAAAATATCTTAGCTATAATTGGGACAGCAGGTTATAAAAAAGTGAATCGCAAGTCAATTAAGGAATAGAAGATAGTGTATGCCTCCTTATTATTGTGAATCCTGATAAATATTCCCAAGTCATATATTTTTACCATAAATACTACGGTACAGGATAGTCATCTGGACAAGCTTATCCTTGACTTTTCCAATGATGAAAGTAATAAGAGATAAAGCAACAACAAACTCTTTGAGGTCACAATCTTACACAAAGAACTATATAAAACTAAGACATTCTAAGAGTGGGGGAAATAGTCTTACTCAGGAGATAATACATCAATTAGATATCTAATAGAAAATTATTGGTCCTGAAAACATATACATAAAAGTAACTGTATTGGAGTTTCTATTGTTGTGCAGAAACACCGTAACCAAGGCAACTCTTACAAAGGAAAACATTTCAATAGTGCCGCCTTAAATTTCAGAAGTTTCCCCTATCATCAGCATGGCATTGTGCAGGCAGACACGGTGCTAGAGAAGGAGCTGAGAGTTCTACATCTGGATCCACAGGCAACAGGAAGAGACTGAGACACATTAGACTGAGATATCAAAGCCTGCCTCCAGTGATACACTTCCTCGAACAACATCACACCTACTCCAAGTCCACACCTTCCCACAGTGCCTGTCCCTATGAGCCTATGGAGTCGTTTTCATTTGAACTACCACAGTAACACTATACAGGCTACTGACAGAGAATGTTATACATATATACATGCATTGACAATAAAAAAGAAAGCATGAATTTGAGAAAAAGTAAGGAGGGTTGGAGGAAGGAAATGAGGAAATATAATTAAAATTTCAAAAATAAATAAGGAAAAAAACTAGAATGTCATCTCCTGAGTAAAATGTTCATGGTATATAAAATATAACCTACTCTATAATGTGTTAATGAAAATAACTGCTAATGCAGTTTTAATAAAAAATAGATATAAACCCTAACATAAGAGTTACCCCTTTCTGACAAGATAGAAAATTCTTGAATAATTGATAATAACCAGATTGTTGTTATTGTTATATGACTTATATGTACTTAGTAATAATTTTGATAGGTATAGGTGATTACCATAGTAAGGACATAGACAACATGGAAATAATGGCAATGAATTAGAATATTTTTTTGGTTTTTGAAACAGGGTTTCTCTGTATTATTTTGGAGGCTATCCTGAAACTTGCTCTGTAGACCAGGCTGACCTCGAATGAATATTATTTACTTGCAAATATACTAGATATAATGCTAAATGGCAGAAATCCATTACTTATCACATCATTCTAAGCAGTAATATTTTAAAAGTTAGGAAAATGTAAGAATATAAAACACACTCAAATATTTGGACACTTTGCTGAGATGTCATACAATAAATATACTATCAAATTAGGAAGGGAATAATTTCTTGTATAAAATGATGAAAATGCAGTGATCAACTATAGAAAATCCATATTAATTGCTGTTTGTTTTATAATGTTATCTTATGTTATATCCAAAAAATTAATCAAAGATCTGCCAATAACGGTAGAAGTCAATATATTCCTCTCTTTTCATGTTAATTTGTAATACCTTTTTGTAATACTTTTAAATTTCAGTTGTTCTTTCTGTTTTTTTTATAAAGGAAAGAAACTCATGCTTAAAGACATAAAGTATTTATACATTTAAATATGCCTTTGATTTCTTTTTAAAAATGACTTCATAGAAAATTCATATTTAAGCAAATATTTTAAATTCATAAGGATAACAAAATTTTATGTCACAAGATATTGAAATGTGTTAGGGAAGTTTAATGTATTTACACTTGGAAATGATACAAAGAGGAAATTTTCCTACTTACCTTGTGCACCATTTCCTAAGCTGCATGATGAAAAAGATTACTATGTATCTAAGCAATGATTCTTGGAATTTTTTAGAATTATTCATGAAATCAAACACTTACAGTTTTGTGGTGATATCTTTCTTGCACAAATAAAGCCTGTCTGGATGTCAGAGAATGAAGCTCGCCACTAGTTACCCATAGAGGTCTGGAGGTCTGTACAGACAGGCAGGAAGTGACATAGCTGGGCAGTAACCGAATATAAGCAGGGACAAACAGGAAATTTTTCTATTCGCTGTGAAGACACTTAGAAGGCAAGGCGTGCTGTAACTTGCTCCTTCTCTCTGATCTTTCAGCATTTTCCTCTATATCTGACTCTGGTCTTTTATTATCTAGATAAATTAAGGACTACATTAACATTCTGGTGCCAAACATGGGGCATGAACCCACAACGCTGAAATTAAGTCTCATGATCTACTGACTGAGCTATCTGATCACATGAGACCCCAATGGAGTAAGAGGCCCAGACCTTTTCTCTTGTAAGAGAAGACCACAGGAAATACATAGATTAGTATTTATGGGTTACAAATAAGAATCCCAAGTGGCCAGCCAAAAGGTTATAACTAATATAGTATCTACATGTTTCTTTGGGGCAGAGAAGGGCAGAGGAACATAGCTGAGCAAAGAAAACCTCAAATTACACAGTCTCCATGTTGATTGTGGGAAACCTGAGGCCTCATAGCATCATATATTATTGAAAATAATTTCCTTAGCCTCTAAACATTCAATAATTATAAAAACTTAGCTTATATTTCCATGAAATTCTCTAACTCAGGTGATTGGCAGTCCAGTAAGAAAAGTCTTTTATTTTACTGTTTTTGTTATCTGTTGAATCAAATAAAGGACAAATACACAATATAAATGAGGATATTTGCTATTTCAACATCATTTTTCATCTTTTTCTATGTGACTCAGTACAAATACTTTCTATAGAAGAGCTACTAATTCCAAAAGTCCTGACACATTTTTCACTTGTCTTCCCTTCACTCTTAAGTTATTTTTTCTTTACTGTTTCAGAGATTAGGTACAATTGGAGGTTGTTTTCTGGACTGTTATGTTGAAGTGCAGGAATATAAGATGACACACAGACAAATGATATTAGTCATTGCACATGTTTCAGTTTGCTGTGGGAGGCAAGCTAGAATAAACAGGAATCTTATATTAGTAAGTAGCTTGAAAAGTTGATATCAACAAAATGTCAAGTAGGAAATACCAACTTTTATCTTCGAACTATACATGTGTTTTTTATAATATGCAGCAACAGTGAAATAAAATGGAGATTATATATTTGAAAAGAATGGCTGGTAAGAACAGCAGGCAATGGGAAATAAAGAGAAAATAAAATCAAGGGAAGATGGTATCAGCCACACAGTAGAAACCACGATGTGCCTCAGAGAACAATTCCTGGGGAACAACTACCTCTCCTGTCATTGAGAGAGGTCCATAGCTCCTTATTCCAGAAAACTTTAAAAGGGAGAGGTATGTCTACAGGCCTCCCTGATCTGCAAAGCTGACAATGACATATTACTCTGGAAAGAACCCCTGCAGAAACCTCTCCAAACTCAGGGCATACCCCATGAGACCTCATATTCTAGACACAGGCTCTGTGCTGTACTGTGTCAACTCAACACCTCACATAATGTGTTTGTTCTTTGAACAATCTAGCTCATATTCTGAGTCCCCAGAGACAGGTTAGTACATGCCAAAGAAACATGGGTTGATTAATTTAAATTAATATAAGAAAATTCTTATAAAACAAGTATGATACAACTAATAATAATCTATTTCAAAAATAAGTGTAAACACAAACTTTTCAAGACACATAAAGTTGTGAAAATTCAACACTATTAAGGCTTTTCTAACAAGAACACTAAACTGAGCTCATGAAGCACAAAAATGTGGTAAAATCAATTGAATGTGAAATATTCATTTGTAAACGTAAGTACATAATACATTTCAGAGCACTCCAAGAATTGAGTAGAATCAGATGCATCTTTATTATGAACTTAAAAGACAAAAATATAAAGTCTAATAGGGTAGTTCATTAAATCATATACAATGTAAGATTGCAAGGGTCTACCATGAAAAAGTGTGTATCATAAAACTGGATAACAGGAAAACAAAGCCTACCAGGATGAAATAATATAAGAAATAGACAATCTGGAGCAGTTCCAGCAGGACCAGGTAAAACAGACCCTGAATCTGGGCCTGTGTTCCAGTGCCTGGGAATCACCTGGGAACTGCACAGAGCTTCCAATCCCGGGGGGGGGGAGTCAGCCACCCCAGACTCCAGGACTTCTCTCCCACCAATGAGACCAGGAAACCACCAGATCCAGCAAAAGGTCAAGGGGACCAGGTGGGTGGCTTAGCACCCCAGATTCCTGGTCTTATTCTCCACCCACAGGACTAGAACGAGGGCAAGGAATAGAAGAACTACCAGATTATTGGACTTGGTAGCACCCACCAAAAGGGAACTCTGGTCCCCTTACCACCAGACCAGTTAGGGGCTCTTTCTGCACCCACTAGAAGAAGAGATGGGAAAGACACAATACAAAAACACACTCAGCAACAGAAAAACAAATATGACACCACCAGATTCTAGAGACTCCACACCAGTAAGACTCCAACATTTCAATGCAAATGAAGCAGAAGAGAATGACCATAAAACCACTTTCATAAAAATGATAGAGGCCCTAAAAGAGGATATAGGAAAATCACTCAGAGAAATGGATGAAGAAACAAAGCAAAAAATGCAAGAAATTGAAGAAAAACAAACCAAAAAAGGCAGGAAATGGAAGAAGAAACAAAGCAAAAAAGGCAGGAAATGGAAGAAGAAACAAAGCAAAAAATGCAAGAAATGGAAGGAAAAACACAGCAAAAAATGACAGAAATGGAAGAAGAAACAAACCAAAAAAGGCAGCAAGTGGAAGAAACAACAAACCAAAAAATACAAGAACTGGAAGAAAAAGTAACCCAAAAAATGCAAGAAATGGAAGAAAAAGCAAACCAAAAAAATTATAAAAGGCAAAAAATGGTTGAAAAGATAAACCAAAAATTGCAAGAAACAATTCAAACAGTGCAAGACTTGAAAACTGAAATAGAGACAACAAAAAAAAACACAATCTGAAGATAGGCAGGGAATAGAAAAGCTGGGCAAACGGTCAGGTACTACCGATACAAGCATTACCAACAGAATACAAGAGATGGAAGAGAGAATCTTAGGTGTTGAAAATACACTAGGAGAAATGGATTCATCAACCAAAGAAAACCTTAAGTCCAACAAATCCTTAACACAAAACATCCATGAAATATGGGACACTATGAAAAGGCCAAACCTAAGAAAAATAAGTATAGAAGAAAGAGATGAAAACCACTTCAAAGGGGTTGAAAACGTATTCAACAAAATCATAAAAGAAAACTTTCCCAACCTTCAGAAAGACATGCCAATAAAGTTACAAGAAGCTTACAGAACACCAAATAGAGTGGATCACAAAAAAGTCCCCTTGCTACATAATAATCAAGACCCCAAATATACAGAATAAAGAAAGAATATTAAGAGCAGCTAAGGAAAAAGGCCAGGTAACATATAAAAGCATACCTATCAGAATTACACTTGACTTCACCATGGAAACGCTGAAAGCCAGAAGGTCCGGAATAAATATTGTACCACACTAAGAGACCATGGACGCCAGCCCAGACTACTATACCTGACAAAGTTCTCAATCACTACAGATGGAGAAAACAAGATATTCCACGACAAAACTAGATTCAAGCAATATGTATTCACTAACCCAGCCCTACAGAAAGTTTTAGGAGGAAAAATTCAACCCAAGGAAGTTAACTACAACCAGAAAAATATAGGCATTAGAGAGTCCCTCTCTACCAACAGCCAAAAGAATAAAGGGGTGAAATTCCACACATAATTCCACCACCACCAACCATTCCAAATCAAAGATGAATGAGCAATCCCTCAATATTAATGGCCTTAACTCACCCATAAAAAGACACAGGCTAGCAGAGTGGATTCAAAGACAGAACCAATACTTCTGCAGCATAAAAGAAACACACCACACCCTCAAAGACAGACATTACCTGAGAGTTAAAGGTTGGAACAAAGTTTTCCAATCAAATGGACCCAAGAAACAAGCAGGGGTAGCAATCCTAATATCTAACAAATTAGACTTTAAAATAAAATCAATCAAAAGCGATGAAGGAGGTCATTACATACTCATCACAGATGAAATGCACCAAGAAGTGTCTAACCTGAACATCTATGCCCCAAATACAAAGGCATCCACATTCGTAAAAGAAACATTACTAAAACTTAAATCACATATAAAGCCCCCACATTTGTAGTGGGAGATTTCAACACACCAGTCTCACCACTAGACAGGAATACCAGACAGAAACTCAACAAATAAGCAAAGGGTCTAATAGAAGAAATGGCCCAACTGGGATTAACAGACATCTATAGAACATTTCATCCACATAACAAAGAATATACCTTCTTCTTACCACCACATGGAAACTTCTTAAAAATTGAACACACTTGGCAACATATCCAACCTCAGCAGCTTCAAAAAAATTGGAATAACTCCATGCATCTTATCAGACCACCATGCTTTAAAATTAGAATTCAACAACAACACAAATTGCAGAAAACCTACAAACTCATGGAAATTGAATAATGCACAACTGCAGCATTCCTGGGTCAAAGAAGAAATAAAAAAAAGAAATTAAAGACTTCTTAGAATTCAATGAGAATGAAGACACAACATACCCAAACCTATGGGACACTTTGAAAGCAGTGCTACGTGGGAAGTTCACAGCACTAAGTGCACACATGAAGAAACTGGAGAATAGTTATACTAGAGAATTAACAGCACAGCTGAAAGCTCAAGAAAACACAAAGAAACAAACTCTGCCAGGAAGAGTATACGCCAGGAAATAATCAAATTGGGGCTGAAATCAATAAAGTAGAAACTAGGAAAACAAAACAAAGAATCAATGCAACGAAGAGTTGGTTTTTTGAGAAAATCAACAAGATAGACAAACCTTTGTCCAAACTTACCAAACAGCAGAGAGTGAATATGCAAATTAACAAAATCAGAAATGAAAAGCGGACATAACAATGGACTCTGAGGAAATTCAGAGAATCAAGAGGTCATTATTTGAAAACCTGTACTCCACAAAATTCGAAAATTTAAAGGAATGGACAACTTCCTGGATAGCTATTGCTTGTGAAAATTAAATAAAGAACAGATAAGCAATTTAAATAGATCTATAACCCCTATGGAAAGAGAAACAGTCATAAAAAGTCTCCCAACCAAAAAAAAAGGCCAGGTCCAGATGGCCTCAGTGCAGAATTCTACCAGAAATTCAAAGAACAGCTTATACCAGTTCTTCTCAAAATATTCCATGCAATAGAAGCAGAAGGGTCTTTGCCAAACTCTTTCTATGAGGCTTCAATAACCTTGATCCCCAAGCCACACAAAGACACAACTAAGAAAGAGAACTTCAGACCAATATCCCTCATGAACATTGATGCAACAATACTCAATAAAATACTGGCAAATCAGATCCAAGAACACTTCAAAACAATCATTCATCATGATTAAGTAGGTTTCATCCCAGGGATGCAGGGATGGTTCAACATACGAAAATCCATCAACGTAATCCACCATATAAACAAGCTGAAAAACAAAAATCACATGGTCATCTCACTAGATGCTGAAAACGCCTTTAACAAAAATCCAACACCCCTTCATGATAAAGGTCTTGGAGAGATCTGGGATAACAGGAACATACTTAAACATAATAAAAGCTATATACAGTAAACCAACAGCCAACATCAAACTAAATGGACAGAAACTCAACACAATTCCTGTAAAATCAGGAACAAGACAAGGATGTCCACTGTCTCCATACCTTTTCAAAATTGTACTAAGTTCTAGCCATTGCCATAAGACAACAAAAGGGGATCAAGGGGATACAACTTGGGAAGGAAGAGGTCAAACTTTCACTGTTTGTAGATGATATGATAGTTTACATAAATTACCCAAAGAACTCTACCAGCGAACTCTTACGGCTGATTAACACGGTCAGCAAAGTGGCAGTCTACAAGATCAACTCAAGAAAATCACTAGCCCTACTATATACAGATGATTAAAGGGCTGAGAATGAAATCAGACAAACATCACCCTTTACAATTGCCACAAACAACATATAATAACTTGGGGTAATGCTAACCAAACAAGTGAAAGTCCTGTATCAGAATAACTTTGAGTCTTTAAAGAAAGAAATTAAAGAAGCCCTCAGAAAATGGAACGATCTCCCATGCTCTTGGATACGTAGGATCAATGTAATAAAATTGGCAATCCTGCCAAAGCAAACTACAGATTCAATGCAATCCCCATTAAAATCCCAGCACAATTCATCACAGAACTTGAAAGAACAATAATAAATTTTGTATGGAAAAACTAAAGACCCAGGATAGCCAAAACAACCCTGTTCAACAAGGCAATGTTGGAGGCATCACCATCCCTGACTTGAAGCTCTATTATAGAGCTATAGTCCTGAAAACAGCTTGGTATTGGCACAAAAATAGACAGGTAGACCAATGGAATCGAATTGAAAACCCTGATATTAACCCACACACCTATGAACACTTGATTTTTGACAAAGAAGGTAAAATATACAATGGAATAAAGAAATCATCTTCAACAAATTGTGCTGGCATAACTGGAGGCTGGCATGTAGAAGAATGCGGATTGATCCATGTTTATAACCATGCACAAAACTTAAGTCCAAATGGATCAAAGGCTTCAACATAAATCCAGTCACACTGAAACTCTTAGAAGAGAAAGTGGGTGGTACCCTTGAACGAATTGGTACAGTAGACAGCTTCCTGAACATAACACCATTAGCACAGACAGTGAGAACAACAATTAATAAATGGGACCTCCTGAAACTGAGAAGCTTCTGTAAGGCAAAGGACACAGTCAGCAAGACAAAAAGGCAACCCACAGAATGGGAAAAATATTTAGTAACCCCACATCTGATAGAAGGTTGATCTCCAAAATTTACAAAGAACTCAAGAAGCAAGTCTCCAAAACACCAAAGGATCCAATTAAAAAGTGGGCTGCAGAACTAAATAGAGAATTTTCAATAGACGATTCTAAAATGTCTGAGAGGCACTTAAGAAAGTGTTCAACATCCTTAGCCATCTGGGAAATGCAAATCAAAACAACTCTGAGACACCATCTCACTCCTGTCAGAATGGCTAAAATCAAAAACACCAACGACAATTTATGCTGGAGAGGATGTGGTAAAAGGGGAAAACTCCTCCATTGCTGGTGGGAGTGCCAACTTGTTCAGCCACTTTGGAAATCAGTATGGAGATTCCTCAGAAAAATGGAAATAAACCTACCACAAGACGCAGCAATTCCACCCGTAGGCACATATCCAAAAGATGCCCATTCATACAACAAGGATGTCTGTTCCACCAAGTTCATAGCAACATTATTTGTAATAAGCAGACCTTGGAAGCAACCTATATGCCCCTCAACAAAAGAGTGGATAGAGAAAATATGGTACATTTACACAATGGAGTACTATTCAGCAGAAAAAAAAACAATGGAATCCAGAGATTTGCTGGCAAATGGTGACACTAGAAGAAACCATCCTGAGTGAGGTAACGCAGTCACCAAAAGAGAAACATGGCATGTACTCTCTCATATATGGATTTTAGACATAGATCTGGGGAATGCCAGACTACAATCCCATGGCCAGAGAGTCTGGGAAACAAAACCTTCATTCAGTTGCTGATGTAAGAAGAGGCAGACTCCCAAGTCTAAGCACTGAGCTGAACTTAAGAAAGCCAGTAACAGAGAAGGAGGACTGATGGCCAAAGGGATTAAGACTGGGCTGGTTTAACCCCAAGATACAGCTGACCTGACAAGGTTAAACTCTTGAATCCCAGGCTGATGCCTGGGAATGCAGCATGGGACTGATCAAGACCCCCTGAATGTGGGTGTCAGTGAGGAGGCCTAGATAATCTACTGAGCCTTGGGCAGTAGATCAGTATTCATCCCGAGTATACACATGGACTTTGGACTCCCATCCAACAATGTGAGATGCATTCTCACCCTGAACTCTTGGGTAAGGGTCTGGGCCCTGCCCTGGATGAAATGACATACTGTGGACACCCCCATGGAAGGCCTCACCCTCCCTGGGGAAATGAGGGGATATTGGGGGGGGTTGGTGAGAGGGCATGGGAGGAGGGGAGGGAAACAGATTGGGACCTTGTTTCTAATATAAATTTAAACTTAAAAATAAATAATAAAAATTAAAAAAGAAATATAAAATCTGAACACTTCAATATTTAGCAGGATATCTGAATCATTCTAATTAAAGTACCACATTTCAAGAAAAATTGAAAAACTTGCTAGCATCCATGCTAATTTCTCTAAAAATGTGAAGAACTCATAACTATTATAAAAATCTTACAAATGTATAAAGTAAAAGAATAAAAATCATTTAGATGCAATGATTATTCTCATACCAAAGACAATGTTACTGTAAAAATTAATAACATTGCAAGACAGTATCTCCCAAGATCATTGATATAGCACTTGTCAACCTTACAAGAAGTGACATTCAACAGCATGTTTAAAATGCAAGTTACCCAGCTATTACCAAGAATATACGCAAATAATAAATACTAGAATGTAAACTAATGTAGTCATTATGGAAATCAGTATAAAGGATCCTTAGAGCATGAAAATATACTATGATATGATTCACCTCTATGAAACTTGGGAATAAATTTGAAGAAATAAAAGTCATTGCCAATTATGTCAAGAATAAATGATGATATTTATATGAAAATGGATATATCTGGAGATCATCATTTTGAACAAAACAAGACAGATTACAAAGAATGATTTTTCTCTCATACATGGACTCTATTGGAATAAAATGGACATGAATTTAGAGAGGAACTTTTAGAGAAAAGGAGAAGGATTAGAAGGACAGATCAAGGAAGAGCAATACAGGAAAGAATGAGATCAAAACATTCTGGTTGCATGAATAAAAAATAAGAATAACATAATATTCAGCATATCTAGTTTTAAAAGACCAATACACCATTATCAAGTTGTGATGATATATTATTTATAATTTATTAAAGCTTGCCTGAGGGTACAATAAGCAAAGAAAAGCCACAAGTCATAGAGCCAGGTGATGTGATATACACCTTTAATCCCAGCAGCCATACTAGCTAGCCATAGAGCCAGGCAATAGTGCCATACACCTTTAATCTCAAAACTCAAGAGAAAAGCAGATGGAGCTCTCTCTTAGTTCCAGGCCACACTGAGCTACATGAATGTAATACAGTCTAAAAGGAGAACAGCTCACACAAAGTGATCTAGGCAATTGGTATCACATACCTTTAATCCCAGGATTTGAGAGGAAAAAAAGGAAGAGGCAGCAGTCTCGGATTTAAGTCAGAGCCTTTGTGGAGACAGGATTGCAGTCTGAGGATTCATGGAGCTAGCAGGATCACCCTTTCAGCCTTAGGTAGAAGTAAGAGATAGTGACCGGCTGCTTTGCTTCTCTTATCTTCATCTTGAAGCCTGAACCTCAATATCAGTCTCTGGGTCTTTTATTGACTCATGTTACACCAAGTGTCATGTATATCTGAAACACAAAGATTATTTCAATATATGTGTTTTAATGCAACAGATAACCCAGTTATAGAGGCAAATTCAACTTCTTAAATTCTCTTAACAAATACAAATTCAGTACAACAAAGAAGGTTGCATGGGACTGATCTAGGCCCTTTGCATATATGTGACAGTTGTGTAGCATGGTATTCTTATGGGACTCCTAACAGTGGGTGCAGAGGCTATCTCAAATTCTGTTGACTACTTTGGAGACCATTTACTTTTACAGGGTTGCTTTGTCCAGGCTTAATATATTTGATAAGACATTAAATGGATTTTCTTTACTATCAAGAATGAGAAGGGCTCAAGAGATAGTTCAAAGATTAGGAGTATTGCGGCTCTTGCTGCGGACCTGTGTTTAGTTCCCAGTTAGCTGCATGGTGGTTCACAAGCACTATGGAGTCCAGTTCTGACCTCAGTGGGCACAAGGTATGCAGGTTGCACACATACGTATCCATATGCAGACACTTGGATATACACATAGAACAAAATTAAATAAAATTTAAAAGAAAACATGAGACAAATACAAACTTCACCCCTTCTTTTCATTAGAGAACTGCATGGACTAGCCATAGCATTTAGAAGGAAAATAAAGCATTGCATGTAAATTGGAAAAAGGAAGGAAAATCATTCCTGTTCGAAGATGTGTGGTCTTGTACATATATACTAGTAAGCATAGTCAATGTAGTTTGAAGCTACAAAATCAACACAACAAAATCAATATCATATTTGTAATAATGGTGAACTGATTGAGAAAGCTATTTTTAGATGCCAAATTTTAGGAAAACATTTAATTGTGGGAGCTAAAAATTATCAAATATTTATGAGAAGAGATGAAGATACAAATAAATAGAAACAAATTCTGAATTAATACTATTTAAATAACTGTAATAATCAATCCTCTTGGCTTACGTGGGTAAATCCAATACTCAGTCAGTTAAGCCACTAGTCTAGCCTGTGCTGGAAAGTAAATCCCTATGACCAAGTCTTTTGATTTTGGGGTTACCAAGCAGCTCCCAAGTCAAGACACAAGATTTATCATCTGCTATGAATGATCAGCCTTAACTTATGCTGTCACACTAGCTCTTATAACTTAAATTAACCTGTTCTCATTTGTTTTTCTTTGGGCTTTTTATCGTTCTTTCATTCTGTATTTGTTACTCTCCTGTATGCCTGGCTGGCTGGCTGGCCCCTCTTTTTCTCCCGCATTGTCTCTACACTGTTTTCCCCCAAGCATAGATTCTTTCTCCTGTTAATTCTCTCTGGCCTCCAGCCCTGCCTATCCCACTTCTACCTAGCTATTGACCATTCAGCTTTTTATAAGACCAATAAGATGCCTAAGGCAGGCAAAGTAACACACATTTACGTTGTTGAACAAATGCAGCATAAACAAATGTAGCACATCTTTGTGTAGCTAAAGTAAAATTTCACAATAATATTTTACCATATTCTTTTCCTTTCCTCAATTTCCCTTTAATTTTTTCCACCTATGTACCCACCCAACATATTGTTATATATATCATATACATATATATACATATATATCTTTCTATTATCTATTTATCTTTTCAAAAAGCAATATTTTAAAAACCAAAAGTGAATATCAAAACAAACAAGCCAAAAATGAAAAAAATAGCTAAAATCAAAAGCACACCAAAAATATGGAGTTTGTTTGTTTAGTGTTGACCAACTACTCCTGGATATGAGGTCTGCCCTAGCTTTTCATTAATATACAAAAGACATTTAATTAATGAAAATTGTTTTCCCTTTCTGAGTATAAATCAATTATAAATATATTCTAGGATAGGAGTTGGTCTTTGTGACCTTTTTCTGAGTTTGATGTTGGAATTTTGTCTGCTTTGAACATGTGGCTATTGCCAAGGATATCACTTGCCATATTACCTGATAGGTAGGCCTTATTGCTGAACACACAGCTTACTTATATCACCAGACATCAAGAAATCAAACTGGAAACCAATCTTTAGCTTCACCTTTACTGACTGGAGCTTATGGTACTAGAATATGCTTTGCACACTACCAGAGGAGAAAACCAATCATCAATATCTCCTATCTATGAACTCTGCAACCTGTAATAGTGACATGTCAGTAAGATATACTGATGCAATAGTGGAATAAATGTTGTGGGTATTGTCAAGCAATTTTTTTTATTTTAATTTTAAATAGCTTGTTTTACATGTCAGTCCCAGTTCCCTCTCCCTCCCCTCCTCCCGCACTCCCCTTCCACCCTCCCTCCCACCCTATTGCCAAATCCTTCCACATAGGGGATGTCTAGAGTCTATCATTTTACTCTTGGTAGGGTCAAGGCACTCCCCTAAGAGTCCAGGCTGAGAGAGCATCTCTCTTTGTGCTATAGGCACATGAAGACAGATTGTATACCAGGGATAGACACTGATCCACAGCTCAGAGCCCCATAGGTTGCCCAGGCCTTCTCACTGACACTCACATTTGGGGGGTCCAGATCAGTCCCATTCTGGCCTCCCCACTGTCGGTCTGGGGTCCAAGAGCACTCCCCTGTTCAGATCAGCTGTCTCTGCTGGTTTTGCCAGCCCATTCTTTGCCAATTTGCTCATCATTCCTCTCTCTCTGTCACTGGGTTCCTTGGGTTCAATTCAGTGCTTAGTTGTGTGTTTGCCTCTGCTTCCATCAGTCCCAGGATGAAGGCTCCCGGATAGTTATAGACATCAAGTTCATTATCAGGAATGGGCATTCGAGGTGGTCCTTCCACTATTGCTTAGCTTGCCAATTGATGTTATACCTTTAGATCACTCGAGGTCACTCTGGTGCCTGATCTGTCTTCGATCCTATGATTCCCTCTTCCCCCTATTCTACCCCCACCCCCTCAACTTCCTGTTCCCCCATGACCAACTCCCTTCCTCTTTACCCCCTCTATTCTTCCCAGGTCCCACTACCCCCCCCTCACCCTGTTCCCCATCCATTCAGAGGATCTTGTCTCCATCCTCTTCTCTTGGGTATTATGCATATATGCATATCTTTTAGGTTCTTTCCTGTTTCCCAGACTCTCTATCTGTGGAAGTGCAGACTGGCACTATCCTGATCCATATCTAAAATCCATATATGAGTGAGTACATACCATGTTTGTCTTTTTGCGACTGGGTTACCTCACTCAGGATGGTTTCTTCCAGTGCTATCCATTTCCCTGCGAATTTCAAGATTCCATTGTTTTTTTCTGCTGAGTAATACTCCATTGTGTAAATGTACCACATTTTCTCTATCCACTCTTCAGTTGAGGGGCATCTAGGTTGCTTCCAGGTTCTGGCTATTACAAACAATGCTGCTATGAACATAGTGGAGCAGATGCCCTTGTTGTATGAACCTGCCTCATTTGGATAAATGCCTAAGAGTGGAATTGCTGGGTCTAGTGGTAGATTAATTCCCATTTTCCTGAGGAATCTCCATACTGATTTCCAAAGAGGCTGTATGAGTTGGCATTCCCACCAGCAGTGGAGGAGTGTTCCTCTCTCTCCACATCCCCTCCAGCATAAATTGTCTTCGATGTTTTTGATTCTAGCCATTCTGACAGGAGTAAGATGGTATCTCAGAGTTGTTTTGATTTGCATTTCCCTGATGGCTAAGGATGTTGAGCACTTTCTTAAGTGTCTCTTGGCCATTTTAGCCTCCTCTACTGAGAATTCTCTATTTAGCTCTGTACCCCACCTTTCAAGTGGATCCTTTGGTGTTTTGGAGACTTGTTTCTTGAGTTCTTTGTAAATTTTGGAGATTAGCCCTCTGTCAGATGTAGGGTTAGTGAATATCTTTTCCCATTCTGTGGCCTGCCTTTTTGTCTTTTTGATTGTGTCCTTTGCCTTACAGAAGCTTTTTAGTTTCAGAAGGTCCCATTTGTTAATTGTTGATCTCAGTGCCTGTGCCACTGGTGTTATGTTTAGGAAGTGGTCTCCTGTACCAACTCGTTGAAGAGTATCTCCCACTTTCTCTTCTAAAAGTTTCAGTGTGGCTGGATGTATGTTGAGATCTTTGATCCATTTGGACTTAAGTTTTGTACAAGGCGATAAACATGGATCTATCTGCAGTCTTCTGCATACCACTACCCAGTTATGCCAGCACCATTTGTTGAAGATGCTTTCTTTTTTCCACTGTACAGTTTTAGCTTCTTTGTCAAAAATCAGGTGTTCATAGGTGTGTGGGTTAAAATTAGGGCTTTCGATTCGGTTCCATTGGTCTACCTGCCTATTTTTGTGCCAATACCAAGCTGTTTTCAGGACTATAGCTCTATAATAGAGCTTGAAGTCAGGTATGGTGATGCCTCCTGAAGTTCCTTTATTGTATAGGGATGTTTTGGCTATCCTGGGCCTTTTGTTTTTCCATATAAAGTTGCTTAATGTTCTTTCCAGGTCCTTGAAAAATTGTGATGGAATTTTGATAGGGATTGCATTGAATCTATAGACTGCTTTTGGCAAGATTGCCATTTTTATTATGTTGATCCTACCAATCCAAGAGCATGGGAGATCTTTCCATTTTCTGGTATCTTCTTTGATTTCTTTCTTCAAAGACACAAAGTTCTTGATATACAGGTCTTTCCCTTCCTTGGTTAACATTATCCCCAGATATTTGATGCTGTTTTTGGCTATTGTAAAAGGTGATGTTTCTCTGATTTCTTTCTCAGTCACTTCATCATCTGTATATAATAGGGCCACTGATTTTTTTGAGTTTACCTTGTATCCTGCCACATTGCTGAAGGTGTTTATCAGCTCTAGGAGTAACCTTGCGGAGTTTTTTGGGTCACTTATGTAAACTATCATATCATCTGCAAATAATGAAAGTTTGACTTCTTCTTTTCCTATTTGTATCCCCTTTATCTCCTTTTGTTGTCTTATTGCTGTAGCTAGAACTTCAAGTACAATATTGAAGAGATATGGAGAGAGTGGACAGCCTTGTCTTGTTCCTGATTTTAGAGGAATTGCTTTGAGTTTCTCTCCATTTAGTTTGATGTTAGCTGTTGGTTTACTGTATATTGCTTTTATTATATTCAGGTACGTTCCTGTTATCCCTGATCTCTCTAGGACCTTTATCATGAAGGGGTGCTGGATTTTGTCAAAGGCTTTTTCAGCATCTAGTGAGATGATCATGTGGTTTTTCTTTCGCAGATTGTTAATATGGTGGATTACATTGATAGATTTTCTAATGTTGAACCATCCCTGCATTCCTGGAATGAAGCCTACTTGATCATGGTGGATGATTTTTCTGATGTGTTCTTGAATCCGGTTTGCAAGTATTTTATTGAGTATTTTTGCATCAATGTTCATGAGGGAAATTGGTCTATAGTTCTCTTTCTTAGTTGTGTCTTTGTGTGGCTTGGGTATCAAGGTAATTGTAGCCTCGTAGAAAGAGTTTGGCAGTGAGCCTCCTGCTTCTATAGTGTGGAATACTTTGACGAGTATTGGAATGAGCTCTTCTTTGAATTTCTGGTAGAATTCTGCACTGAAGCCATCTGGGCCTGGGCTTTTTTTGTTTGGGAGACTTTTGATGACTGCTTCTATTTCATTAGGGGTTATAGGTCTGTTTAGATTATTTATCTGTTCTTGATTTAGTTTTGGCAAGTGATATCTATCCAGGAAATTGTCCATTTCCTTTAAATTTTCAAATTTTGTGGAGTACAGATTTTCAAAGTATGCCCTGATGATTCTCTTGATTTCCTCAGAGTCCGTTGTTATGTCCCCTTTCTCATCCCTGATTTTGTTAATTAGCATGTTCTCTCTCTGTCTTTTGGTTAGTTTGGACAGAGGTTTGTCTATTTTGTTGATTTTCTCAAAGAACCAACTCTTTGTTTCATTGATTCTTCTCAATGTTTTCCTGGTTTCTACTTGATTGATTTCAGCCCTCAATTTGATTATTTCCTGGCGTCTGCTCCTCCTGGGGGAGTTTGCTTCTTTTTGTTCTAGAACATTCAGCTGTGCTATTAATTCTCTAGTATGACTGTTCTCCAGTTTTTTCATGTGGGCACTTAGTGCTATAAACTTTCCTCTCAGCACTGCTTTCAAAGTGTCCCATAAGTTTGTGTATGTTGTGTCTTCATTCTCATTGAAATCGAGGAAGTCTTTAATTTCTTTTTTTATTTGTTCCTTTACCCAGGGATGGTGCAATTGTGCATTGTTCAATCTCCATGAGTTTGTAGGGTTTCTGCGATTTGTGTTATTGTTGAATTCTAATGTTAATGCATGGTGGTCTGATAAGATGCAGGGGTTATTCCAATTTTTTGTATCTGTGGAGATTTGCTATGTTTCCTATTATGTGGTCAATTTTAGAGAAGGTTCCATGTGGTGCCGAGAAGAAGGTATATCCCTTTGTATTTGGGTGGAATGTTCTATAGATGTCTGTTAAACCCAGTTGGGTCATAACTTCTATTAATTCTTTTGTTTCTTTGTTAAGTTTCTGTCTGGAGGTCCTATCTAGCGGTGAGAGCGGAGTGTTGAAGTCTCCTACTATTAGTGTGTGAGATTTTATGTGCATTTTGAGCTTTAGTAATGTTTCTTTCACGAATGTAGGTGCCTTTGTATTTGGGGCGTAGATATTTAAAATCGAGACTTCGTCTTGATGTATTTTTCCTTTGATGAATATGAAGTGCCCTTCTTCATCTCTTTTGATTGATTTTAATTTGAAGTCTAATTTGTTAGATATTAGGATTGCTACGCCCGCTTGTTTCTTGGGGCCGTTTGATTGGAAGATCTTTTCCCAGCCCTTTACTCTGAGATAACGTCTGTCTTTGGTGTTGAGATGTGTTTCTTGTATGCAGCAGAAGGAAGGGTTCTGTCTTCGTATCCATTCTGATAGTCTGTGTCTTTTTATAGGTAAGTTGAGGCCATTGACATTGAGGGATATTAATGACCATTGATTGGTGATCCTTGTTTGCGCTTGATTTATTGTTAGTGAAGTTATTTTGTGTAGTTTCTCCTCCCTTTTTCTTTTAGTGTTTTGTAAAGTATGATTCTATATTGCCTGTGTCTTTGTGAATGTAGTTATCTTCCTTGGCTCTAGGTTTTCCTTCTAGCATTTTCTGTAGAGCTGGATTCATGGATACGTATTGTTTAAATCTGGCTTTGTCATGGAATATTTTGTTTTCTCCATCTATGGTAATTGAGAGCTTTGCTGGATATAGTAGTCTGGGCTGGCATCCTTGTTCCCTTAGCGTTTGTAGGACATCTGACCAGGATCTTCTGGCTTTCATCGTTTCCATTGAGAAGTCAGGTGTAATTCGGATAGGTCTGCCTTTATATGTTACTTGGCCTTTTTCTTTAGCTGCTCTTAATATTTTCTCTTTGCTCTGTAGGTTTGATGTTTTGATTATTATATGGCGAGGTGACTTCTTTTTCTGGTCAAGCCTATTTGGTGTTCTGTAAGATTCTTGTACTTTCATAGGCATATCTTTCTTTAGGTTAGGGAAGTTTTCTTCTATGATTTTGTTGAATATGTTTTCTGTACCTTTAAGTTGAAGTTCTTCACCTTCTTCTATACCTATTATTCTCAGGTTTGGCTTCTTCACGGTGTCCCATATTTCCTGAATATTTTGTGTTAAGGATTTGTTGGTTTTGAGATTTTCTTTGGTTGACGATGCTATGTCCTCTAATGAGTCTTCAACACCTGAGATTCTCTCTTCTATCTCTTGTATTCTATTGGTGATGCTTGCATCTGTAATTCCAGACCGTTTACCGAGCTTTTCTATTTCCAGCATCCCTTCATTCTGTGTTTTCTTTATCGTTTCTATTTCAGCTTTCAATCCTTCAACTGTTTGAGCTGTTTCCTTAATTTTCTTGGTTGTTTTTTCTTGGTGCTCTTTAGATTCTTTGAGAGATTTGTTTATTTCTTGAATTTTCCCCCATTTCATGGATTTTTTGTTTGTTTTTTCTTCTATTTCTTTAAGGGATTTCCTCGTTTCTTCTTTGAGGCTCTCCATCATCTTCATGAAATAATTTTTAAGGTCTGTCTCCTCTTCTTCATCTATGTAGTGCTTTTCAGGTTTTGCTGGTATTGGATCCCTGGATTCTGGTGGGGTCGTGTTGGTGTTTCTATTGCTGCGTGATCTCTTATTCTGTCTTCTTCCCATCTCTTCTTCCAGTGGGTGCTGGTGGGGGCTTTCTGTTTCCACTGGTCTCCTTCCTTACTGCAGCTGAAGCTGAAGCTGGCCTCGCTGGGGTTGGGGTCTTGGAGGGGCTGATCTCTTTCCTGAAGCTGGGCTCGCTGGGTTGGGGTCTTGGAGGGGCTGATCTCTTTCCTGTGTGGGCGGCTCTTCTGAAGCTGGGCTCGCTGGGTTGAAGTCTTGGAGGGGCTGATCTCTTTCCTGTGTGGGCTGCTCTTCTAGAAGCCGGGAGCGGACCCGAAGATGGAGGGGGATGGGTGATGGGCGGGTGGTCCCAGCCAGAGACCCAATCTCACCTGAAGCTGGGCTCGCTGGGTTGGGGTCTTGGAGGGGCTGATCTCTTTCCTGTGTGGGCGGTTCTTCTGGAAGCCGGGAGCGGCCCCGAAGATGGAGGGTGATGGGTGATGGGCGGGTGGTCCCAGCCAGGGACCCAATCTCACCTGAAGCTGGGCTCGCTGGGTTGGGGTCTTGGAGGGGCTGATCTCTTTCCTGTGTGGGCGGCTCTTCTAGAAGCCGGGAGCGGCCCCGAAGATGGGGGGATGGGTGATGGGCGGGTGGTCCCAGCCGGGGACCCAATCTCACCTGAAGCTGGGCTCCCTGGGTTGGGGTCTTGGAGGGGCCTGTGTGGGCGGTTCTTCTGGAAGCCGGGAGCGGCCCCGAAGATGGAGGGGGATGGGTGATGGGCGGGTGGTCCCAGCCAGAGACCCAATCTCACCTGAAGCTGAGCTCGCTGGGTTGGGGTCTTGGAGGGGCCTGTGTGGGCGGTTCTTCTGGAAGCCGGGAGCGGCCCCGAAGATGGAGGGGGATGGGTGATGGGCGGGTGGTCCCAGCCAGAGACCCAATCTCACCTGAAGCTGGGCTCGCTGGGTTGGGGTCTTGGAGGGGCTGATCTCTTTCCTGTGTGGGCGGCTCTGTCAAGCAATTTTTATAGTATTTATGCCCTGGTTAGTGAGATGACACATGTACTTGAAACTTATTTCTTTTTCCAATGGATATTAGTTAACACTGAGACCCAAACCTGAACACATTTCAGAGTGTGAGAGGTTTTGGAGCACATGGGTCCAAATGGGATGTCTTCATCAAATCCTTCTGCTGAAGGGTCAGTGGTCTATGCAGAACGCAGTAAGAACAACTAGAAAGAATGGATAACACCAAGGAAACAGTGTCTTCCAGACACAATCAGACTGATACACATATTAACACATAAGCACTTCTTTTTAAAGATATTTACTTATTTTTATTTTATGCATTTGGATATTTTGTCTCAAAGAATGTTAGTATGCCACATGCTTGGAGAGACCAGAAGAGGTCACACTGTATCTTTTCCACCTGAACTACAAATGGTTGTTAGTAAGCATATGTTCTGGAAACTAAACTCCAGTTGTCTGTAAGTGGAACAATTACTTTAATGTCTTCCTGGGATCTCATATAATATCTTTTAGCTAAACAATAAAGTCCATCATATTAATCTTTGGTAATCATATCCGTTTCAATAACAACATATGACCATCTTCATAATAGGGGTGTTATATTCCGGAAAGTTAATTGTGCAGGTCAAAATTTATCGAGATTGCAGGACTTCTCACATGCTCAAAATATCTCGAGTCCTAAAAATTCATATAAATATTCCATACAAAAATATGATAGATACTTTTCAAAGGAAAGATTTAATTTCTCAACATAAGACTAAACTGTATTGTTTGTTTTATTAATCTCATTGTTAAAATAGTGACATACCAAATGTAATTACCAGAACCACAAATGTTACTGCAAAAACTTCCAAGAAGATTTTATTTCTTATATAATTGACTTGCTGAAATCCTAGCCTTAAAAGTTTTCTTTTTGGTTTTACGAGACAGGGTTTCTCTGTATTGTTTTGGAGGCTGTCGGTCCAGCCCAGCCTTAAACTCACAGAGATCCACCTGCCTTTGCCTCCGAGTGCTGAGATTAAAGGCATGCACCACCACTGCCCAGCTAAAAGTTCTTTGACTAAGTTTATATCTGTAGGAATAAAGGATAGCATCTGACTTTCTGTGTTTCTCATAGAATTATGGATATTTCAAACACAAAAAGAAATCTCAAATGCTAAAAATGAAAATAGAATGATCCTTTCATGCTTTCCGTGTTAATCATAGTTAATAACCACTGTAATTATATTTAATTATATTCATTTTTGATGTTTTGATATGAGTGGTACATTTACTATTTCTCCTGATATAAAAATATAGTAGACTTTTTTATGGAGAGCGTTACTTGATCTTAAGAATATACATTTACATGAATATAAAGGAATTATTTGACATTTATAGAAATCAAACTGAGGATTGAAATAATAAATTCCCTTGTAAACTCAGATTGTATTCCATGGAAAGCGTACAAATTCAAATTTCAATCTTTAGAGAAATAAAAGCTGAAATGTTATAAATAATTTTTTAATAAAAGCTGTGTTTTCTTGGATTTTTTTAATAGTTCATGGTGAGAAAAAATGTTAGTGCAGTGAAAGAACAACTGTCAGTTTGGAGCAGATATTCAAATATAATGTCAAAGGCTATCTTATTTAAAGACTGTGTCTTGACTTTCATCAGTGTTGAAGAGACAATCGAGACCTACTAATACAAGGTTATAAAAATTAAGCCATAGAAAATCAGAATTTGTTTAAATAAAATTATAGTCAGTTTATAAAAAGGCATTGTTTCCATGAATATAAATGTAACTGGAATATGGCAAATTTTAAACAGGTATTGTCCAGAGCATTTCATACTATGCTTTCATTTCATCATCATTAGATTTTATGACTAAAAAAATTTTAGTTTCCTCCATAGTCTGGATAATTTGCATGATGGTATATATGCATCTGAGAAAAATTAGAAAAATATTAGATTCAAGCATAATATACATAGATATGCAATAGATAAATGAAAGATTATAAAACACAAGCCTAGGTCCACCCAACTATAGCCACCTGATATTTATTTTTTAAAGAGATGACACAAATACACACTCGAAGAATGATTGCGTCTTCAAAGAATGGCGTTGGGATAACTGAAAGTCCATATGTAGAATTACATAAATAATCCCTTACCTCTCACATTTCTGAAGAAATCCACACCAAATAGATTGAAGACCTCAGTGTAGAGTCTGAAATTTCTAAATAAGAAAGTGGGGAATATGCAACAGTGTATAAGCTTAGGTAAGAACTTTCTAAAAAAGACCCAAGATACTTAGAAAATAATCCCAACAATTGAAAAACAAGTACTCTTAAAATTGAATTGTTTCTGTGCAACAAAGCTAATACATGATTGAAGAATCTGTCAACAAATTGGAAAAATATTTTTGCCAGCAAAGTATCTGCTTAGTACCTAAAACAACTGATGGATTTGCATGTAAGGTAATGCTAATTAAACTTTGAGATTCCATGTAATGACATTAATAAAATTTTTCAGGGATGTGAGTGGAACTGGAGAAAGCATATTGTGTGAAATAAACTGGATGTAAAAAAGCAGTTTATTCTGGTCTTCTAATGATATGAATATAGAACTACAGAAAAAACCTTTATCTGGCTTTCTCTTAGTTTATTCTAGCCATGATCTTCAGAAATATTCATTAGCAGTTACATTATGGACATTTCCACATATTTTTGCCAAAGCTATGCAGCAATTAAACAGATGTAAAAAAGGTTCATTTAGTATTGTAACAAGAACAATTTTAGTTCATATTTTGAGGTATGATATCAAGAGAATATTTCTACTGTTGTAATTTTGAATCAACGACATATAAGTAAATTAATATATGTGGCTGAGATTGTAGGATATTAATTATTTGGCCCATTGATTGCAAATTTCCAAAACTTGTGATACATAATATAATGAAAAGTGCCTGTGTGTGTATATGTGTGTGTATGTATATAAGTACCTATTTCATTTTTATTAATTAAAATTTTCAATTACTTTACATCTAGTCTGCAGTGTCACTTTCTTCCTCTCCTAGTGATCCCTCCCTTTGCCACTGCTCTACCCAGATCCACAGTCTAATAGTTTCAACTATTTGGTACAATATCAGACAATTGTGATGTCAATTTGATCATACCTTCCTTCTGTGTGTGTGTATTAGATTGACTAATTTACTATAAATGATATACATATATATGTTTAAATGATACACCTATATAAATGATATACATTTCATAAACTGTTGCTTTCTTAGATGATTATTATGAAGTCGGGTTGCCAAAATTTGAGGGTAACAACATTAATATGAGAAGGATAGTTGAATATAGATTTTCGTCTAATTTCTCATATACAAAAATATGATTAATTTATTTCTATGTGTAAAATATAAGTAAGAATGAATTCAAGGTGTATTTGTGAATTACCTACATAATGTCTTATTAAAAAGCAAGACTCAAAAAATATTCTATTAAATGAAAACTGCAAAGATAACTTCTTCCTTGAAGTCAATTATATTGAAAGAATAGGTTACATGCTTTTTTTCTACTCATAATGTGAACATGGGTAAAAATGATGGAAATTGATTGTTATCAATGTTTTTGTTTTCTCAATTAATTTAATTTGTAATTATATATGGAACTTGGAGGTCATAGACAAAAATTAATAATATTATTCCTATGTGTGAGGCTATTTCCACATCCCATCTTGCTTACAAATGTTTTCCATGCATTTTTATTTGAACATAATAGGAAAATAAGGAATCCTTGCCATTTTATAGATGTGACTGGGACTTAAATAAACTAAGAGACTGACAAAGTAGGAAATTATAAATACTGATTTTTCTATAAGCAAGTCAGGTGCTTCATAATACTCTGAAGACTTACAAAATTAAGGTGAGGTGTATTCGGTAATTTAAGTGTGTGTGTGTGTGTGTGTGTGTGTGTGTGTGTGTTTATGAGATGGTGACATTTTTCTTGGCTGAAATACTGAACACTGACTATGGAAATGTTAGCCTATACATTTAATGCAGAATTCAATTATTACAACAGTGAACTACTATATGTAATATACAATATCTGCACATATTCTTTTGCCATGAAATGTAGATGAGACTTAACATCTCTTCATCTGTATGATGAGGTAACATGTCTGAATAATTATGGTAAAATTATCTGTGAATAACCTGTGCTTTTGTATATTCTGTATTTCATGAATTTTTGGTCTCAATTTAAATGATAATTATTCTGCTGTGTAGCCCAGTGAATGCAAATTAAGTTACAAAACACCATCGTTGTAAGAAAGAAATCAAATCTGAGATACCATCTTACTCCTGTCAGAATGGCTAAAATCAAAAACATCGAAGACAATTTATGCTGGAGAGGATGAGGTTAAAGGGGGACACTCCTCCATTGCTGGTGGGAGTGGCAACTGGTTCAGCCATTTTGGAAATCAGTATGGAGATTCCTCAGAAAAATGGGAATAAACCTACCACAAGACCCAGCAATTCCACTCTTAGGCCTATATCCAAATGAGGCAAGTTCATACAACAAGGGCATCTGCTCCACTATGTTCATAGCAGCATTGTTTGTAATAGCCAGAACCTGGAAGCAACCTAGATGCCCCTCAACTGAAGAGTGGATAGAGAAAATGTGGTACATTTACACAATGGAGTATTACTCAGCAGAAAAAAACAATGGAATCTTGAAATTTGCAGGGAAATGGATAGCACTGGAAGAAACCATCCTGAGTGAGGTAACCCAGTCGCAAAAAGACAAACATGGTATGTACTCACTCATATATGGATTTTAGACATGGATCAGGATAGTGCCACTCTGCACTTCCACTGATAGAGAGTCTGGGAAGCAGGAAAGAACCTAAAAGATATGCATATATGCATAGTACCCAAGAGAAGAGGATGGAGACAAGATCCCCTGAATGGATGGGGAACACGGCGAGTGGTGGGGGGAGTGGGACCTGGGAAGAAGAGAGGGGGTGAAGAGGAAGAGAGTTGGTCATGGGGGAACAGGAAGTTGAGTGGGTGGGGGTAGAATAGGGGGAAGAGGGAATCATAGGATCAAATACAGATCAGGCACAAAAGCGACCTCGAGTGATCTAAAGGGATAACACCAATTGGCAAGCTATGCAATAGTGGGGAGACCACCTCGAATGCCCATTCCTGATAATGAACTTGATGTCTATAACCATCCGGGAGCCTTCATCCTGTGACTGATGGAAGCAGAGGCAAACACACAATTAATCACTGAACTGAACCCAAGGAACCCAGTGACAGAGAGAGAGGAGTGATGAGCAAATTGGCAAAGAATGGGCTGGCAAAACCAGCAGAGACAGCTGATCTGAACAGGGGAGAGCTCTTGGACCCCAGACTGACAGTGGGGAGGCCAGCATGGGACTGATCTGGACCCCTCAAATGTGAGTGTCAGTGAGAAGGCCTGGGCAACCTATGGGGCCCTGAGCTGTGGATCAGTGTCTATCCCTGGTATACAAACAGTCTTCGTGTGCCTATAGCACAAAGAGGGATGCTCTCTCAGCCTGGACTCTTAGGGGAGTGCCTGGACCCTACCCAGAGTAAAATGACAGACTCTAGATATCCCCTATGTGGAAGGATTTGGCAATAGGGTGGGAGGGTGGGGGGGAAGGGGAGTGCGGGAGGAGGGGAGGGAGAGGGAACTGGGATTGACATGTAAAACAAGCTATTTAAAATTAAAATAAAAAATGATAAAAAAATTTAAAAATGTTTAAAAAAACGAATAAAAAAAGATATTCACTAACCCTACATCTGACAGAGGGCTAATCTCCAAAATTTACAAAGAACTCAAGAAACAAGTCTCCAAAACACCAAAGGATCCACTTGAAAGGTGGGGTACAGAGCTAAATAGAGAATTCTCAGTAGAGGAGGCTAAAATGGCCAAGAGACACTTAAGAAAGTGCTCAACATCCTTAGCCATCAGGGAAATGCAAATCAAAACAACTCTGAGATACCATCTTACTCCTGTCAGAATGGCTAAAATCAAAAACATCGAAGACAATTTATGCTGGAGAGGATGTGGAGAGAGAGGAACACTCCTCCACTGCTGGTGGGAATGCCGACTCATACAGCCTCTTTGGAAATCAGTATGGAGATTCCTCAGGAAAATGGGAATTAATCTACCACTAGACCCAGCAATTCCACTCTTAGGCATTTATCCAAATGAGGCAGGCTCATACAACAAGGGCATCTGCTCCACTATGTTCATAGCAGCATTGTTTGTAATAGCCAGAACCTGGAAGCAACCTAGATGCCCCTCAACTGAAGAGTGGATAGAGAAAATGTGGTACATTTACACAATGGAGTATTACTCAGCAGAAAAAAACAATGGAATCTTGAAATTCGCAGGGAAATGGATAGCACTGGAAGAAACCATCCTGAGTGAGGTAACCCAGTCACAAAAAGACAAACATGGTATGTACTCACTCATATATGGATTTTAGACATGGATCAGGATAGTGCCAGTCTCCACTTCCACAGATAGAGAGTCTGGGAAGCAGGAAAGAACCTAAAAGATATGCATATATGCATAGTACCCAAGAGAAGAGGATGGAGACAAGATCCTCTGAATGGATGGGGAACACGGCCAGGGGTGGGGGGGAGTGGGACCTGGGAAGAATAGAGGGGGTAAAGAGGAAGGGAGTTGGTCATGGGGGAACAGGAAGTTGAGGGGGTGGGGGTAGAATAGGGGGAAGAGGGAATCATAGGATCGAAGACAGATCAGGCACCAGAGTGACCTCGAGTGATCTAAAGGGATAACATCAATTGGCAAGCTAAGCAATAGTGCAGGGACCACCTCGAATGCCCATTCCTGATAATGAACTTGATGTCTATAACCATCCGGGAGCCTTCATCCTGTGACTGATGGAAGCAGAGGCAAACACACAGCTAAGCACTGAACTGAACCCAAGGAACCCAGTGACAGAGAGAGAGGAGTGATGAGCAAATTGGCAAAGCATGGGCTGGCAAAACCAGCAGAGACAGCTGATCTGAACAGGGGAGTGCTCTTGGACCTCAGACCAACAGTGGGGAGGACAGCATGGGACTGATCTGGACCCCCCAAATGTGAGTGTCAGTGAGAAGGCCTGGGCAACCTATGGGGCCCTGAGCTGTGGATCAGTGTCTATCCCTGGTATACAAACTGTTTTCATGTGCCTATAGCACAAAGAGAGATGCTCTCTCAGCCTGGACTCTTAGGGGAGTGCCTTGACCCTACCAAGATTAAAATGACAGACTCTAGATATCCCCTATGTGGAAGGATTTGGCAATAGGGTGGGAGGGAGGGGGGGAAGGGGAGTGCGGGAAGAGGGGAGGGAGAGGGAACTGGGATTGACATGTAAAACAAGCTATTTAAAATTAAAATAAAAAATGATAAAAAAATGTTCAAAAAAAGAAAGAAATCAAATCAGTAATAAAGAGTAAATATTCTTCTTATTATTGCATGCCACCTCTTTGTTCATCTTCTTTATGACATGCATAAATAATGTGTATATTTAAATCTATTCCACTTATACTTTTAAGCGGATTGACTAGAAAACTAAAATGCAAAACAATGGAGAAAACTTACTTTGGTAAACCCAAAAGGATTATGGGGAGATGAATAAACTATGGAAGGATTTCTTTACATTTTGAGATGCACCATTTTATTTTTAGCATAAATAAGTAATACATAACACACACAAATAATCAAATATGCCAATTTAATCTTCCTTGTTGTGTATAAATTTTGGACGATTCCATTTCATGTATTTACTAATATTTGATACATATTAAAATTGACGAATCTTCTAACAGTAGAAATGAGAGGTTTTATTTAAAAATTCAAATATCTTTGTTCACATTCTGATCCAAATATTTGTGATTTTCTATGACAAAGCCAGCTACTGACATCTTAAGATTAAAATGAGGCCCATAATTGGTATAATAAGCAGGTAGGTAGCAAGTCATGACTGTGCTTCTCATCTTGGATGATATATTTTGCGGGTGGCAGATTGATCCTTTATTTTTTTCTTGCCTTTGCATCACAATCTCAGTCTCTTAGAAGGTAGCTGATTCTGCCTTAGCAATTGAACTCCAGCCTTCTATATTTCAAATCCCATTTCCTTTAAGTCAGTAACCAGGTCCTTGACGGAAAATTGATTTTGATTATGTGTTACTTCTTTGGCTTGATACTGTTCCTTTAATGTTTTATAATCTGATCTATTCTATCTTCTGATTAACCTTATCATGATGGTTCTGCTAAAAGTGCTCAAATACATTCAACTCTCAAGATGGAACAATCAAGAAATTATAAGTGCAAGAGAATTATTCTCAAATTGGGCATTGAGGATTATAGCACAGATACCAATAAGAACTGAGTTTTGAAGTAATAAAAAGGCTGAGTTTTACTTTCTTGCAGCACTATATTTTTTGTATGTTCGTGCTACTTAGATGAATCTATGATTCATTATGCATGTGGATTTAGTTTCTGATTCAACCCACACATATGAGGCAAACTTGATGAATTATAGAGCATGTGAGGCAAAATTTTCAGTGTCTATATTTAAAACTTACACCATAATCATACAAGATGGACAAAGGTAATTATGTGACATCCCAGGTAAGGAAACAAATATTAAAAGACTGGCAGAATTTCTGAAGATAATGAAACTATCAAATATCAGAACCAGGATAAAAACTCATATTTATAGAGGGTAAGTTGTTACAGGATTCCTGTCTGTGTTCTGTCCCTCCTTTAAGCTCCAAAGTAACACACGGAGACACTAATTTTTACAATGTTGTTGGACAATGTCCATAGTTTATCATTGGTTACTTCTGTCTTAAATATTAAATCCTGACTACGAATATATATTTCTTTAGGGTGTTATCTTACCGAGAACGCCAGGCTTGTGAGTCCTCTCCTCCAGGTATCACATGGTGACTCTCCACTCTTGACTATATTTCCCAGAATCATCCTCAACTCCTAGTCTCTTCTATCTTGCTTTCCTATTGGCCAACAGTGCTTTATTTATCAACCAGTAAGACAAGCATATACACAGAAGGACTTCCCCCATCAATAATTCAGGACAAAGAAGCTAAAACTATACAATGGAAAAGGGAAAGCATCTTCAACAAATGGTGCTGGCATAACTGGGTATTGGTGTGCAGAAGACTGCAGATAGATCCATGTCTATCGCCTTGAACAAAACTTAAGTCCAAATGAATCAAAGATCTCAACATAAATCCAACCACACTGAAACTCATAGAAGAGAAAGTGGAAGATACTCTTCAACAAGTTGGTGCAGGAGACCACTTCCTGAACATAAGAGCAGTGGCACAGACACTGAGATAGACAATTAACAAATGGGACCTCCTGAAACTAAGAAGCTTCTGTAAGACAAAGGACACAGTCAACAAGACAAAAAGGCAGTCCACAGAATGGGAAAAGATATTCACTGACCCAAAATCTGACAGAGGGCTAATCTCCAAAATTCACAAAGGAATCAAGAAGCAAGTCCCCAAAACACCAAATGTCCCAATTAAAAGGTGAGGGTACAGACTAAATAGAGAATTCTCAATAGAGGAGGCTACAATGTAAAACATTCTAACCAAAAGCATTTTGTGGGAGGAGGGCGATAGAGAGATGATTCAGTGGTGAAGAGCCCTGGCTGCTGTTCCTGAATACAGGGGCTTAATTTCTGGCACCCTCATAGTGGATCACATCTATCTGTAACTTCGGTCTCGCAGAGTCCAATGCCTTCTTCCTGCTTTTGTGGGAACTGTACACACATGCAGTGAAAACACTCATACACCTAAAATAAATAACAATAATTTTACAGCAATGTAAAGAAGGAATGGGTTTACTTCAGCTTACAGGTTCCATCTTTTCAGGGGATTAGAATGTATGTCAGGCTCACAGTGAAAGCTAGCCAGGACAAATACCAAGGGTCCTATACTAAACAACAGAGGAAACGCTATAGCAGTGGACACTATCTCACATGCACTCAATCCTGGAGCCTCAGCGTCTGCTATTTGGAGGCATTTTGGGCCTTTGTGGCACATGCATTTCTTCTGTGACAGGTAACTTTAGGTTAAACTGGATATTGTTAAGGTTCAGGGTGATACATTTTTAAGTCTGGGTTAGAAAATTGCTCTGGGCATTTGTCTTTGGATCCTTTTAAAAGGAGAAGTAAATCGCTACCCAGGTCAGACATATGAGATATGCTGTGTTCTTAGCCTTGTGCAGCTAATTCAATGCATGAACTAAATCTTCTATACAAAATGCCTTCAATAGTTTCCCGGAAAATAGGGTGATGCTCCCTTGAAGTGATGCTCATAAGCTTTTAGGCTAGTCCTTATTGTTCTACCCTGGACAGCAATAATTCAGTTTTTTGAAAATCCACCTAATTATGTTATACTCAGCATAAGTTGACAAAATTATCCAAAAGTTGGAATTTTATTAGAGGATAAATCAACAAAAATAATGTTTTAGATAAATAAAACTGGTAATTTAGCTCAAAGATTATTTAAATTCTGGGACCTTTGAGTTGAATTGCTTTCTACTGAATAAGACACACACAAATTCTGCAATATAGACCACAAAAGGGAATATCCAGGTATAATGGTTCACACTTATGGTCCCAGAACTTGGGAGGTTCTAGTAGGATTGCTACAAATTAATGTCTCACTTGAGAGAGAAAATAAACAATATTTTCTGAGTTGTTATGGATAGCTAAACTAGCAGCTCCTTTTCTAGATGACAGAGTGGTAGGCTATGAAATTAAGAACCTATTGAAAAGAAAATCCGGGTATTAACCCACACATGTACGAACATCTGATCTTTGACAAAGAAGCTAAAAATATACAATGGAATAAAGAAAGCATCTTCAACAAATGGTGCTGGCATAATTGGAGACTGGCATGTAGAAGAATGCGGATCGATCCATGTTTATCGCCATGCACAAAACTTAAGTCCAAATGAATCAAAGACCTCAACATAAATCCAGCCACACTGAACCTCATAGAAGAGAAAGTGGGTGGTACCCTTGAACGAATTGGTACAGGAGACAGCTTCCTGAACATAACACCAGTAGCACAGACAGTGAGATCAACAATTAATAAATGGGACCTACTGAAACTGAGAAGCTTCTGTAAGGCAAAGGACACAGTCAGCAAGACAAAAAGGCAGCCCACAGAATGGGAAAAAATATTCACTAATCCCACATCTGACAGAGGGTTTATCTCCAAAATTAGCAAAGAACTCAAGAAGCAAGTCTCCAAAACAGCAAAGGACCCAATTAAAAAGTGGGCTGCAGAACTAAATAGAGAGTTTTCAATAGAGGAGTCTAAAATGGCTGAGAGGCACTTGAGAAAGTGCTCAACATCCTTAGCCATCCGGGAAATGCAAATCAAAACAACTCTGAGATACCATCTCACTCCTGTCAGAATGGCTAAAATCAAAAACACCAACGACAATTTATGCTGGAGAGGATATGGTGAAAGGGGGACACTCCTGCATTGCTGGTGGGAGTGCCAACTGGTTCAGCCACTTTGGAAAGCAGTATAGAGATTCCTCAGAAAAATAGGAATAAACCTACCACAAGACCCAGCAACTCGACTCTTAGGCATATATACAAAAGATGCCCATTCATACAACAAAGATGTCTGTTCCACTATGTTCATAGCAGCTTTATTTGTAATAGCCAGAACTTGGAAGCAACCTAGATGTCCCTCATCCGAAGAGTGGATAGAGAAAACGTGGTACATCTACACAATGGAGTACTATTCAGCAGAAAAAAATAATGGAATCATGAGATTCGCAGGCAAATGGATGACACTAGAAGAAACCATCCTGAGTGAGGTAACCCAGTCACAAAAAGAGAAACATGGCATGTACTCTCTCATATATGGATTTTAGACATAGATCTGGGGAGTGCCAGCCTACAATCCTATGGCCAGAGAGTCTGGGAAACAGAAACTTCATTTAGCGGCTGGTTAAGTACTGAGCTGAACTCAAGAAATCCAGTATCAGAGAGGGAGGACTGATGATCAAAGGGATTAAGACTGGGCTGGTTTAACCCCCAGAAACAGCTGACCAGACAAAGGTTAACTCTTGAATCCCAGGCATCAGCCTGGGAATCCAGCATGGGACTGATCAAGACCCCCTGAATCTGGGTGTCAGTGAGGAGGCCTAGGTAATCTATTGAGCCTTGGGCAGAAGATCAGTACCCATACCAAGTATACACACGGACTCTGGACTCCCATAGAACAATGTGAGGTGCACTCTCACCCTGAACTCTTGGGGAAGGGTCTAGGCCCTGCCCTATATGAAATGACAGACTATGGACACCCCCATGGAGGGCAATTCCCTCCCTGGGGGAATGAGGGGATAACGGGGGGGGGGAGATGGGGGAGGGCACGGGAGGAGGGGAGGGAAAAGGAGAGGGACCTGGAACTGACTTGTGAAGCAACCTTGTTTCTTATCTAAATTTAAAAAAAAAGAATAAAAAAAATCATAAAAAAGACCCAGAGATGGATACTGTGTTCAAGCTGCAAGATGAAGATCAGAAAAGCAAAGCAGCCAAGCTGTTAGATGTTAACACTACCTAGCTGAAAGTGCTGATCCTGATGCCATGAGCTCTCGCCAAGCCTCAGACTGCTGACTCTCCTCAGTGTAGCTGAAGAGTCGGTGCCTGTTACTGATTACTGATTACCTCTCTAGTGCTGGGATTAAAGGCATGTGATTCCAGGTGCTGAGATCACCTTTGTGTGAGCTGTTTCTTTTAGGACTAGATCAATTTCATGTAGTCAGTGTGACCTTGAACTAAGAGAAATATGTCTACCTCTTAAACCTGAGTCCTGGAGTTAAAGGTGTGTACCAACACTACCCAGATTCTATAGCTAAATCATATGTCTACTTTGCTCATTTGATCCCCAGTGGTGTTAAAATAAATCATAAACAGTATATCATCACAGGATTAGGAGTTTTAGTTAGTAATTCCAGATAAGATATTTGAGAAGCACTAAACCTGTTGAATCTTAGGGGCAAATATTTGAAAAGAATATAATTTCCAGGGCAAATTATAGCTATTGCATGTGTGTCTGACAACGTAAAACTAAAAAACACCCAAATAATCGCCAATATAATGAGAGAAAAAAGAACCACCAAGTCACACGAATTTTGCAAATTCCTATGCAGAGCATTTACCAAATGACAATAGTTTCCACAGATGTATTGCCCAGGGGAAACCCATTGAACAGGTAGTCATATGCTGATCTGAGACTATACTACATGACTCCCAACAACAAACTGCCAGAAGTTTAGATTAGAGACTATTTATGAACTTGGAGCCTACTGAGCTCTGGAAATGTGTCCAAAGCTTTCAGAGGTAACCTGTCTAGCACAAGTAGATCATTAGAAGCATGCCTTTGAGGAACATTTCTCTCCCATCCTTTATTATCCTCACGTTCTTTCTCTCTGGCCACTGTGAAGTCAACTACTCTGTTCTGTCATGTACTTCTTACTACAGTGTTTGTTCTGCCTCACACCAGTCTCATAGAGATGGGTCAAGTGACTTTCATGACTAACTTGCCCTGGATTCAACTAAAAGGCTAGCTATTAGGTTTTTCTGTGAGTACTTTTCTTGGTCACATTATAGGAAGTGCAAAAGACACACCCTAATTTTCCTACATTCCAATGACAACCCAGATAAAAAAATGGAGATGGAAAAAGGAAACTTTGCTTTGTTTTTTTTTAATTCAGTCTAATAGGCAAGTTAATCTTTCCTTTTGCTGTCATTGTTATTTTCCTTCATTTATGTAAGAAGTATCATCTTTATGCATTCAATATAAGCTGAAGACCAGCATCTCTCTAAGAGTCTTCTAGGCCTCTAACGCCAGATTGGGAATGCTCAGCCATCCAGATGCATGAACTGAGTAAATACAAGAGTCTTGATTTTTCTAGTATAAGACAGCCCTTGTTCGATTACGTGGACTAAATCATATAAGTGAGCTTAATATAGTTCCTTTGTAATATATGTTCATTTTCTGTTTACAATCCTAAAATACTAACAGAATGACAATGAAATAAAATCTCTGAGCCAGAATAAGCATTTACTCTTTACAATTAGATTATTTTATACATTTTATGACAGTAACAGACATCTGGCTAGCAAAGTGACAATGAAAATAAGCTATATTTTAGAGGTTATAAGTTTACTTCCTTAAACCCTCATGTTCTTGAGAACTGACCAGATTCCAGTAGCTCCTTTCAGGACACACAAATCCTCCTGTTTTCCTTTATTCAACTCTGGAATCTGAAGTGCTGCCAGGCAATTATGTGTGGCCTTCTGTGAAAAGCTGTGTCCTTCTCTAAGCAAATAAATACATAGTTACTACCCTTAATATAGACTGGGCACTCTCTGCACAGGATCCCTGAATATACTATCCTTCTGTTAGTATTCATGTATCTGTATAGGCCTGACTTTGGTGTTTTGACAGGATACGCCCTCAGTTGCAGCCACTAAGAGCAAAACCTATGCACATTCACTACGTTTCCTTTTAAAAGGGCCTTACCCACCTTCCATCTCCCTCTCTTTCTTTGTCTCCCTCTCTCGGTCTGTCCATTCCTTTCCTCTTTTCCTATCTTTCTCTCTGCTTCTCTGCCTGATTCTCTCTGTCTCTGTCTGTCTGTCTGTCTGTCTGTCTGTCTGTCTTTCCTATCTCCTGTTGCTCTTGTCCCCAGAGACTTGTCTCCCCACTCCCCTTACCTGCTTCTATGATCCCTTTCCCATAATAAAAAACACTTGCATGTGAATTCTGTCACATGGTGTCTTTCTCTCTTGAGCTGCATTTTTAATTACAATACCTTCATCTGCCTCATTTGTGGCATGAATGTTCTCTCTATACAGAGATCTTTATATGCATTTCTGAACTATCTTCAACATACTAAGTGTTTTACAAATTGTCCCAGTAGTAGAGTCTGACTTTTCCATATAATATGGTTTTTCAAATGTATCCCAAAAGTTAGAGATGGCTTTCTAACTCATCCTGCTATCCTGATATTCACTGGAAGTCCTACAAGATTATAATTCAAAACAAGCCACTGATTACATATGCAGATGCATGAATGCCATTAGGTTGTCTAAGACAAATGCTTCTCTCATAAACTCTGAAGACCATAGGAACATGGAAATACCATAGGAATCACTATATATGTAAGCATTTACAGAATACAAGTCCTTTTATTTAAAAAAGAATTTTAAAAATGAAGCCCTATTCTGAGGTACAAAATATTTCCTGGGTGCCTGTGTTACTTCTGCTGATCAACAAACAAATACAAAACAACAGCTGACTATCAGGAGAATCTCTTTCCCAAGTACCTGTATTGAAGAAACTTTTGGTGGCAGTATACTAAAAAGAAGTTGTTCATGTTTTCAAGTGGTTCTGTCATGTGGCAGGTAGCTGATATTCATCAGACTGCGAAAAGCAGAAGAACCACAGGCCGCAGCGATTATTAAGGTTATTAAAAGGACAGTGAAGAAAATTGACATTGTGAAGAAAGCAGGCCCTCTTCTTCAAAGGCTGAAGATATTATTTAAAACTATATATGCTACTTTATTAAAAAGTACCAGGCAAATAACAAATACTCCAAGAAGACTGGGTTTGAGGCAACCCGGGGCTCCACAGAAGTTCTTCAAATAAGTGGAGAGTTCTTGATGTAACACAGCATAGTAACTTATTACCAGAAAATCACAATGTATACCCACCTTGTCTAACTCTCCTTCAGCATAATTCATGTCCAAGTTTTCACTATTTTGCTTAGCGCAATAGTGGTGACTATGCTAAAGACAGTGGAGTTAAAACATGTAAAACATGGAAGCAGCTTGGATTTTTGCACCATCTCAACATTTATATCTCCTAGATACTGTTTTAATGTATAAAAACAAAATATCATAGATTGAGTACTCAAACAGGGGAAATTAACCCCTTCACAGTTTTAGAAGAAAGGTGACAAGGCCAGGAGCCTTGGTTTCTTCTTACAACTCTCTCATTGGATGTAGTTGACCATATTTTCTCTGTATTCTATGGTTGGTCAACAGTGTTCATGTTTGTGTACTAAACTGATACTCACTTCTTTAAAGTTCCTATCTACCAGTATATCTGTATTATGAGACAGTAAGGTTGGAAGCAGAATGCATGACTTCGGAAAGAGAGAGAAAATGCAATCTATTATACACTGCAGACTCAAGAGGATAATGTACACAAGAATAAATTTTTATGTCAATGCATTGACATTTCAGAGTTCATTTTGTCTCTTCCATGGAGTGTACTGTTATTAGAAGATTAAGGAAGAAAGAATATAGAGAGCACTCAAGAATTTAAGATACATATTGATTGTTCAAAGGACCAGATTCAGTTCTACACATCAATGTCAGCTGACTCACAATTGCTTATAACTCCAGTTCCAGGGAACCCAACAACCTCACAGGTTTAATAATAAAATTTCACTCATGTGCACGCACTCACAAACAGACACACAGAAAAGTTAAAAATAATAGGTTTCTAAAAATTATTTAGACATAGTCGTCTAAGGTTACATTTTATCCACTCACTGCCAACTGCCTGTTTGTAATTGCTCTACCAAATATTAGAAGCATGGAAAATATGTATATACATATATGTAACAACAATTATTGAAAAGCAGACTGTAATCTGATGAAAAGCAAGGGGGGATACAGGAGGGCTTGGAAGGAGAAAATTAAAGGGAGAAATTACATAATTACATTATAATCTCAAAACTAAAAGAAATAATTTAAAAAGGAGCAGGAAGGTTGAGTCAAGGTAAGAATAGAGGAGAGCAGGATAAGAGATACCATAATAGATTGAGTTATTATAGGCTTGAGGAGAGCCTATAGCAGACACTAGTGAGATCTCCAGAGATCTACAAGGATAACACCAACATGCAAACTAAGCAATAGCAGAGAGACTACATTAATTGCCCCTCCTTGATGACAGGGTTGATGACTACCCTATATGTCATCCTAGAACCTTCATCCAGGGACTGATGGAAGCAGAGACATATACCCAGAGCTAAACACTGAACTGCACCTAGGAACAGAGATGGAGGAGTGATGAGCAAAGGGGTCAAGACCATGATGGTGAAACCCACAAAGACAGCTGACCAGATATGGGGGAGCTCTTCAATCCCAGACTGATGGCTGAGAGGCCAACAGGGGACTGATACAGACTCCATGAATGTAGTGCCAGTGAGTAGGCCACAGAAATCTCTGGGGTCTTGGGTAGTAGACCAGTATTTACCATGGTGTATGAATGATCTTTGGGAGCCCATTCCAAATAGAGAGATGCTCTCTAAGACTGGACACATGGGGAAGGGACTAGGCCCTGTCCTAGAAGAAATGACAGATTTTGGAGATCCCCACAAGATGGCCTCACCCTCCATAGGGAATGATGTGGGGATTGGGTGGGGGTCTGGGAGGGCTGCTGGAGGGACAAGAGTGGAGGTGTGGGAGAGGGAGCTGGGATTGACATGTGAAGCATTCATGTTTCTAATTTAAATTAAAACATATATTGAGGAAAACAGTTATATCAATGATTTTGAAATTCAGATGTAGCACTTGATAAATTAAAATGGAGTTATATATACTGGAAGGAAACCCCCCAACACACACACACACACACACACACACACACACACACAGAGCGAGTAAGAGAGAGACAGAGACAGAGATAGACAGAGAGATACAGCGACAGAGAGAGGCAGAGAGTGCTGAATGGTTTTATGCCAACTTGACATAGTCTAAACTCAAGTCAGAGGAAGGAGCCTCAATTAAGAAAATGCTTCCATAAGATTCCACTGAACACAAGCAAAAGAGGGTATTTTCTTAGTTAGCAATTTTTATGGGAGGGTCCAGTGCATTGCGGGTGGTTCTATTCCTGTGTTGTTGGCTCTGGGTTCTATAAGAAAGCAAGTTGGTCAAGCCACAGAGAGCAAGCCAGTAATTAGCACTCTTCTCTGACTTCTACATTAGTTCTTGCCTCCTGAATTGAGTTCTTCTCTTGACTTCTTTGATTATGAACTGTGATATGGAAGCATAAGCTAGATAAATCATTTTCTTCCCAACTTTTCTTGGTTGCGGTTGTCGTGTTTCATTATAGTAATTGTAACCCTAACAAACACAAGTTGATACCAGGAGTGGAGTTTTACTGGGACAAACCTGGCTATGTTTTGAGCAGGATTGTGGTAGAACTTTTGGACTTTGGGCTAGAAGAGTCTTTGAGTGTTGAAATCTCAGTGGGTTTTTCTGTTGGAACTTCAAAGATAAGAATGTTGAGAGCAGTGCAGACAGTGGAAAGATGACTTACATAGTTTCAGAGGGAAGCAAATACTCTACTGAGCCATTTATGTCAAGAATCTATGGATTCTAGTCATTTGGAGCTGAATAATCAGGTATGATTAGCAAGACACCAGAAACACTACGAGAAACCTTTGCTTTGTTGGGATAATGGATCTTATTCAGCTGGTGCTGAAGAATCACCTGTGATTAAGAAGACACAAATCACTGAAGTGAAGTCTTCTGGGAAGTGTTTCCTCAGGGGCAGTACACAAAAGCTGTGTTCCAGAAGTGGCCAGGGTTGTGCCTTCTGTTGGCAGCCAAACATGGTAATGCTAAGATTTTGAAGGCATGAAGGGGGTCTTGGAGAGTAGCTAAGGCTTGGTACTATGTTCCACGATTGGAATCCCTGAAGAAAGACAATGAAAGTCTGCTGGTGAAAACTCCAGTATTTTGGAGATGCCAGTACCATACGATGACCACCAATAGCAGCAGTATGTGTGGAGTGGAGCCAGCCTAAGCCTAGAAGGCAATCTGTGGGTGCTGCAGAAAGCAGAGCTAGAAAAACGACCCAAGCCTCTTGTAGGAGCACTGATGGTCCAGAGTGAATCCCAAATGTTGAACATTGAATTACACTGTTGGAATGTGGTTTTGCTTTGTTACGATTGTGACTGTGCACGGATTCTTCCCTCTTGAAATAAAAGAATTCTAAAATTTATTTTCAAATTTATAGGATCCCACAATTGAGAGACTGAATTTTTAATTAATTATTTTATTTTACGTGTACGGGTGTTTTCCTGCATGTGTATCTGTGTGGCATGAACATGCAGAACCTGAAGAATCCAGAAAAAGGCGTAAGATTACGTGGAACTGGAGTAATACTTGTGAGCTGCTTTGTGGGTGCTGGAGATCCGAACCAGGGTCTTATGGAAGAGCACCTAGTGCTCTTTACCACTGAACAATCTCTCCAAACCTGAGACTGAATTTTTAAGGAGATTTTAAGATTTCTAAAAAGACATTGGGTTTTTTAAGATTTGAATTTTAAAGCGTTTGAGTTTGTAGAAACTATGGGATGTTTTTAGTTTGTAAAATGTTTCATATTGTGGTATTGATACTAATGTTTGTTCTTGGGGATGAACAAAAAAGGAAAGGTTGTGGCTTAGTAGTAATGTATAGGTGTGCCAGTTGATGAAGGGTCAATTCTATAAGTAAGCAGGCTGAGCAAACCCTAAAGAACAAGCCAGTAAGCAGCATCCATCTATGGCCTCTGCATCAGCTTCTGCCTCCAGGTCCATGAACTGCTTTAGTTCCTGTCCTGACTTCCTTTGGTGATGAACTATGATGTAGAAACTTTAGCCAAATAAACCCTTTTCCTCTCCAGTTTCGTTGATCATGGTATTTCATTTCAGCAATAGTTACCCTAAGACACACACCTGTTTATAGTTACTGTATTAGAAGAATTGCCCCCATGTTGTTCTACTTCGTGGTTCTCAACCTTCCTAATTCTGTGAGCCTTTAAAAAACGTCCTTGTGTTGTAGTGGCACCCAACCACAAAGTTATTTTCATTGCTATTTCATGACTGTAATTTTGCTACTCTTACTAATTATAATGTAAATATCTGTGTTTTCTGGTAGTCTTAGGAGACCCCTGTGAAAGGGTCTTCATCCCTCCAAAGGGATTTCGCCACAGATTGAGAACCATTGTCCTATTTTCTTTTTATTGTTGTTAGATTTTTTTTAAAAAGGATCCCTCTATGTACCCATGGATCACCTGGAGCTCTTTATGTAGGCCATACTAGTCTCAAACTACCAGAAATCTGCCTGAGTCTGCCTAACTAGTACCAGGATTATTGGCATGTGCTACTGTGCCCAGCTCAACCTATTTTATAAATAGTGTTTTGTCTGTGTTTGACAATTTGTGTTCCTATATTAGTAAAAGTCATAGTCTCAATTTCATACATGAATTTATACCCAAATCTATTTGATAGTTTTTGTTGTTTTATGATATTTATTTTAGTTTCTATCAATTTACAAAGAATTGAGTTTTTATGATTTTTTCGAATAAAATTTGTTTTTGTAATTTCCTCCCTCTGCTTCTCCATCCCCCATCTTAAGCCTAGTAGCCTTTTGACTTTTATGCCACATGTGTCATTCCCTCCACCTCTCTTTTATCAATTAGTGCATTAATTTGTGCTTAAAATGTTAGCTAACAGCACTTATGAAATTATACATGTGGTATTATGAGGGAGCTGTAAAAATTTATAAATTCAATTTTAAGCTTTCTTGTATTTTTGATTAAATTTATTTGACATTATTAAAATTTAGATACTATATACTAGAAGTAGTTATATTTTGTTTACTTTCATATTTTTTGTCCTGTTTGAAAGCCCTTATCATTAATAGTATATAAGTATTATTATCTAGCTAATATATACTCTTTTATTCATAATATCTTCACTTACAATGACTTTTACATAATTATGAAAGAATTATAAGTTTATAGTTTTCACTTAATGCTTCTATTATAGTAAACAATAGAGTTGATTATAGTACAAAGCCTACTTTACATATCAAGTTTGAAGTAAAAGTTTTCAACATTCTTCCAAGAGATTATGCTGTAGGATTCTTCTACATTTATTTCATGTGATCTTTTTTCCTATTAACTGTCAGAGTACTATTTTGGCCTTATAAGACTATCACAGAAATATAAAAGAGTAAAAATATATCCCTTTCTCATTTCCTTTAATTATTAGCAACTTATCATATATAGTTTTTAAAAATGAATAAGCCAAATCTGATGCTTTGTAAATACATACTTTGTATTCGCATTTCCATACTTGTTTCCAATTCTCTGAGAATGTAGGACCATGGTACTTTTAGTGATCATGTCTTTTGACTTTGACTGTCCTGGTTACAATAATTCAAAGATATTTGTTTATTCCATTCGAATTTTATTTTGTTCTATTAAACTTAATAATATGTTTCTAGATTGCTTGGTTTACTAAAGAAAATAATAAAAACATTAGCATATCTGAATAAAGTCGCCTCTCACTGACCCTTTGGAACGTGCTACGTTATTGTCGAATGGTGCTTTGTGTGGGGACACCAGACCTTGAGCAGAAACCCACTTCCCCTTTGGCCTGGGAGCAGGCATCTATGTAATGTTTACTGAAAACAATTCAGTGCTTTAGGGCTCAGATAGGGCTTGCTCACTGAAATACCATGCCTTTCACACCCCCTACAGCTAGATGCCTCTTCCTGTTTCCCTGTGGTGTCTCCCCGATTCTGGGGCCGGAGATTAGACCACCAGCCAGGAGGAAAGAATGGTATGTAGATGAATGGCAGAAGTCCTTAAAAAGGAAAGCTCCTTTTTCTTAGAGAGACTTCTCCTGAGACTTCTCCTGAGACTTCTCCTGAGAGCTCTCCTAAGCAGACTGGGGTCTCCTCCTAAGCTGACTTGGGAAACATAAAGTTTTCTTAAAGCAACCAACCGGTCTCTGTGTCATCTATCCCGACCACCTTGCTACATTCTCGGATGCAGGCCGCACAGCAGGTGCGACAATTGGAGGTCCCACCGAGATTGTGAAAGCGAGGTAAGTGGACGGGGTTAAGAAACTATGGGGAATAGTTCCGGGAAGCTAGAATCATTGCAGTATCAACTAAAAAAGTTACTTAAAAAACATGGGACTGCAGTCAAGTCTAAAACCCTAGAAGGCTTTCTAAAATCGATCGAACGAGCCAGTCCATGGTTCATTACTGGGGGAAACTTAAATATTCCAGATTGGGAGGAGGTTCGCCGTGATCTTCATAGACTTTTACGAAAAGAGGGAGCTGAGTCCTTACCCCCTATGACATTCTCCTTATGGAGATTAGTGAGGGGAGCACTTTGGACAGATAAGGTTCGTCACCGCCAGGTAGTTCAGGACACAAAAGAGGCTTTTTTAGAATTACAAGAGACTGAGACTCAAGCCTCCTTGAGTTCAGGGGCAGAGAGTGATGATGAATCATCTGAAGGGACCCTGACTGAAACTAGAGGCTCCATTGTTAGTGAGGATGAGGGGGAGTCTCTTAGTAACAACAAAAAAACGGGTAGAGATCTCCGTGCGTGACCCAAACAGAAGAACTCCGGTCAGAATCGGTTATATCCTTCTCTATCAGACCTAGAAAATGGAAGTAGCTCAGACTCAGACTCGTCACAGTCTGAAAAGGAACGGTTACTTGCTGAGATCACAGCCCTTAAAAAAGAACTAAAAAAGATTCGATTTAAGGAAAAACAGGACAGGGAGAGAAACCCTTCCCCATACTCTGAAAAAAGGGACTCCTCCTATGAGATAACTCAGTCCTTCTCAGACCTGGAGGGAAGACCCAGAGGAGGGGTCCAATGCTGCCCGGTGGTGGCCCCAGTAATGGAAGTTCCAGACCCGAACAATTCTGGACAGGTCATTCGGCATCATAACCCTTTAAATTTTAAGGATATAAGACAACTTAAAGAGGCAACTTTAAATTATGGAGCACAGGCTCCCTTTACACTTTCCTTAATGGAATCTTTTGCATCTCTTAATTTGACACCTGGCGATTGGCAGCAGCTTTGCAGAGCAGCTCTGTCGGGGGGAGATTATTTGATTTGGAGAGGTGAGTTTCAGGAAAGATGCAGCCAGACAGCCCAAAGAAATGCACAGGCCGGACAGCCCCAGAGAAATGTGGAGATGCTTACCGGGAGTGGTCAATATGCCACCATTCAGCAACAAATGCAATATGACATCGCAGTCTATGCCCAAGTGGCAGCAGCGGCCCAAGGGGCTTGGAAAGCATTGCCTTCCAAGGAAGGAGGGGATCATCTGTCCAAAGTCCTTCAAGGACCCTCTGAACCTTTTCAAGACTTCGTAGACCGTCTCAGTCAGGTAGCAGAAAGAATATTTGGGGGCATTGGGCCTGCGATGCCGGTCATCAAGCAGATGGCATTTGAAAATGCAAATAAGTATTGTAAGGAAGCCCTTCGCCCATATCGCAATAAAAGTCTAAATGACTATATTCGGATTTGTAGGGACATTGATGGAAACTTCATCCAGGGCCAAGTGTTAGCTGCTGCCATTCGGCCCCAAGTGGGGAAAGAAAGACCTACTCTGGGAGGGAGAAAAACATGTTTCAGCTGCGGTAGGGAGGGACACTTCCTTAGAGAGTGCCCTCAAAATAGTACTACGGGTCTCAAGCGACCTGGTTTATGCTCCCGTTGCCAAAGGGGATATCATTGGGCCAAAGACTGCTACTCTAAAACTGACCGGGAGGGAAATTTCCTTCCTGCTAATAATAATCAGGGAAACGGGAGGAGGGCCCCGCCCCAGGGCCCCAAAACCAATGTGTACGGGGCAATGACCCCTGCTCCGGGCAGTGGCAGGATTCATTTTCTCCCCCAGAGCAACCCCTTCATATCTCAGACCTCCTTAGAGCCACCTCGGGGAGTGCAGGATTGGACCTCGCTCCCTCTGCCCGGGCAATCCTAACACTGGAAATGGGGGTCCAGGCCCTCCCTACTGGGGTGCATGGGCCATTGCCCCCAGGCACAGTGGGACTACTCTTGGGACGGTCCAGTACTATCCTTCAAGGCATCCAGGTACACCCTGGGGTTATAGACCAGAATAACAAAGGAGAGATTAAAATAATGACATCAGTGGCCAGTGGGGTTGTCTCCATCCCAGCAGGAGAGCGGATTGCTCAGTTGCTCCTCCTCCCTACAACTCCTTACAAGTCTCGAGAAAATTAAAAGAAAAATTAAGACATTTAAAAGACTGGCCAACAAGTAAGGCTATAAGGATGTATTAAAAACGGGGTACCAAGCTAGGGGTACCAGATTAAACATCTAGGCCTTTGCCTAACAAAGGTCAAAAAAGAAAAGCAAAACCTAAAATAAGAAGTTGCCCTCAGTTGGAGCGTGGGTTGGAGGATCATCCTCAATGGGAGGATGGATTAAAGATGGGTAAATTTTTAAAAAATTGGTAAAGTTAATAAATGAGGTATTAGTATTCAGTAAAAAAAAAGACAAAGGTATATAAAAATGTTTACATTTATATAGGGTAGGTTATTGAATTTTGTAAGTCATCTCTAAAAACTTTTGGCAAAAGCCTGGCCTTTCCACTTTGCATCTACAGAATTACAAGGGGTGGGTATGGCTGTAGCCCCTGAGTGTAGCTCAAAACTTCTCTAATGAAAAAATGACGAGGGACATACAGGACTTTTTCAACCTTTAGTTTTAATTAAAAGATTGACTGGAGTTGTTCTGTTAAAGAAGTTTCAGTTCAACAAACTAATCATAACCTAGGCAAGGAGAGATATGTATACATGGTCTGTGTGTTTGGACGTGGCCACGTCAGTATGTATGAAGTGTGGAAAGTAAATGCGTGAATGTTGATAAAAGCAACTGTTCTAACTGCCTTGGATATGATTATAGGGATACTTAAATCCCTTCAAACAGTTAAAAACTACCTAAATCGATTTAGATATAGCCAAAAGAAACATCCAGTCAGTCGGTTAATATTTTAACAAAAAAATTCAAGTTAAGCCCTCAGAGCCAGTCAGAGAGAGAGAGAGAGAGAGAGAGAGAGAGAGAGAGAGAGAGAGAGAGGTTTTTTCAGGGAACTGTCCTGCCGCTTTGGCAGGCCCCCACCCCCAAAGGTGTCTGTGTAGATGCAAATTAGGCCTTGTCAACTCAGATGCAAACGAGGCCTTGTCAGCTAGTGAGAGCTACAGGTTAAAAAAAAAGGGACTATTTGGGACATAGTATAGTTTACAATCCTTAAATGATTCTCAAAGGTACTTAATGGTTATGTCCCTTTTAAAGGACATCTACTAATACTTTAAATAGTGATCCCAACTCACCTAGATAGTTGACTAAGGAGGGTAGACAAATCCTTCTACTGTTATGGTCCAACTTCAACAGTTCAAACAAAATTTAAAAATAAAAGGGAGTAATGTCCCCAGTCTCCACATGATTCATTAAATAATCCACTCCTCATTTAAATATTTATAAAATATAAATGCCAGTGAGGAATCTGCTTCAGACAGATTCTGACATAATGAAAGTTAAATAACTATTACTCAGGCCAAATGGAAACATCCATACACTAGACAGTAGAGAAGACCCTAATTTGGGGTCGAGGGCATGTTTGTGTTTTCTTACAGGAAAAGAATAAAGCTTCAGTAGCGGTCACAACATCTGGTGAGATGCATGGAGCAGAGAAAACTGGACCTGAGACCGTGGGAGCCTGCTCAAGCCAGTTCGAGATCTCCTAAATCAGTGTTCCTGACCCTTGATGTCATCAAATCTACAGCCCGAAAAAGAAATAAAACAGTCAGTTCGAGATTTCCAGTGTCTCATCAGGCTTGCTACATCAACCTCCTGGACCCGTGAGTTTTCATCCCAAAGCCAACAAAACTGGAAGATTAGCAGCTAGCCTTTGATACACCTTAAAAGAACAAAATTCATTTTGCCAGCTTTTCCCTTTGGGGGAAAAAGACCCATTTAAAACATTTGGACATTGGTATGGACTGTGATGAGTAGCAAAAGCCTCTTTTCAGTATTTGAACAGGACATGGTCACTTGAAATATCAGACTTGGTAGTTCCTGTTTCTGGAATCAGTGTGTTCTTCTGGAGAAATGTGGTTTGTCCTGGTGCGACAAAAAGACTTTGACTCGGGTTGCATGTTCGGCTGATACTGATGACATTAAATCGACAGACTACATCACCACAGGAACAAATTGGTACTCTGTAAATAGTGCAACAAGCCTCTTGTTCATATTTTTTATAATGCTACATGTGTAACATCAATGATTGTACCTAATGTATCTGTGCAAGTGCACTCTCTAATGCTTTCCTAAGTAGATCTTAAAATGATTATAAACTTTATCACTGTTTTGACCGTCAAATTGTAACTATAAATCACCCTTGTAGCAAAGAAAGGCTGGTGGTAGAATGCTAAGGCCCAGATCGGGGGATGGGCAGGTGACAGAGAGGCGCTATGTCAGTGGGGGTCCTAGGAATGGTAACAGTGGCAGTAGGCATTCTGGCTTCATGCTGAGTTCAAAGTGCCTTAGCCCATGGCAATCCCGATAGCCATAAAGCCTTATTACAAATGATTTTAAGGGTGGGGCTACTTCAAAGACGGACAACCTGTGGGGAAGACCCACTCCCACCTAACAGGGGTTCAAGGTCCCCCAAAGACGAGCCAGGGAGGGTGACCCTACTTGACCTAAGACAGGAGTGCCTCATTTAAAAATAAAAACGGGTGAATTGTGGGGACACCAGACCTTGAGCAGAAACCCACTTCCCCTTTGGCCTGGGAGCAGGCATCTATGTAATGTTTACTGAAAACAATTCAGTGCTTTAGGGCTCAGATAGGGCTTGCTCACTGAAATACCATGCCTTTCACACCCCCTACGGCTAGATGCCTCTTCCTGTTTCCCTGTGGTGTCTCCCCGATTCTGGGGCCGGAGATTAGACCACCAGCCAGGAGGAAAGAATGGTATGTAGATGAATGGCAGAAGTCCTTAAAAAGGAAAGCTCCTTTTTCTTAGAGAGACTTCTCCTGAGACTTCTCCTGAGACTTCTCCTGAGAGCTCTCCTAAGCGGACTGGGGTCTCCTCCTAAGCTGACTTGGGAAACATAAAGTTTTCTTAAAGCAACCAACCGGTCTCTGTGTCATCTATCCCGACCACCTCGCTACATTCTCGGATGCAGGCCGCACAGCAGGTGCGACAGCTTTGGAAGGTAAAATATCTAATTTCTCAGAGAATACTGAAGTCTGGGAATAGGTATCATATTATCAATAGAGATGGATGGCTTTTAAGACATAATGAACAGATGAAAAGAAGGAACAAGTGAAGAAGAGAGGTTGAAATGCTCAACGTCCAAGTACAAAGATCTCAAACCAATGAATTTGAGGACATTGGGAATCCACAATTCATTTATGGGATGAACATTATATTAAACTACACTGTGTCAGGAGGCAGACTCTTGGTGAGTGTTAAGCAAATGAGAAAAGCCTAGAAAAAATTGCTCTGAGCAGTACTCTTGGGATTCTGGCTATATCAGAGCCAAATCCCCAGCTGCTGATTGAATGAACAGTGCTGTGGGGTACTGTCTTGGCCCAGATGAAATCAGTGTATGTAGTAAGAGTTCTATCCTCAAGGGCTACAGAGAAAAAATGTAGGAATACCTTAGGTTAATATCCAAAATCTACATATACATTATTGTTTTTCCTAGCATGGAAGACTCAGGGTGTACTCTATTATAATGGAATAAGCGGTAGGTGATCTTTACTGCCATTTGAACAGAAAATATTTTAAAATATAAAAAGAGATATAGCCTTCCTGGCACTGTTAAAAAGGGTCAACGACCTGAGATTAAATAGGTCATGGAGCAAAAGGGAAATTCAACAACTATTATTATGTTAAAGCACATAGCAGTTATAGTTGCTTGTTCTTAACTCTATTTTTGGTGGGCCTGCCATAGAGCTCCTAAATGAATACACACAGTGACTGCTTATTACCTATGCCGAGACTTAGCTTGGCTTTTTTGTAGCTAGAATTTCTTAACTTAAATGTGCCCAGGTATGTTTTCCCTTTGGGCTTTTACATTTCTCTATGTCTGTATTCCTTTCTTTACTTCTCTCTCTGTGGCTGGCTGTGTAGCTAGGTGGCTGGCTCCTGGTGTCTGCCTCTCCTTTTCATTTACTTGCTCCTTGAACTTCTCCTGCTCCTTTTCTCCCCCTTTCATTCTCTCTGCCGGCCATCCCCACTCTATCCAGTCTCTGCCCAGCTATTAGATATTCAGCTCTTTATTAGACCCATCAGGTGTGCCAGAAAGGCAAAGTGACACGGCATCACAGAGTTAAAGTAATGTAACATAAAAGGATTCAATATGTCTTTGCATCATTAAACAAATGTTCCATAGTATAAATAAATGCAGCATATCACAAATTCATATTCCACATTTCCCCATTTTGTCTAAATAAAAATGAAAAGTTTTAACTTTAACATGTAAAACTATACACAGCCAAAAATACTTACCAAGTGAGAACTACATTTACAATATCCATTCCTTTTGTATTCAATAAATTCAGAAAGAATTCACTACTATCTACCTGCTATTAATGATCCCGAAGTTGTATACCTAATATTCTTTCTGTCATCACTAAGGACACCTGTAAGTCTATTTATTCTCTAACATCATCTTAGCCCACAGAAGGAATTACTATTACCTAACAACTGAGACATCTCGCTTTCTAGACAGTGACCCAAAGTTCCTCCAACATTTGAGGCATTCATCTTCAGTCTACAGGCCCAGAATAACTGGAAGACTTAGCTGTGAAGCAGGAAATTTGAAGGACTGTCCTGAAGAATGTCTGGGTGACACTTCTTTGAAGCAGAAATCTCAAAGGACTGTCCTGATTTATATTGGCAAAGATCAGCAGTAACATTCCTGTGGCTCCTGCATGTCCAATTTGTATAGCACACTGTCAGGAAGTAGCAGGCAAGAACAGATTCTTGCCCACAGGGCTAGCTTTCCTATGGCAACAGCACCTCAATAAGAATTTCCTTCAATGTCCATCACCTTTGGAGTAACTTGGTGCTGCCAGAATCTGATATGTTTGATTTTCCTGAAAAGCCCTAAGTGAACAAAACATTTAAAATTCCATACTCTAAAGTTCCTTGAATGGTTTGAAAAACATTTATCTGTAACATATCACAATATCATGTTGAAAGTATACCTAACATATATAGAATTTTTGATTGTTAATAGAAGATTTACTACTAACCTGGGTATCTTGATTATCCTAAATAGTTTGCAATGATAAACTTTCAAAACTTAGAACTTCATATACATTAAAATAAAATGCATATATACAATACCTTGTAGTAGAAACATTCATACAGTAGAACAAAAAATAAATTCAAATTTGTATCAATACAACTTATTCCTCTAACTGATAAGAAACATACCTCGGTATTTCCAATATAAGGTGGCCTTTTTCATTTATATTACTTTTACTGTCTCTTTAAAGACTTTAGTATTGCTAAACTATGTATTCATTTCTCTAAAGTTCCATACCACATTTCTTTCTTTCAAAAGTCTAAGCATGTTGTAGAACAAACATCAACCTGCTTGCAGGAATTTTTCCCATTGGAACATCTCTTTCTATGTATTATTTAGCATTTTCGACCACTGAGCCTTTAAATTGCTAAGTATCTAAGTGGAATGAACCTCTACCTGTGGCTTTGTCCACAGCTTCTCCCTATTCTTGGGTAAGGAAAGCCAAGCTTCAAGCTTGCTAGCGAGTTGGAACTGCATTTTGGTAACGATTTTTAACCTTTCCAGCTGTAGGAAGCTGATGCTTCTGCTGATGTAGGCATTTTTTTACCTAGCATTTTTTATGATTTTTTTCTTGATTTGTTCATGACAGGATTTATCTCAGTAGCTTTGAAGCCTGTCGTGGAACAAGCTCTGTTTACAAGGCTGGCCTCACACTCACTGAGATCCACCTGCCTCTGCATCCCAAGTGCTTGGGTTAAAGGCTTGCAATTTTTGTCAATATACCTGCTGATCAAGGGTTTGTTGTAAACAGAAACGCTCAAACTGAAATTTAAGCCCCATGCTGGGCATCAAATTGCTGTTGCTTTTGTTGTTGTTGTTGTTTACTTTTTGGAGGAGGGTTCACCACCATGCTCCCAAATAAAAGCACATGGAGACTTATTTTTACTTAAAAATGAAAAGTCTTCGCTTGACTTCTTTCTAGCCAGATTTTCTTATGTTAATTCGTCCCATGTAACTTTCCCTTTCTTTTGGGCTTATATGTTTCCCTATTTCTGTATGCCTTTCTGCTTACTCCATGGATGGCTATATAAACAGGCATCATCAATATACAAACGTCCCATAGCATAAATAAATATAACACATCTGAAAATAATATTCCACAGTAAGCAATAAAATTATTCCTAATGACATATTGCTATCTATATCCACAGCTGGCCAATGTGGAGAAAGTTAGAATTTGGGGGTATTAAGACTTGAATATGATGTTCCTTCTACTGAAGCCTTGACAATCTTTGCAGAAGAGGAGCAAGAAAGATTTTTAGAGCCAGAGGGGGTGTTTTTCCCCAGGCACAACAGGGTTGATACAAATGTGTACCACAGAGTTAATGCAGAAGTCCGGCCTGACATTAAACCAGACAATGTCTCTGTCTGAAGAGGGGTAAATAGACAGAAACTTCCACTGCTAACAAAAAATCAGCTGGCTTCAGCCCTCAATTTGATTATTTCCTGGCGTCTGCTCCTCCTGGGTGAGTTTGCTTCTTTTTGTTCTAGAATGTTCAGCTGTGCTATTAATTCTCTAGTATGACAGTTCTCCAGTTTCTTCATGTGGGCACTTAGTGCTATGAACTTTCCTCTCAGCACTGCTTTCAATGTGTCCCATAAGTTTGTGTATGTTGTGTCTTCATTCTCATTGAATTCCAGGAAGTCTTTAATTTCTTTTTTTATTTCTCCTTTACCCAGGGATGGTGCAATTGTGCATTATTCAATTTCCATGAGTTTGTAGAGTTTCTGCGATTTGTATTATTGTTGAATTCTACTTTTAATGCATGGTGGTCTGATAAGATACAGGGGTTATTCCAAATTTTTTGTATCTGTGGAGATTTGCTGTGTTTCCTATTATGTGGTCAATTTTAGAGAAGGTTCCATGTGGTGCCAAGAACAAGGTATATCCCTTTGTGTTTGGGTGGAATGTTCTATAGATGTCTGTTAAACCCAGTTGGTTCATAACTTCTATTAGTTCTTTTGTTTCTTTTTAAGTTTCTGTCTGGAGGTCCTGTCTAGCGGTGAGAGCAGAGTGTTGAAGTCTCCTATTATTGGTGTGCGAGATTTTATGTGCAATTTGAGCTTTAGTAATGTTTCTTTCACAAATGTAGGTGCCTTTATATTTGGGGCATAGATGTTTAAAATTGAGACTTCATCTTGATGGACTTTTCCTGTGATTAATATGAAATGTCCTATTTCATCACTTTTGATCGATTTTAATTTGAAGTGTAGTTTTTTAGATATTAGGATTGCTACACCCGCTTGTTTCTAGGGTTGGTTTGATTGGAAAATCTTTTCCCAACCCTTTATTTTGAGATACCGTCTGTTTTGATGTTGAGATGGGTTTCATGTATGCAGCAGAAGGATGGGTTCTGTCTTTGTATTCATTCTGTTAGTCTGTGTCTTTTTTTTTTGGTTTTCGAGACAGGGTTTCTCTGTGGCTTTGGAGGCTCTCCTGGAACTAGCTCTGTAGACCAGACTGGTCTCGAACTCACAGAGATCCGCCTGCCTCTGCCACCCGAGTGCCGGGATTAAAGGCTTGCGCCACCAACACCCGGCTAGTCTGTGTCTTTTTATAGGCAAGTTGAGGGAATTGACAAGGTAAACATTGAGAAGAATCAATGAAACACAGAGTTGGTTCTTTGAGAAAATAAAAAAATAGACAAACCTCTGTCCAAACTAACCAAAAGACAGAGAGAGAGCATGCTAATTAACAAAATCAGAAATAAAAAAGGGGACATAACAACGGGCCCTGAAGAAACCCAGAGAACCATCAGGGCATACTTTGAAAATATGTAGGCCACAAAATTTGAAAATTTAAAGGAAATGGACAATTTCCTGTATAGGTATCACTTGCCAAAACTGAATCATGAGCAGATAAACAATCTAAACAGACCTATAGACCTTAATTAAATAGAAGCAGTCATCAAAAAGTCTCCCAAACAAAAAAAGCCCAGGCCCAGATGGCTTCAGTGCAGAATTCTACCAGAAATTCAAAAAAAAGACAATTCCAGTAGTCCTCAAAGTATTCCACACAATAGAAGCAGGAAGCTCACTGACAAACTCTTTTTACAAGGCTACAATTACCTTGATACCCAAGCCACACAAAGACACATCTAAGAAAGAGAACTATAGACCAAATTCCCTCATGAACATCGATGCAAATATACTCAATAAAATACTAGCAAACCGTATTCAAGAACATTCAGAAAAATCATCCACCATGATCAAATAGCCTTCATCCCAGGAATGCAGGGATGGTTCAACATTAAAAAAATCTATTAATGTAATCCACCATATAAGCAAACAGTGAAAGAAAAACCACATGATCATCTCACTAGATGCTGAAAAAGCCTTTGACAAAATCCAGCACCCGTTCATGATAAAGGTCCTAGAGAGATCAGGGATAACAGGAATGTACCTGGATATAATAAAAGCAATATACAGTAAACCAACAGCTAACATCAAACTAAATGGAGAGAAACTCAAAGCAATTCCTCTAAAATCAGGAACAAGAATAGGCTATCACTCTCTCCATATCTCTTCAATATTGTACTTGAAATTCTAGCTACAGCAATAAGACAACAAAAGTAGATCAAGGGGAAACAAATAGGAAAAGAAGAAGTCAAGCTTTCACTATTTGCAGATGATATGATAGTTTATATCAGTGACCCAAAAAAATCCGAAAGGGAACTCCTAGAGCTGATAAACACCTTCAGCAAAGTGGCAGGATACAAGGTAAACTCAAAAAAATCAGTGGCCCTATTATATACAGACGATGAAGTGACTGAGAAAGAAATCAGAGAAACCTCACACTTTACAATAGCCATAACCAGCATCAAATATCTGGAGATAATGTTAACCAAGGAAGAGAAAGACCTGTATATCAAAACTTTGAGTCTTTAAAGACAGAAATAAAAGAGGATACCAGAAAATGGAAAGATCTCCCATGCTCTTGGATTGGTAGGATCAACATAATAAAAACGGCAATCTTGCCAAATGCAGTCTGCAGATTCAATGCAATCCCTATCAAAATTTTGGCATAATTCTTCACAGACCTGGAAAGAACATTAATCAACTTTATATGGAAAAACAAAAGGCCCAGGATAACCAAAACAACACTATACAATAAAGGAAATTCAGGAGGCATCATCATACCTGACTTCAAGCTCTATTATATAGCTATAGTGCTGAAAACAGCTTGGTATTGTCACAAAAATAGGCAAGTTGACCAATGGAACCGAATTGAAAACCCTGATTTTAACCCACACACCTATGAACACTTGATTTTTGACAAAGAAGCTAAAACTATACAGTGGAAAAAAGAAAGCATCTTCAACAAATGGCGCTGGAATAACTGGGTACTGGTATGCAGAAGACTGCAGATAGATCCATGTTTATCACCGTGTACAAAATTTAAGTCCAAATGGATCAAAGATCTCTACATAAATCCAGCCATACTGAAACTTATGGAAGAGAAAATGGGAGATACTCTTCAACGAGTTGGTACAGGAGACCACGTCCTGAACATAACACCAGTGGCACAGACACTGAGATTGACAATTAACAAATGGGACCTCATGAAACTAAAAAGCTTCTGTAAGGCAAAGGACACAGTCAACAAGACAAAAAGGCAGTCCACAGATTGGGAAAAGATATTCACTAACCCCACATCTGACAGAGGGCTAATCTCCAAAATATACAAAGAACTCAAGAAGCAAGTCTCCAAAACACCAAAGGATCCAATTAAAAGGTGGGGTACAGAACTAAACACAGAATTCCCAATAGAAGAGGCTAAAGTGACCAAGAGATACTTAAAAAAGTTTCAACATCCTTAGCCATCAGGGAAATGCAAATCAAAACAACTCTGAGATACAATCTCACTCCTGTCAGAATGGCTAAAATCAAAAACACCGAAGACAATTTATGCTGCAGAGGATGTGGAGAGAGGGGAACACTCCTCCACTGCTGGTGGGAGTGCCAACTCGTACAGCCACTTTGGAAATCAGTATGGAGATTCCTCAGGAAAATGGGAATCAATCTACCACAGGACCCAGCAATTCCACTCTTAGGCATATATCCAAAAGAGGCAAATTCATATAACAAGAGCATCTGCTCCACTGTGTTCATAGCAGCATTATTTGTAATAGCCAGAACCTGGAAGCAACCTAGATGCCCCTCAACTGAACAGTAGATAGAGGAAATGTGGTACATTTACACAATGGAATATTACTCAGCAGAAAAAAACAATGGAATCTTGAAATTCGCAGGTAAATGGATACCACTGGAAGAAACCATCCTGAGTGAGATAACCCAGTAACAAAAAGACAAACATGGTATGTACTCACTCATATATGGATTTTAGACATGGATCAGGAGAGTGCCAGTCTGCATTTCCAATGACAGAGAGTCTGGGAAACAGAAAAGAACATAAAAGATATGCATGGTACTCAAGAGAAGAGAAATGAGGCAAGATCCTCTGAACAGATGGGGAACACAGCCAGGGATGGGGGGAGGGGGAGGTGGGAAATAGAGAGGGGAAGAGGAAGAGAGAGTAGGTCATGGGGTCATCGGGGAACAGGAAGGTTGACTGGGGGTGTAGGATAGGCAGAAGAGGGAATCATAGGTTAGAAGACAGATCAGGCACCATTGGGACCTCTACTGATCTAAAGGGATGAGACCAATTGGCAAGTTAAGCAACAGTGTAGAGACCACCTCGAATTCCTATTCCTGGTAGCGAACTTGATGTCTATAACCATCCTGGAGCCTTCATCCAGTGACTGATGGAAGCAGAGGCAAACACCCACAGTTAAACACTGAACTGAACCCAAGGAACCCAGTGACAGAGAGAGAGGAGCGATGAGCAAATTGGCAAAGAATAGGCTGGCAAAACCAGCAGAGACAGCTGATCCAAACAGGGGAGAGCTCATGGACCCCAGACTGACAGCTGGGAGGCCAGCATGGGACAGATCCAAACCCCCTGATTGTGACAGTCAGTGAGGAGGGCTGGGCATCCTATGGGGTCCTGAGCAGTGGATCAGTGTTTATCCCTCGAATACTAACAGACATCACGTGTCCATAACAAAAAGAGGGATGCTCTCTCAGCCTAGACTCTTAGGGGAGTGCCTGGACCCTACCCTGAGTGAAATGACAGACTCTAAATATCCCCTATGTGGAAGGAATTGGCAATAGGGTGGGGGGATGGGGGATGGGGAGGGAGTACGGGAGGAGGGGAGGGAGAGGTAACTGGGATTGACATGTAAAACAAGCTATTTAAAATTAAAATAATAAAAAATATATAAAAAATCAGCTGG